>NW_015505391.1:320021-378974 GCF_001515645.1 Sinocyclocheilus grahami | reverse complement strand
AATGACCCGTTCAAAAGTTTACATTACCCTTAAATCTCAATACTGTGTGTCATTTCCAAGGATGATCCACGACTGTTTTTATGTTTAGTGATAGTTGTTCATGAGTTCCTTGTTGATCCTTACACCCCCCCGGCTTTTAATGCATCGTGTTTCCTTCTTGAGCATCAGTATATGTTTTCACCTTTTGCAATTATTATGTATGAGTTCCTCTTTATGTATGTTGTCCTCAGAGTGAAAAGATGGATCTCAAAATCATACAGTCACTGCTGGAAAACCAAAGAATGTGCAGGAGCTGGAGGATTTTTCAGAAGAACTGCTCAGGACCAACGAAGGACTCATGAACAACTATCACAAAACATAAAAACAGTCATGGATCATCCGGGAAATGACACAGTATTTGAATAAAAAGTTAAAAAGAACAGCATTTATTCAAAATATAAAGCTTTTCTAACAATATAAATCTTTGCTATCACTTCTTATCAATTTAACACATCCTTGTTGAATAAAAGTTTTAATTTCTTTCAAAAAAAAGAAAGAATAAAAATGTACTGACCCCAAACTTTTGAACAGTAGTGTATACTGTTAGAAAATATTTCTATTTTAAATAAATGCTTTTCTTTTGAACTTTTTATTCATCAAAGAATCCTGAAAAAAAGTATCACAGGTTCCAAAACAATATTAAGCAGCACAACAGTTTCCAGCACCGATAATATATCAGCATATTAGAATGATTTCTGAAGGATCATGTGACACTTTATACTGGAGTAATGGCTGATGGAAATTCAGCTTTGCATCACAGAAATAAATTATATTTTAAAGTATATTAAAATAGAAACCATTATTTTATATTGTAATATCATTTAGCAAGATTACTGATTTTTTCTGTATTTCTGATCAAATAAATGCAGCGTTGATGAGCATGAGAGACTTCTTTAAAACACATTACAAGTGTTACTGATCCCAAACTTTTGAGCGGTAGTGTGTATATATATATATATATATATTCCATTGTATTACTATATATATTCTATTATATTTTAGGTATTGGTGCAGAGAGATATTGGCTTTGCTGCTCGTTTCTTTGAATTTGGTATTTTATATTGTAATATCATTTAGCAAGATTACTGATTTTTTCTGTATTTCTGATCAAATAAATGCAGCGTTGATGAGCATGAGAGACTTCTTTAAAACACATTACAAGTGTTACTGATCCCAAACTTTTGAGCGGTAGTGTGTATATATATATATATATATATATATTCCATTGTATTACTATATATATTCTATTATATTTTAGGTATTGGTGCAGAGAGATATTGGCTTTGCTGCTCGTTTCTTTGAATTTGGGGAAAACAAACACAGATTGATGTGTTGATCTACACCTATTTCTTCGCGGCCCAGCGAAACATACCAATTTGAAAAACTAATGGAATGCATAGTCGATATAAAAACTGGATGATGAGTAATTTCTTACTGCTAAATTCTGAAAAAACAGAGGTGTTAATTATAGGACTCTGGATGTAATAACCTAGAACACTGTCTAACACTTGATGGCTGCTCTGTCAATTCTTCGTCATCAGTTAGGAACCTAGGTGTGCTATTTGATAGCAATCTTTCCTTTGAAATCCACTTTTCTAGCATTTGTAAAACTGCATTATTCCATCTCCAGTATATATCTAAATTACGACCTATGCTCTCAATGTCAATTCATGCGTTCATGACCTCAAGGTTAGATTATTGTAATGCTTTATTGGGTGGTTGTTCTGCACGCTTAATAAACAAACTCCAGCAGTTGCTAGAACCAGGAAGTATGACCATATTAGCCCGGTTCTGTCAACACTGCACTGGCTCCCCATTAAACATTGTATAGATTTTAAAATCTTGCTTATTACTTATAAAGCCCTGAATGGTTTAGCACCTCAGTATTTGAACGAGCTCTTATTGCATTATAGTCCTCCACGTCCACTGCATTCTCAAAACTCTGGCAATTTGATAATTCCTAGAATATCAAAATCACCTGCGGGCGGCAGATCCTTTTCCTATTTAGTGCCTAAACTCTGGAATAACCTACCTAACATTGTTCGGGAGGCAGACACACTCTGTCAGTTTAAATTTAGATTAAAGACCCATCTCTTTAACTTGGCTTACACATAACACACTAACACATTTCTAATATTCAAATCCGTTAAAAGGATTTTTAGGCTGCATTAATTAGGACAACCGGAACCAGGCACACTTTCCAATAACACCCGATGTACTTGCTACATCGTTAGAAGAATGGCATCTATGCTAATATTAGTCTGTTTCTTTCTTATTCCGAGGTCACCATAGCCACCAGATCCCGTCTGTATCCAGATCAGATGGTGGATCAGTGCCTAGAGAGGACCTCTACAGCCCTGAATGTCAGCGGAGATCAGGACAACTAGATGAGCCCCAGAGACAGATCCCCAGTGAAGACCTTGTCTCCTAGACGGCCACTGGGACAAGACCATGAGAACCAGATGAGTCCTCTGCACAATCTGACTTTGCTGCGTCCTGGAATTGAACTGCTGGTTTCGTCTGGCCAGAGGAGAACTGGCCCCCCGACTGAGCCTGGTTTCTCCCAAGGTTTTATCTCCATTCCGTCACCGATGGAGTTTTGGTTCCTTGCCGCTGTCGCCTCTGGCTTGCTTAGTTGGGGACACTTAATTTCCAGCAATATCGTCGACTTGATTGCACAGATACTATTTAAACTGAACTGAGCTGGATGATGACATCACTGAATTCAATGATGAACTGCCTTTAACTGAAAATTGGGTGTTTACTAATGTTATTTTGCATTATTGACGCACTATTTTCCTAATTAATGCTGTACAGTTGCTTTGACACAATCTGTATTGTTAAAAGTGCTATATAAATAAAGGTGACTTGACTTGACCTACAGTAATTCATAGTGTCATTGGGATAAAAGTTTAAAACTAGAATTCATAATAATTTCAAGATGCTTAATATAAAAACAATAAAATAAAATAAAACATTAAAAACATCTTTTAAATAAACAATAAACACCCCAGAATTAACTTTATCTTTTTTGGGGTCCTGATCACCCTATTGGAGTTTATTCTGATTTTAAGCAGCTGACTGTATTTTATCCTGCTTTTTACACAGCTTTTTACCAAATAAATGGACATGAAATATTGATTTGAGTAGCAATTATTTAATTATGTGAGAAAATACATGAAACCAGCACAGCTATGAAGGAAACCAATCGCCAGTTGACATAATGGTCAATTATACATTTTAGCATTCATTTACAAAAATGTATTGGAGTGCAAATTGCACCAATCAAAATCAAGTACTCCAAACAGAGAACAGTGTAATAATTACCAATACATAAATGAACAAACTGTATGATGGGTAACATGGCCTTTTATATTAATTTATTAATCTTTTTTTTGTCTTTTCACATTACACAATATTCTCAAAGGCAAAATCTGACACATGCCATTATAAAGACATTAAACTAGTCTACTTAATAAACTTGTCTTTAATGTCTCTGGTGCTCAACAATACAGATACATTTACACACATGAACTTATAGAGTTACTTAGTGTAATGCCACTCAATAGTACAAAAGCTCATAACTGACCTAGTAAGCGGCACCACATCAAATAAGGGCAAAAGGAAGAATAAGCAGGCCTGCTAAAGTGCACAACAGTGTTATTATTAGTAATATCAGTGTTGACTGCTGGCCTTGTCAATCATACATCATCCACATTTCCACTCCTTCCACACAAACACAGGCAGAATAACATACAGCAACCCCCTAGGAAGGTGATCCCCAGCAATATATAGACCAATGTGGTGGTCCAGAAAGCAAAAAGGTACAATGTCTTATTGCAATAATCAGTCCCAGCGTTGTAATCAGGCTGGTAAATAGAGTAGATCCAAAAATTACCTGTAGGGGAGAGAGGGGTGAAGAGGGCGTTACGAAGCACTTTTACAGTGAAAAAAATTTATTGAAAAAATTAAACTGGAAATGAATAGTACTGTACTTCTGTTTAAACTGTTTAATTAAGACCAGTCAAATCAGTGGCCAAGGAAGCGGTTTTATTATACATAAGGGTGGTCACCATGTTGAGATCGCATGACAAGCAGAATACTACAATAAGGCTACACCAGCCAGTGCGCATGCGCAGTCCTGAGTGCACATCTCAGAACGCTGACTGTTTCTATAGCAACCAGGACTTCTTACGGCAGCTGCAGTGATGCATTGACTTTACTGATTAGCGATTGGCTCTTTTACTCGGAGGGCGGGGCTTCGTTCAATACAGCGGCCATATTGAGCGACTCCGTGTTGGGGAAAGTTACTTTTAAAAGTAATGCATTACTAAGTAATGCATTACAATATTGCGTTACTCCATAAAAAAAGTAACAAATTACGTTACTTAGTTACTTTTTATGGAAAGTAATGCGTTACGTTACTTTTAAAATCTGGACAGGGCTTGCTTGTTTGTTTTTAAAATAAAAAAAGTTATATTTTTGGCAAATATAAAAGCCTTTTCACACCAAAAGTGAAATTAATAAGCCTCAGGCTGAAGGGAAAGTAAATTTATGTCCGTACAGTAGAATGCATTAGAACAAATGTCAACACACTTGAAAAAGACACGCAAATGTTTGTCTAGAGTAATTTTTGCTGACTAGTATGGTTGAACTAGATCATCGAAGGTCAGAAGCAAAGACATTGGTATTAAATACATAAAGGATATTTGTGTTGTTTAACATTTAATTATTGCAGGTTTGCGTCATATTCTGAGTTGCATTATTTTTATTCATTTTGAGGAATACTGATTTTTTTTTTGTAAGTGAGATGAATTAATGCATATTCATATTTATTTTAGATCTACTGTAACATCTTATGATTTCTCTCAACATGGGGACAGGAGAGCTGTCAATTAATAAATTGGGGAAAAAAAGTAACTCAGATATTCTGTTGTAAATTAAAAAGTAATGCGTTACTTTACTAGTTACTTGAAAAAAGTAATCTGATTACGTAACTCGCGTTACTTGTAATGAGTTACCCCCAACACTGTTGAGCGTTGCATTTTTCCCCATTCAAAACTATACGAGTGACACCTCTTGGGTATTCATTAGTCTTTGGTGTGCAGCGGGATCTCTGATCTCTCTCTCTCTCTCTCTCTCTGTGTGAGTGCGTTTGTGTGTGTCAATTAAAGCAGCACATTAATATAGAAAGGTCATTAAACTGACTTGGGAATACCTGTGCATTATTTTAATGCATACCTGCCAGCCAATCAGAATCAAGAATTCCAACAGACCATGGAATAATGCAATTTAAACCATGCATTATTTGCAAATTTCAAAAACTAAACAAAGGAGTTTTATTTCACTATTTACAGGGTACCTGCTGGATTTTTAAAAATCAATTTACGGCTTTTTATGACCCCTTTTAAGACCTGAGCAAATAAAATTAACAAGTTATGAGCAGGGTAGGGCAATGCCTATTGTAATATATTAACCGTAAAATGACATGATTTACAGGTTTAAAAAAAAAAAATTGTTTTTTGTATAAAATGATAAACATCACATTTCAGCCTTTAAACAATTTTTAAGAAAGAAATTATATTTTTCGGATAATTTTTTTATGGGAGTTTGCAGTAGTGACAACAGCATTCTGTAAACAAACTCACACACTCATTTTCAGCTACACCCTGCTTGTAGCATATGTAGTGATTAGTGAATGGTTCAGTTTAGATTTTCACTACATGTGCAAAATTTGAGGTGATATGTTCACTTTTTCATAAAAGCATGAAACTTACACTTGTACAGTTCGGGGCCCTGAACATTTTCAGAAATGGAGCCATCAAAAACCTTGTGGTTGCCATGGCAGCCATTTTACTTTCCGCCATTACCAAATTATGTATTTGGTGTCATATCTTCTGAATCAGACATGATAACACAGAAAAGGTGATGTCTACCCATATATTTTGATGGTCAAGGATTACAATGATGCAACAACATAAATTGTTCAGATGAATAGTTAATGTTGAAATCAGTGGCGTGAGAAGGAAATTCAGTATCTGAGTAGCACAGTATCACAGCATCTACAATAGTCCATATTATGGCTATTTATGTTCTCTTTCTTTGATAATTGACTAATGTTTTATTCAGTAATACAATAAAAGATTATTTTAAAGAATACAATCATATATTCTCTCAGATAAGTATATCTTTACTTATCTCTCAGGCAGAGTCAGGTAGGCGGTAGCGTAACATCAGAACGATCAAGCCCTTCCTAACAGAGGATGCTGCACAACTTCTTGTCCAGGCCCTTGCCATTTCTAAGCTGGACTACTGCAATGCTCTTTTGGCTGGACTTCCATCATGAACAATCAAATCTCTACAAATGATTCAGAAGACAGCAGCACGACTAATCTTCAACAAGCCCAAAAGGGCCCACATCACACCTCTCTTTATTTCCATGAAATGGCTACCGGTTGCGGCTTGCATCAAGATCAAGACATTGATGATTGCATAAAGAACAGCCACAGGCTCAGCACCCTCCTACTTCCACTCACTCTTATGAGTCTACATCCCCTCCAGAAGCCTGATATCTACAAGTGAGCGACGCCTTGTGGTACCATCACAGAGAGGCACAATACATCTTCCAGAACATTTTCGCTCACCGTTCCATGCTGGTGGAATGGTCTTCCCAGCCCCATCTGGAATGCCGAATCCCTGACAATTTCAAGTGACAGCTGAAAATCTCATCTCTCTTTTGTCAACATTTGACTGCATCCTAATTTAATAAAAAGAACCTTCACTTTCCTTAATCCCTCCCTGTTCAAGCTTGCACTAATCTGAACGATGTCTAAAACTTTGTATTAAGAGCACTTCCTGTGTTTATTTGCCTCTTTATGATGAATCGCGTGTTGTATTCCTCAATTGTAAGTCACTTTGGATAAAAGTGTCTGCTAAATGAATGAGTCAGGCAGAGTGTTGACTGTTACCAAGGTGACAGTAGAGTGACAGTTCATCAAGAAGGAAGGCTGCACTGAGAAGTATCAACTGAAATAAATGCTTTCTCCTTGTGGACACTAACATAATTGACAACTCTGGCCCCCTTAGAGTGATTGTAAATAAAGTTTACAGGAAATATGCTTGAAATTTCATTCTGCATCTTCTCAGATACTGCGATTTCATTGTAATTCTTCACACAACGTCACTGAATTCACTATTAACTATTCACCTCAACAGTTTATGTTGTTGTATATGATATCATTGAAATCCTTGACCATAAAAACATAGGGGTAGACATCACCTTATCTGTGTTATCATGTTTGCTTCAGGAGATATAATACAAAATACATAATTTGGTAATGGCAGAAAGTAAAATGGTTTGGCGACCACGTGCTGTATTTGCAATGGCTCCATTTCTGAAAATGTTCAGGGCTGCAAACTGTACCAAGTTTCATGCTTTTATGAAAAAGTGAACATTATTTTCACATATCACCTGGACTATAAGGCTTATTGAAAATGTGAATTCATTCTCTGGAGCGGTCATGACTGTACACAAATCAGCACTGCACTCATAAATGCTGCTTTATCAGGCATTACAAGAAAGATGACATAAAAATTACATCAAAACTTTTCCCTTCAGAGATTCATTCACACAAAAACACCCGCATAATGTTTGACTTTGAAACATGCAGCGCTAATATTTATACAGTTAAATCAGCCTTTTGAAGTTGATGGTTCAGTTTAGGTTTCCCCCACACAATTTGTATAGTTGATATGTTCCACCGATATACTGAGTATGCACAATGTGCTAGTAAAGAAGCCTAGCATGAAAGTTATTCTGTGTACATGCAGTGTTGCCAACTAATTTTCAGGGGAAGTTGCTAAAGGAAGTTTGATTTGTTGCTAAAAGTTGCTAAATGACGTTGTGATGTCATTGCGTGATGACGTCATTACGATGCAAAATTATGTCACTACATTAAAAAATATATTTTTTATATGTTAATTTAGATTTGTTCGTAAAATAATATAAATGCATAATATAATGTTAAAATATAAATAACTTTTTTTATATACAACATTGAATTATTGAACACTTACACATTTTTGAACAATTACAAGTTTTATTTATTAGCTAGTAAACTAGTAAAACTACACATTCTGAACAATTATAGTTTTAAGCAGTGTATTAGTAGTCAGTATGCTACACTCTAAGAAAAGAATTCACAGGTTTTTACCTGCATTTTAAATTAGCATTGTATTTTGTGTTTCGGGTTACAACGGATGATGGATAACGGATAATGTCCTGGAAAATTACTAGTACCTTTTACATTTTTCTAGATATTTTTCTTACAGTGTACTAACTGATCAACAATCACAGGTACAAGCTACTAACGAGGTGTATCATAAATGAACAATTATTAAATTATTATTCTTATTATCAAATTGAACAACTGCAAATAGCAGTAACTTAATTCACGTGATGTGTGTACTGCTAGGCATCTTTGGTTTCCTATTTTTGTGAAATTTAGATGGAAAATGTGTGCCTTTTTATTGTTTGAGCCACTTATCAAAAGTTGCTAAAAGTAGCCAAATAAAATTTAAAAATAGCTAAATTTGTTGCTAGGTGCTTTTGGAAGAAAAAGTTGCTAGGGTAGTCTGAAAAGTTGAACAAAATTGCTAAGTTGGCAACACTATGTACATGTCTTTATGCTATGATTTAATTAATTAAATGTGAGCATGGCATATTTCAGAGCTTCATTCACACAAAACCACCCACGGCGTGTTTGCATAAATATTAGCGCTGCATATTTCAAAGTCAGTGTAATCAGCCTTTGTAGTTCAGTCGTCACATTAATCCAACACAATTCTTGTCTTTCTGTTCTCTTGACTTTTCTTACACCATTTAAGGTATTTAAGACTTTTCATGGCCTTAAATTTGATAAAACTAAACTTTTCAAGGACCCTCGGTAGCCCTGCATAGCCCGTCGGGCAGGGCAGTGAAACATTTTGGTAGCCCGACTGGAAAACACTATAGCCCTAGGACAAATTTAACAATAGTATTTCCCCCAATTGCTCCTTTTGCCTTCAGTCTGAAGAAACAATCAATCATTTATTTTGGGACTGTGCTTATTCTAAAGTGTTCTGGGTTGACTTTTCCAATTTTAAAATGATGTCCTGTTTCATAACAGGAAGTCATATTTTGATTTGAAACCCCATAACATTTTCCTGAGATGTTGATTTATGACAAACAGTTAGAAAATTAATCAGATTTAAATTATAATTACAAAATATTATCATATTTCCATAAGGATGTACAATTGTATCACTAAATTAATGTCAGCCATTTTTAAAAACCAAGGAGAGGGAGTGGTCATGCTGAAACATCCAATCATTTGGTATCTCTGGAAAGCCCTGAATGTGCTCTGTACAGGACATCCAGACTTAAAACTGTGACATGTGAGGTCTCAGAGAAATTCACTAAAATATAATGTCCACTACAGAGGCAAAAACTCCATAGCTGGGTCTCAGGAGGATATGTAAACTCTTTAAGAAACTCTAATAATTCTATTGCATGTAAGACTCTTTCATGGTGTAAATCTTATAAGCTAACATAGTATGTTTTGGAGTATTGTTTGTAACCCTTATTGTCTTTTGTTCTTACTTGTCTTTCTAATTGTATTTATTGTTCTTCTATTGCATAATAAAAAATAAAAAATAAAATAAAACTATAGCCCTAGGACGTCGGGCTAACGATTTTGCAAGCCCTGATTATATCTTACCAGCGATGAACCAGCAGAAGAGGAAGAGTGACACCAGTGAATTCCAGGCGGTGCAGAGACTGCTCAGAGGAGATTGAGTGCCATCTTCTGGCTCCTGGGAGCATGGCAGGCAGGACAGCAGACCCAGCACCAGCGCAAACACACCCGACACTAGCAGATAGATGGGGATATAGGGCTGCTTTGGACAGTCATGCAGATATATTGCACCTGTGACGAAGAAGGGAGATGACAGACTTGTTTATATCCCCAAAATTAAATTGGGTTTATAAAGACCTGATAAAATAAGGACACATACCAATTGATACCTGTGCAATGGGCAGAGCAGTCACAATGAGTTTGGAGATTACTGTGAAACATTAATTAGAGACAATTAAAGTGTTTTTTACCATACTTTTGTCATAATTTAATGAATCATCATATCAACATATTACACACACAAACACAATAACAGATTAATTGTAAGTACTTAGAATAGGTGTGCTGAGTTTGGGTGGTTTGGGAAAATTCTGCAATAAACGTGTGTCCTCCATTCTCTTTACTTCACAATGACCTGACAAAAATAGGAAAGAAAAATTAACAGTAAGCTATTTTTTATATGAGAAATTGTGGCTAGATGACAAGAGCTACATCTCAGTAATTATGAGGTACTGAGTTAAGTGAAATCTTCAACAACAACATGAAACAAAAAAAACCCAGTAAATATACATTCTGATTTTGCTGTCAACTTCTTTCCTAGGCAATAGTGATGGACATGTTCAATAACGTTTTGAGGGTAATTTAACCACCAGTCATTGTGTATTACCCCTGCACTTCAAGGAACTGGAATAAATTAAAGACAGGAATTAGAGGAAATAGTCCCTAGTGAGGTTTGTATGCAGCTATATGCGGGTTTAAAGTGTGCGAGATGCAACAGTTGGAATGCAACATGATTACAGTTTGAGATAAAAGACACATCTAACATAGTCAAAGTATGTTTATTTTTTATATTAAACATTGCAACAGACAATTACCACCCAGTTTATATTAATTAAAGCTGCAATCCGTAACTTTTTTGTGTTCAAAATGTATATAATAATCGAGTACACCATGAATCCATTTTCCAAACCGTGTTTTTGGCTTGTCCTGAATCACTCCGGTGTTTATATTCGGACTATTTTAGACTGGTTCGGGTAGGTACCGCTGCGGAGTAGCCCAGTACCTGCGTGATTCGTCATAGACATAAACAGAGAGAAGTAGCTCCGGCTACAATGTTCTTCCGCAAGACGCATGCAGTTCTGTTTATTAACCGCTAGAGCGCCAAAAGTTACGGACTGCAGCTTTAAATTAATTATATCTTTATATTTATATAAATGCACATGGATGTATTATATACACATGCACATTACACAAACATATGGTAATTTCTATTATATTTATTTACATAATATATTGAGACATTAAACTTATCCAATATGCTTGAATTAAAGGGGTCATTAATCTTTGCAACTTCAGGGATCTTATCTATGCACAATCAGCTTGTAACACTCCAAAGAGAAAGGAAAGCTTGAAATCGCATCATATGACCCCTTTAAGTGTCTATCCCATCGGACGCGTACATAGCTCCAGTCTCTCCATTTTAAAGTCCATGAATCAGAAGTTGCGACTGACTTTACTTCAGTATTGTGACATATTTCAGAGTGGAACAATTTTTGAATAAGATAAATAGAGGGACAGTAATCTATTCACTTCCTGGATTCTAAATTCTTGGATTAATTTGGGGTTCCAGTTACGCCAAAAGTGTATGCTGTCCTATTTGATGCCATACCCCAACAAGTTATACATTTTGTAAGAGGTTGTGGTAGTGAGATTTCTGAAGCAATATATGTTAAAGACAGCATGTTTCTAGAGGTGATGATACACGGGCCAACTTTTTGAGCAATGTTGTCATCAACAGGGAAACAGGTAAGACACAGGGCCCACGCCCGTTTAAAGTATCCAGATAGAAATATGTTGCCCATTCTCAGTGGGAATGTGCCCAAGCAACATTGCTCAAAAACGTTGGCCGGGAACATTGTTAAAAAAAGATAGAGTTTCTGTCTGCTTCCATTTTGTAAAAAGGTTGTTACAGTAATCAGTACTTCTATTTTTGTAGGACACGGAGACGATGGAATGGAAGAAGCCTGACTAGACATTTCAGCCGATGCCAGGGGTGGATCAGGCATGCAAGAGGATATGGATAAACACATTCTATGATCCATCTGTTATGTAATTATGTATACAAAGTGGATATGGAAAATTTCATTAGAAGGAAAACATATTATATTCAAGTTAAATCATTTTGATATATGTATTATTCCAATGAAAGTAATACTAATAATTTTACTTTTCTTATTCAAATTTTTTATTATTTTGGGAAACTACATACATAAAAAGAAACAATCAGAACATAATGTAAGCCACATTTTATTCATTTTCTATAGGAGACTAGGGACCTACTTCACCAGTTTGGAGTATATTGTATATTGTCCAAAAAATGTTGTAACATTTTTCATGAATATACCGTTTTTGATTAACGAATCAATACACCCTGTCATGTTTTTATGTATTAATCTGTACATTTTTGGTATATTTTGTTCTGGTTAATAAAAAAGAAAAGAAAAGAAATTTAGAGGGCGGGGCTTGTTTAAGCGCACAGTCATTTGCAGTCCTTTCTCTCACTAAAGCACACAGTCTTGTACCTTTGTCTTCTTGTCTGATTTTCCAATTCTGTTTTTGCTTCAAATAAAGTTTGTAATGTAATTCACCTCGTAGCTGGTTGGCTTGGTTCATGGCTTATAACGTTTCCTATGGGGAAAATAAATAGAAAAAAATACTTCCGGAACCACTTTAGGCGGGGACTAAGGAATAGAGATTCCAGGAAGCTTGGAGGAAGTTTTCATAATTTTTAACAGAGGCATACAATTTATTTATTTATTTTGATTAAGTTGCACAGATTCATTGTTAATCACAAGAATAGTGATGCAAGAAGGTAAAGTAAATAAGTCGTTTTATTTCATGAATACTTTAAATTGTGTTTCTCAATACAGATTCACCAGTACCAAAATACTTTTGTTGCAGTGATCTATCGGATAGTATTCATATTCATGTAGCATGGCATTATACTTACAGTTACTATATAATGGCACTACATCAAAAAAAAAATCATCTCCACTTGACCTCGGGGGAAAACAACAACAACAACAACAAAAAAACCTCGCAGAATCACCCACACACACTCACAGACACACCCGTATGCAAAACATGATGTTTGTCAAACAAAACAGAAAGCGCCCGGACAAGCTCATGAACTAAAGAGTAAAAATAAAACAGTAAAAGAGTATAGAAAGTGAAATGCTTCTGATATTAAAAAATAAAATACATTCTTTCAGACTTTGATCAAACGAACAAAGACAACAATATTTAATTAACAACCACGAGTCAAAATTGTGCAATAAGATCAGGACTATGTAGCCCAAAACAACAACCATAGGCAAAGTTAAAAACCACAAAGTTATTTTTAGGAGCAGCAAAAGAGCTTTAAAACCCTCAAAGCCTTTTTGCCCAGACCAAAAACTGAAGAAATAAGCAAACTAAGCAAACGAACGAAGCATGCAACAGAACCACTGTGTCCGGGCTGGTAGTTCGTGAGTCTTTTCTTTAGCTTAATGTGCAAACAGCGCGTGATTCTGTTCTAATAAAATTAAAATAAAAAATAACGTGTGAACGCGGAAACGGCACCTTAATCTCGCGTAGGAATAAAATGGCACACTGTAGTCAGTTCAAATTCACAACTTCTGTACTTTCACCCGAGGCAGGGTACGAACAGTTTAATATGGCTGAAAACAGCTGACAGAATAGCAACATTCGGCGAAGTTGAGAGAAATACTTCTACTTACCAAATCGAATAAAATTTCCCAAACTCGGAGACGGGTTGCTTTTATAATTCAGAGAGACTGGATACGGAAACTGTGGCCTTGTGGTACAGGCAGCACTCCTCGGGGGTGGGATCGTTCAGTTTGCGTTTATTTGACAAGCATAGATCACGTTAAAACCAAGAAACATATGGTCAGGATCACGTTGAGAAACTGACTTTCAACACAATATATGTAGTTTACATGTTAAACATAAAAATAAATAGTAAATGCGTGCTACAGGTTTGTTCATAAGCATTTATATGATCGAATATTTAAATTATATCAATATAGCTTATAATATATATATATATATATATATACATACACACACACACACACACACACATATATATATTACCATTCAACTAGAACACCTAGCGTAAAAACGTGTATTTCAGTGAAGAAGCAGTACATTTGTTTCTGTTTCTCTCTTCTTATTTTAATTATTTTTTTTGTATCTACTTCACATTTACAACTGAAAAGACGATTTGTGAAATGTTCATGCTTCCTCAATCACCCCATTATTTTAAACTGCATTAGAGTAAGGAATCAATTTTTACTAGTTGCTAAATGTGTTCAGGCTACTATTATACTTAAATACCATGTTTTGTTTTCGAGAAAATAAATAAATAAATAATAATAATAACTTGACATAGCCAAAACGTGCCATATCTGAAAACTGTGGTTTTATACAGCTCAGCACGTGACATCTGAAAACGGGTTTCTACAGCTCATAGGGAAATGACAAATGACAACCACATTTTTTAAAAAAAACAAAAAAACATCTTTATTATAGAAGAAAAAAAGTAGCATGAAATAGCAAATCAGTTAAATTGTTCATTAAACCCAATCAATACTCAGTTTTCGATCATAAAGCACACATATGTACTTAATTATACAAATGTAAATTAGACAGTGATGGACCCACTGTCCCTTTTTTGTTTTCTACCCACACAATCCACATCTATCATTCCTTCTCCCCTTATAAATACAACCATATCCTTATGTTCATTAATGAAGCATGGCTAGAGCTGTGAGCTCAAACACTGACTTGTGCTATCTTCACACACACCACTTTTGGTCAATCTCAAATCACAATCAATTTCCATCCTGTATTTTTCTGTGATGTGTGTATGGCTGTCACTGTTACATCTCCTCTGTGCTTGCAGCCACAATGGCAACTATGTATGCGTTTCTGTGTGTATGCATGTATATATATATATATATATACACACACACACACACACACACACACACACATATATACACAAACACAGTATTCAGACATGTATCTGTGTGTATACATGATTGATTGTTCATGTTTCGATATATATATATGTATATATATGTGTGTGTGTGTGTGTGTGTGTACACAGTGTCGATGTATGTGAGTGAGTCTTATGGTCCAAATGTGCATAGCTATTTGCTCGCTTTCCTAATTCTAAGCATGCATGTCAGTTTGTCTGAAAGTGCTGTGCAAGCACTATTACGAGTCTCAAGCTACATTTATTGTTCTTTTGTATCTTGGTGGAGCAAGCGAGTGTGTTTCAATGTGGTGACTGTATGTTTGCAGCTGGTGATTCTGAACGTTCCAACTTGACAGCCGACTCCATACTGATAGGTGAGGTAGAAGATGGGAGGACACCTGAGCCCTTGTTCTCCAGTGAGGAAGAGGATGAAGGCAAAGACACCACAATGTATTTCTGAAGAGGGCGCGAGCCACTCACAGCACCTGTGGTTCCAGACTCCAGTTTGACGAGTGGTTGTAAAGATGTGGGGTTGCTGGGGACTGTACTTGTGACAGAAGATCCAGACTGGGAGGAGCTGAGAGTGATTACCTAAGAAAGATTGTATGTCTACAATTACAACGGATATATAAATATATATAGATCAAAAGTCACTGCCACAATGCTGTTATTTTGAGTGTTTTTTCAGGGCATAGCTTTGCCATTTCTAAGGTGTTCTGGGTAGGTAGGTAGGTTGCTTAAAAAAAATTTAACTACTTTAAAATATATGGTTAAAAATTAAATTTTAATTTTTTTCTCTAATTCTTTAGGTAAAGTTTAATCACATTGTTTTCATTAAAATTTTGAGGCAAAAAAAATCCTGACCATTTCATTGTAAGATTTGCTCAAACACAGGTCTTTGGACCGATTCAAGGAATGAAAACAAAAACCGGAAACAAACTAAATTTTAACAGGAACATAAAATAATGAAATCAAGTTTAATAATAGTTCTAAACAGAAACGCTTATTTAAAAAAAAAAAAAATTTCTTTTGTTCATTTTATAATTTAATTTTGCATTTAAATTTGTTTGCGCTCAGTTGATAAGACCAAAAATAACACCATCTCTGACATCATAGGCAAGTAATTTTTACCAGTCTCCGCCAAGACAAGCTTTATATCTTAACCACAAACAGCACCAATTAAATTTACAGATGTACGTTTAGCCTTAAGTTAAAAAAATGTTTAGCATAGTGCTGTCAAAATTGGTGAATTAACGCAGGCGATTAATTTTTTCAGTTTAACACATTAAAAATGTTTAACGAAATTAACACAGGCGCTGAGCTAGGGTTAGCCATCCCACCCACAACTGCTGCTTCGGTCTCTTTTTTTTCTTCACAAAAAATTGTGTTTATTTAGATGCAGAATGTCTTTACAACCACATCAAATGGGAGACTTTTCAGACGTGCACTCCTTTGCTGCAACTTCGCTTCAGCGCCTGTCGCTAGTCAAACAAGCACGGAAATGGTACAAGTGACGAGGGAGCTTCAGTAGTACAACAGTGAACTGCGGTCAGATGAGATGTTGTCAGGCCATATGTCAATAAAATCTAATTTTCCTGTCTTGTCAGCCGTTATACTGTGTTCGTCGCACGTGTTCTTCATTTGCACTCCAAAATGCGGCGACTCGCACGGTTTATCATTTCATATTAAAGGGCAAAAGAAACTATGAACATGCAATGTCGGAGTTATTTCATCAGTTAAGTCATGACGTTACCAAAAAGGAGATTAAAGCTGCCCTAAAACATTTAAGAACATGTCTCTGAAATACAGTGGTTTTCAAAACTGTCCTGCATCGAAATTCGATGCATGTCAGATCCTGCGTCATGTTCAGCAGGGCAGCTCTAAAAGCAGCCAAAATAACCTAATAACACAGCTGCTGTGATGTCTGATAGTCACACAAGAAAAATGAGAAAATCAATAACTTTTGTAGCTTTAAGGATTCATCTATAATTAATTTAGAATTTAGTTTTTGATAACTTTATTCAATTTCTGTATATTTCCTACTTGCTGAGGAGCACAGGTAAATATGACATTTATTATAATGGATTTATGTGAGGAAGTTCACTTAAATTAGAAGTTGTTATTTTTTAAAGTTTAATGTTAAAATGTATAGCTCTCAATTATACTGTAATGTTGAATGCTTTTATTCAGTGGTTAAATATTAGGGGGAAAAAATTTCATAGAGACATCAGTAGTATTGGTGGATGCCATTAAACAAATATTAAAAATATACTGTATGTTGTTTCTACATTAATTTGAAGATTGAATGTGAAATTATTGCAATATGAAAGTATATTTAAAAACTTTAATGTTAGGTGAGATTAATCCGGGAGCCGCTATTAATATGCGGGGTATTGAAATCGCTTTTGAATGTGCAATCATGTGTACTCTGTGTATATGGAGCACACTCTGGGTATATGGGATGTGTATAGTACCACACATTTTACAAGTTAAGATATTTGCCAGTTATGCTCATGACCCGTTATGCACCAAATCCTCCGCCATGGTTTTGTCAGTGATTTTTTTTTTCTTGCACTCATCGCAGGATAAGTGAAATTTGCAGCTTGTGCTGTATGGAGCACTTTCAGTATGTAATTGTAGCATCCGTTGTCCAACTGAACTAAATAGTTTTTATTTCTATAAAAAAGCAAATGACAGTGGGGGTGGTGGGCAAGTAATTTAATTAGTGCATGTCTAACACTGACTACCGCAGCAAGCCTAATGCAAGTACAATTCTGTTGTGTTTTTATGATGTTATGCATTAAATGTTAAAGCTTAATTTCCATGTTATGTCATTTTTGAGTGAAAATGTGTATAAGTCTGTATATACATTTTTATCAAGTATAGACAATTAAATTAATGTTATTAATCTGTATCTTTTCTAATCAAACCATAAAGTTTAATAAGCAACAAAAGAGCAGAAATTATAAAACACTGATTCTGCTCGAGGTGAACCGATTAATTATTTTATTTATTTTTTGCTTTTTAAGCCCTGCTCAAGTACAATGACACAAACTCATTTAAAACTCTTACCTGCTGTGTGGATGCAGCTCCTGCACTTGTTGCCATAACAATATATTTGGTTGCTGGGGGTGACGGCTGGGTGGGTGTTCCAGGGCGAGTGGACATAAGGGTGAGTGAACTGGGTACTTTAATAATGTTCGGGGTGCGTGACCCACTTGATGCTGACAATCCACTCTGAGACATTGACAGAGTTGGGCGTGGCTGCAGAGAGAGACAAATGGAGAATTTAGGTTTGATTTGAACAATATTAACAAAGTATTTATTTATTTATTTTTTTAGAATAGAACTACTGGTTATGATTCAGATCAGCTTATTGACAAAAGTATATTATTATATGACAAAAGTATTATTTTAGATTTGCTCACCTGTGTGATAGTGAGTGTGGTTCTGTTAACAGTTTGGGCCTGGAAGGCAGCCTGTGCACGGGCCTTCACCACATGTGAACAGAGCATGGTGCCCAGATAACCATAATCTGCCTTGTATTGATCCACCATATCTGGGAGCGGTCTAGTTTTAGCAACCACACATGCACAGTGTTTCTAAACAGAACAAGAGAGAGAATTGTGAATAAATCAGGTACATGACCAACTAAGAAAAAAGTAGGAAAACCCTATTCAATATCTTCCTCATTCAATACAACTATACAATAATAATAATAATAATAATATTCTACTTATTAGTATTAAAATATTTATTATTATTTAAATTATAAAAATTAAATCAAAGAAATGTATTACTATTGCAACAATACTATTGTACTTTAAAATAAAAAAACATGTATTTAATAATAATAATAATTTTATTTTACAGAACAATATTACAAAAAAAAAAAAAAAAAAAAATTAAGTAAAATTACAACACTAAAATTTATGGCTTTCATTGCTTTCAAACATTAAACCATAGAGCTTATATTTTGGCAGGAGACCTTAAAGCTTCTCTTTTATTGCCAGATTTATAAATGATTCTCATGAAAAATTTGGGAAGAAAGACTTCTAGTGGTTAAGCTAAAGCGCATGGCTGCATAACTGCTCACTCCTGTTCGGTCAGAGTTTATTCATTTGAATGTAAGTACGATTTAAATTTTGATCCAATTAACGTTGGAAGGGGAAAAGTACAGAAACTGCAAGGGAAACCAGTCTGGGAAAACGGAGAAGACAAAATAACCGAGGGCGTCATGGCTGATGAACAAGACAGTCGATAGATTTCTTCTTCATGCAATGTGACAGAAAAAGGAGATCTACCACAGCGACAGGGGGATTACTTTTATCATGACAATTAATCATTATTACAACTGAATAGATCTGCCCTTAGTTCTTAGTAAAGGCCAATTCACACCGCACAGACAAAACGCCAACAAACACCAAAAAACAAGTCTGTCGGAGTTTGTTGGATCAGTGTGTTACCCCTGTCTGCGTTTGTTGCCGTTGGTCGGAGTTTGTTTTTCGCCCGACTAAACATGTTCAATCGGCATTTGTTGGGTTGTGGAATGTCTGAGCAGTGTGATATGATTTTCCAACAAACGGTAACTAATTCTGACGTAATCTGACCAGCCCATAAACCATTGCCATGACAACGTGCATACTTCACTTAAAGCGAGCTTCACCCACGGCTTCTTTTGCTTTATTCACCGTCTTTTAATGCGAAGAATGACATGCAAGACATTAATAACAGTAAAATTTTGATTGTGGTTACAGGATCATCCATTTTTTCCCCCAGTCAGACTTACACCGTGTCTACACCGGACGCGAGCGGTGCAGCATGACGCGATAAAATTTTTTTTATTATTTATTTTAAAATCATTATCAGTGATGCTGTCTACACTGGATGCGGCGCGGCTCAACAAATGTCGTGTCCGGTGTAGACACGGTGTTACTTGACTCTTTGACTCGAAGTTTGTCGGTGTCTGTTGGGGCAGTGTGAACATGACAGTTATTTTTCATAAAATTCTAAATCCAACAGCCAACTTGTTTGTTGGTGTTAGTCTGTGCGGTGTGAATTGGCCTTAAGAGTATAGTTGACCAACAAGTTGCACTGAAGGTGGGCTCTGGTGATTAGAAATGGTTATTACTTCAAAATGGAGATCTGCCTGTGTTTTTTGTTTTGTTGGTCTATTTTATTGTGATGTTCTGATTTTGCTCTATAGTTCAGGTTTGGTCATCAATAACATGTAGCTTACATACAGTGTTTTGTTGTGGGTTTAGATGAAATGTCAGAAACATAGGGTGATTACACTTCATGTAAAAGCTTTACACAATCCAATTAAGAGAAGCAAGGCTAATGCAAAGAGAAAATGTGCATGTCGTATTTTGGCAGAAGGCTCATTTTAACAGTGCTGAACTATAAAAAAAAAGACTGACAAACAATTTACATTCTAGTCAGCTAGTTAAGTTGTTTATTCAAGAACTGACTTTTGTTTATTTGTAATTCAGACAGGCACAGACTTATAGACAGCAAGAAAGGAGGCAGATATATCTTCGATCATTCAGCTGTCTACTTACCTATGGACCTGGCTAATAAAAAGAAGGATACATTGTGGCAACTTAATAAAAGCATTTTGAATGATAGTATATGCAACGTATATGTCCAAAAAGAATTGATTATATGGATAACAACAATAAAGCGGTAGTATCACAGAGTGTTCTTTGGTATACTGCAAAATCATTGATCAGAGGAAAACTCATAGCTCTTGTATTGCAGAGAAAAGCTAATTGATTTGCAAGAAAATCTTGTTAAAAAGGAAGTAACATATGATGAAGAATTAGAGAAAAAAGCTAACTTTGTTAGGCAGAGATATTATGAAAATGGCTCAAAGGCTCTGAAGCTACAGACTTAGAGTTTAAGGAAGCAACAGGCAGAGAGTAAAATTGATGAAATTAGGGATTCCCAAACAAAAAAGGTCTGCCATAAGCAAGAAGATATAATGAAAATTACAATATAAATCTATATAAGGAACCAAATACAGCCAGCTCAAAGGAAATAAATAAATTTTTAGAATCACTGGACTTACCCTCCATAGGTGAAGTACAAAATAAAGCTCTGATGGTAGAGATTACAGAGGAAGAAACAGAGAAAGCAGTTTCTAGATTAAAGGTTAATAAAGCGCCGGGAACAGATGGCTTTTCAGTGGAGTCATATAAGGGCTTTAACACTAGAAATGCCACGGGGTAAATTTTACCCGTGGCTGTTTTTCAAATGTACATAACAGATTTAAAATAAAACATTCAAGTCTCCCAGTCATTGACTTTTACTAAAATTATGTCATTTACAATCCAATGTTGTTAAAAATTATTTAGATAAAACCAGATCAAAAAACGGGGCATTTATACCTATAAGCGCCAGCGGGTTAAATTTACCCACCTATATATTGCATGTATTTTCGCGCTGTCATTTTCTTGCCGCTTATGTTTTAACATTTTAAATTTCTAGCCAATGCCTTTCACTCACTGATTTAGCGGTTATCAGTTTCATAAAGTCAAAATGACAAAAAAAAAGGTGATTTACGGAAGGTAGGTATTAGAAACACTAAATGAGTGATGGAGCGTCTGATGGTAAGTTATGCGTCCTGGGTCGGCTCAGCATCTGACGGCTCATCTGACAGTGATCCAGATATCATATTTACATGTTTTAGTCTCACGTTACTCTAATTGGTCAAACTTTGGTTTAATTATTTAATTTTTGTCTTGCCATATAGTTTATTGTTCACTACTGTGTTGCTATTCTAGTCTGGCCGTTAACCGAAAAAAATAAAATCCGATCTATATGATGTAATGAATAAAACCATTTTTTGATTACCCAAAGTTTAATGGTGTTGTTCTCTTATTCAAATTATAAATGATATAACTAAACAAATTAATAAATATTTAGGTGAAGCAGTGCGCTTGAATTTTTAATCGCATCATCCTATGCAGTGTGGTGAATTATTATTGCTCATTATTGTCTATAGGCTGTTTTAGTCATTTAAGTAGCATGGGTTATCTTAATATATTGATTAATGACATTGTATTATAATATTAAACCACCCAAATATTTAGGCTACTACCTTCTAATTTCTGTTGTCAGACATTAAAAAAAAAAAGTTTTAGCTTAGGCTTCTGACCATTATGGATTAGTGTAGCTTGCATTAAAAACTCTTGAACATAAAACAACAGGATAAAAATATAGCTGATGACTAGACAATAATTTCATGACTCTAGACACTTCTTTGTGAAGACAGTGGCATAATACAGTGAAATAATATGTTCCTTAGCCATATAAATTCAGTTGTCATGTGAGCAGGTAAAATTTACCCGCTGGCACTTTTAGGTATACAGCGACCTCTGGCGGTTCTAGTGTTAAAGATCAATTAGTCTCCATACTTTTTGAGTGTTTTAGATGTATTAAAGTTTATAAGATGTATTAAAATTATATATTCATCACCAAATGCTAGAATAAGGATCAACAGCCACCTCACCCAGAATATTAATTTGTAAAGAAGTTGCTGCCGAGGCTGCCCTCTTAGCCTTGCCCATTTCTCCTTATTTATTGAGCCCATATCACAGTTAATTAAAGATGAACAAAGGATAAAAGGAGTAAGGGTTTGAGGTTTAGAGCAAAATATTTGTCTGTACACAGAACGGTGTGCTGTTATTTGTTACAACACTAGAATTTTCCTAGGCTGATGTCTACCTAAAAAAAAATAAAAAATTGGAATTGACCCTAGATTAAATGTCCAAAAAACACAATTCTTAAGGTACAGTATAATTAAACCCCTCAGAATGACATGCTGAATATATTTAAAATGGAATTCACCAAGTATTAAGTAACTGGTAATTGCAATAAATAAAAAGGAGCATAGATGGAAGAAAACAAAACTAGAGGTATTTCGTATTGCATGGAGGGAAAGTTCTTGTACAAACAGAAAAGCCTTAAAAACTGCTAGATCTGCTTAGATTTAGTCTCTTTTAGAAGAAATCACAACCCCAGGTATTTATTCAATACCATGGCTAAATTAATGAAAAATGAAGCAGCAGTAGATGCAGACATTTCCCAACAGCACAGCAGTAATGACTTTATGAACTTCTTTAATTCCAAGATGGATACTATTAGAGATAAAATTATAACCCTGCAGCCGTCAGCTATAGTATCACATCAGACAGTGCACTATAGATTTCCTGAAGAACAATTCCACTCATTCTCTGCTATAGGACAGGAATAAAAGTGTGCACACTTGGAGAAGTATTGATATATTTACGCGTTTACTTCACATTTCTTTAGACAGAATCATAATTTCTATTCATTTTCCTCTGAATTATGTGATCCGATTAGCATTAGCGGCTTCCAGTGCTGTCTGTCTGTGTTTTCTGTGCCACAAACAGTGTTCTGACTCAGAGGAAGATCATTCGCTGCTCATATGTCACTCATTTTATGCATTCATAACCCGTCTCTTGACGCTATGACGCTTGACACTAGGTGGGTAAATGTGTACTGGGATCATGGCGCTGTGGATGAGTAAATCATGTAATGCCAGAATAATGGCTGTATAAAAACAAAAGAATAATGACAAAAGAATAATGAGGATTACACCTTATACCTGGCAGAGGTCTCAGCGGAGAAAAGAGGAGAAAATACTGTAGCAGACCAGCTCATGATGCGCAATATATTGGATGAAATTTTTTTATATTTAATTTGGGACGGGGGTTTATATGAATGTATCTCTCAGGGGAACGGACTGTCAGAAAAACGCTGTATCACTGCTGTTCCATAAGCACCATCTGCTGTCAAGGAGTGAATTTAAATTTTCATTTAGCCCGTCTGCTTTTTTTGTTTCGTACAGATGTTTTATGTAGCATAATTTCAAAAAGCTAAAGTCAGACCATTCTGTTTTTACTTTAAATTGTTAAATTTTACTATCAAATTTATATAAAAAACTGCTAATGCTACATGTACCATCTTGGTTTGGATCATGATTAAAATGCAAAGATAAAAAAATAGATATTAATAATTTGTTCCTACAACCTGTTAATCTGTGGCCACATTTCATTAATTCAAACTCTTGTTAAATTTAAATTAAGGAATTAATTAGTACAACGTGGCCACAATATCTTTATTTTTCCCCCGCATGTCATGTCCAGGACTCAAAAACTAACAAGCACAAATTGTGTTAATATTGAATGAGAATGGCAACACACAAACCCTTTCCAAGACAACTAACCATTTCCACTTTAATACTTTAATTAAAATGTACATTTATTTGCATAAATAACAACAACAATATGAAATATAGCTGCATGCAGCAATTATCAGGGCCAAGCCCATTTTGGCATATTTGGGCGTTGGATTTCATTTGGATACTTTTAAACATTGCAAAGTTCCCATGGTTAAACACTTGCTACACATTGAATTTGTAGAAAATCTTTAAAGCTAGGTTTAGGTGTGAGAATGAGCTCCCAAAAAAAGTTATTTCGCATTTTAATCAGTGTAACTTGCAAAGATAAGTTAATGGTAATGCAGCTTATGGTTAACTTTTATAGCCGAAGAGTCACATTAAACAGTATGGTAACTGGTTAGCCTGTAACTTATTAGCATGCTAAGCTTAATAGTATAAGCCAACAAACACAGGCACGCTCAACTTTAGAGAAGTATTTCTCAGGAACGGAAGCAAATATTAAAAATCTGTTCAATCATTTATGTGCAGCTCGGTCCAAAGATCATCTGATCAGATTTTGGACAAAATTTGTAGGAGTAGGAAAAAAAAAGAAAAGTTTTTCCATTTACTTCAATATGGCACATTGGCACAACTAATTATTGACAAATTACAAATGATATATCGTCAGAATCGGCATAACCCAGGGAATGAAATGATAATGAAATTTGGACAATGTTTTCAAAAGTTATAAGCGTTTTTGCAAAAATCGTTATATCTCTGGAACGCTAGGTGGCGCTGTGTTCAAACTTCTCAGGTACCTCAGGTACATGATGTTGATGATCCCTACCGAGTTTTGTGCCGACAAACCAACATCGGCAGATTCGGCATGACCCAAGGAATCCATAGACACCAAGATCATGATCATAGACACCAAGATCTAGCAAAAATGTGCATTTTTGGTATCTAATGACCCATAGTTGGCACTGTTCTCAACTTTGGTATGGACCCTCAGATCATGGTCTTGATGAATCATACCAAGTTTTGTTTCGATTGATCAAAGTTTGGCCGAGATACAGCCTCTGAACCAATTTCAGGTCAACCTTTGTTAAGTTGTTAAGCGACATAACTTTTGAACCAAGATGAATAAAAAAATGTTCAGTCATTTCTGTGCGGCAATTCAGTGCAAAGATCATATCTGCCAATTTTTGGAATAATTGAACAAATTTTGAAGGAGGAGCGAAAAAACAGAATACTGTACTTTTCAAAATGGCCGCTACTGTAATGGGTGGAGTCTTAATGTAAGCTATTGAATGTGTTCACCATGAAGAGAGGAATCATGTGTACTAAGTTAAATTTTTTTAGAATAAGGCATTCGAGAATTATTACTATTTCAATGTTGAATTTTCGAACTGCTGGTGGCACTATAGAGTTGGTCCTAGAGACCCCAAAATTGGTCCGATCACTATTCATGACCATCACTACAAGTGTGCCAATTTTCAGCATTTTCCTATGTTCCGTTCATAGGGCTGCCATAGACTCTCATTTGGGAAGAATAATAATAAAAAAAGTAAACTAATAACAATTACAATACTAACAAACATGACAGCACCAGAACTAGAACTACTGCTCATTTGAATGACTCGTGTCGTTGTGAGGTACTTACCAGTAACAGACTCTGGACGTGATCAGCTCCGATCTTATCAATGTTGGACACCACTGGCCCATCCATCACAGCTTTAATACGAGCACCCTCTACAGACAGCCGAGGGATGATCAATGTCTTTATCACCTACATGGAAATTAAAACAATTTAATGTTTACTCTCAGTGAATGATCAGCAGACTGGAATGATAAAAAAAACAGCTTTTGAAAAACCAATACGGTACACTGTTAAGCAAAATGCATAGCGGCAACTTGTTCAGTCAGGACTATATTCACAAAACAGCATGGCCTTAAATGCCTTAATGCTTGAATAAAACAACACAGTAGTAAGCATTCATTATTCATTAAGTTCATTAATCATTAAGTGCCTTGAACTACAGGTGCATCTCAATAAATTAGAATGTCGTGGAAAAGTTAATTTATTTCAGTAATTCAACTCAAATTGTGAAACTCGTGTATTAAATAAATTCAATGCACACAGACTGAAGTAGTTTAAGTCTTTGGTTCTTTTAATTGTGATGATTTTGGCTCACATTTAACAAAAACCCACCAATTCACTATCTCAACAAATTAGAATAGGGTGACATGCCAATCAGCTAATCAACTCAAAACACCTGCAAAGGTTTCCTGAGCCTTCAAAATGGTCTCTCAGTTTGGTTCACTAGGCTACACAATCATGGGGAAGACTGCTGATCTGACAGTTGTCCAGAAGACAATCATTGACACCCTTCACAAGGACTGGTTCAATGACCATGGTGTTACTGTGCTTGATTGGCCTGCAAACTCGCCTGACCTGAACCCCATAGAGAATCTATGGTGTATTATCAAGAGGAAAATGAGAAACAAGAGACCAAAAAATGCAGATGAGCTGAAGGCCACTGTCAAAGAAACCTGGGCTTCCATACCACCTCAGCAGTGCAACAAACTGATCACCTCCATGCCACGCCGAATTGAGGCAGTAATTAAAGCAAAAGGAGCCCCTAACAAGTATTGAGTACATGTACAGTAAATGAACATACTTTCCAGAAGGCCAACAATTCACTAAAAATGTTTTTTTTATTGGTCTTATGAAGTATTCTAATTTGTTGAGATAGTGAATTGGTGGGTTTTTGTTAAATGTGAGCCAAAATCATCATGATTAAAAGAACCAAAGACTTAAACTACTTCAGTCTGTGTGCATTGAATTTATTTAATACACGAGTTTCACAATTTGAGTTGAATTACTGAAATAAATGAACTTTTCCACATTCTAATTTATTGAGATGCACCTGTAGAAGGTAAACTAAGGTTATCAGTTGACCTTTATGTCACAATTAAACTGCACAGAGTAAGCAAACTTTTAATTTTGGGCAACTTTTAATTTTTAATTTTATCAAAGATGGTGTCTAAAGAAATAAATAAAAAAAAATCTTTAACAATTTATTCAGTCTGGTAAATCAACAACTGATTTAGAACAAAACATAGCATTTTTTATTTTTTTTGTCAAATAAGACTGCACAACAGAACTGTATGAATTACAAAAACACCGTGAGCATCATGTGTTTGAGTTTGTGTAGCAGACAAAACTATGCCACTCATTCACACAGAGACATGCAGAACATGCAGACATAATAGTGACATGCACTGACTGGCTGTTGTGTTTATTTCTGCTGTGTGGTAGGCTGTTAGATTAATCTATCCAACTTATTTTCCTCATAAGAGTGGGCCATTTGTACATTTTATGGGCCTGGCTTCCGGTGTCATCCGCTTCCAGCTATATTTAGCTGTACAAAACAGCTTATTTTGCTGCTTGATATTGCAAATTCGTGTGTCTTACTATATTATTTTAATGTATTATCTTAATTATGAACACAGGTTTGTAGTGCAAACAGTTTTACCATTTACTGCACGTTATTCTTCTTCTTGTTATTTCCCTACAGCAGCTAATGAATCAAAAGTCTCGCACAATCACAGAAAACAGCTTACTTCTGCATTGAAAAATAAGGTGGATACCGAGTAAAAATGTCCAGAGCTAATGTTACTGACATACATTTTATCACACGCCATGATATTGTTTAATGGCCCTATTGTACTGATCAATTAACATTCAAGACCCTAAGAAAAATGGCTCCAAGTTACATTATATATAAAAAAGTCTAACTATAAAAGTGCTTCCAAAGCATTAAATACAGTTTTAGTTGACAGTAAATGAAGGAGACTCACGTCATGCCCAAGTTCAGCAAGTCCAGCAATGCAGCCATAACGAGTTGTCCACTGAGTCTTATCATCCAACAATGCCTGACAATAAAAAAAAATAAAAAAAAACATAAAATAATGACGGGTACTTCAAGCTTTTTAGACCACTTCCGGTGCATTGGCTTATCAGGTATATTTGTTTAACTTAGATAAAACTAATATTTGTTTGTTAACACACAATGAGCATGGTGTCTACTACCTTAGTAAACGTCTTGGTGATACGTGACTGGATGTTGTTGGTTGTTGTGCTGAACGTCTTGCAGCTCTGAGCCATCAGCCGGGCAGCAAAGTCTCGCAGAGCCCAGTGATTGTCCACGTCAGGCCTCAGACACAGCTGCTTACTGACAATACACGTCACCACCGCTGGGATCAACTCATGGAGCTGCAAGAGTGAAAGTAGTTACATTAATAAAAATATAATTTTCCTAGAAGCAGGCTTAAGAACTCAAAAAGTCCTTCCCCAGTCCAAAAAAATAATTTACTATTTTAACTGCTGGTTTTATATGCAAAGAAGAGCCTATCATAACACAGCATGTGTACATAGAACTTTTAAAGGTACAGCAGCAAAACAAATCAAGGGTCTTAATTCTAAAGGTCAGAGTGAGAGTGAACATGATTTTGAAAAACTAATCAAAAAGGTAAAATAAAATAGGTAACATTTTCATAAGAGATGTAAATAAAGTGTATGTTATTATTAGTATGTAGTGTGGGAATTGCTCACATATTTCTCCAAATATAGAGTTGGATTGTCCATTAAAGCCTTCACCATCCTCATCAAGTATATCAGCAGAGCCAGGTTATTCTGAACAACATTTACACGGACCTGAAAGAGAAAGAGATAACACTTATTCTTGTTCCAACAATATAGAGGAACTAACACAGGCTCGGTTCTATGGGGCTGCACCATCAACGAAAGCAAGAGAGCACTCTCACATTGTCCAAACTTATTTTACAAACGCTCAAATCACCTTTTTTTGTTCAGTGTTGAGTTCTGCACACACACAGAAATCTTTTCATTATAACAAATTAAGTGTAGACAAGATGCAAATAAGTTTCATTGTATATTCACAACCAGTATTGTATAAAGCGCTATAAAAATAAAGGTGACTTGACTTGACCATTCAGCTTCAATGATTATACAATCATTTTTTGCAAGAGTGCAGCAGAAATTTGCAGACATCAGAAAAAGTTTTCAAAAATTGTGATGAAGCGAAGTGAGTGACAGCTTTTTAGTGATTATAAAAAGGAGCACTCTTCCTGTGCTTTCTATATATAGTAGGGCTGTGCAAAAAATTGAATGCGATTTTCATGCGCATCTCGTCAGTAAAGCCGCTTCAGCTGACAAGCGATTTTGTGTAGCTTGTCAGTTAACTACGGCTCTGTGTAGTAAATGCCGCTTCATCTGAAAGCACGTGCTGGAGATTAACTACTAATCACCAGAAGCGGCTTTACTGACGAGATTCGCATGAAAATCGCATTTGATTTTTTGCCCAGCCCTAATATATAGTAATTAACAATTTAACTAAAAGGTTTTTTTCATGCTGCTAAGAGGATCGACAGTCACATACATGCTGCAAAGTTTCAGGAGTGACATCCGTATTGTGACATTATTCATATAATGTGAGATTCACTCTTGAAATTGCAATGATTAACATAGTGAAAATGAGTGCAATGGATGGGACAAAAAAAATGTCAAAACAGATGTGCATTAAACAATGTAAATTCAAACTAATATATAAATATTCCATGTCAAGAAAACATTTTGTTAGTAGGGGAGGTGGGCGATATGACCCAAATCTTATTTTACTTATTCTTATGAGAAATTTTATTTCACGATAACAATATATCCACAAAAAAAGCTCAACCAACTAAAGAGGGGATGCAACCAAAATCAAAGGAAGAGAAGGTTGGGGTGAACAACAGTCGAGATAGCATTCCAGGGACCAGTTTATAGCAAGGCCCCTCTCTAAACTGCCGGTGTGGAGGGAGATGTGCAACTCTGTGATTGGACCTTGGTGGAGGAACATAAACAAATGTTCAGAAACATCAGAAAAGATGCCAAGACAACTGCCAGACCCCTTTAGCAGGACAGAAAGGGAGACCTTCTGCACCCACGACCACCTAAGAGAGGACTTCTCGTTGGACTACGGGTTGACCCTAACCACCAAACCCAATCCTAAGGTTTAGGAAAGAACTGCCATAAAAATTCCTGAGGATGCAGCAGCAGTGGCCGAAACGAAGAAAGGCCACAATGATCTATCCAAATCCATTCATACCTGTTTGGAGACCTTAAATGGACGTAATCTGCAATACATTCACTTCACCCTCAGATAAAGTACAGTTTATATTAATGTCTACTGACTGTTAAAGGGGTCATATGATGTTGCTAAAAATAACATTATTTTGTGTATTTGGTGTAATGAAATGTGTTTATGTGGTTTAAGGTCTTTCTGAAACGCGTAAATTTTTACAAAGCTCATCGGTCTGAAAAGCGAGGCGTGCTCTGATTGGCCAGCTATCCAGTGCGTTGTGATTGGCTGAATACCTTAAGCGTGTGATGGCAATGTTACACCCCTTGCCATATTGTGATGCCTTGTCCCGGCAGGGGCGACGAGACAAAAACATTAAAACCCATTATAAATGAGGCATTTGTTGCATCCAGTGGGGACATAATTACGGATTATAATGACTTATACGGTCTTTTTACGCGTTGGATTGCATAGCGCCACGTAAACATAAAACCATGTCAGCATCTGTGATCGGAGAAATTACAAACTACAAACGCTAATTTACACTGCTCAAAACTCGCGTTTGATTCGTCAGTGGCAAATTCTTTAAATATAAAAAACTTACTTACAGTCTGTGAGTCAGAACACCCGTCATTGTAGTCTACTCTACCAGGATCAGGGTATTTCCTCAGTGACCAGCACGGATCAGCTCCAGGCATGACGAAGCGGATATCGTCCTCTTTTGGAAGGCCAAACAAAGTAGTTCTTCGCCTTCACGACATGGCGGTGGTGGCAACAACAATACTACAGTGAGAATAAAAGTTACGCCGCCTTTCTTTGCGTGAACATTTGGGCGGCGTTATGTAAATCTTCCCACATCGTGACGTAGACATGTGGGGGCGTGTTAGAACGAGCCGGATTAGGTAGGCGTGATTGAATCTTAACTTTTATAAAGAATATCTCTTTGGATTTGAGACTTTAGTCTTTGCAACTTTACAGATCTTCTTTATGCACCAAGAGCTTGTAACACTCCAAAGAGAAATGAAAATTTGAAAATCACATCATATGACCCCTTTAACACAACAGTTCACGGGAGCAGGCCTATTAGCATATCATGGCTCATGATTAGCAAATGATAGCTCAACTGTATCCCATCATGTTTCTATTTGCTCCCTATGATGCTGGTAATAATTTGAAAGAGGTTTGGTAAAGAAATATTGCATGGGTAAAATGTTAAAGACACTGTTTAACCTTGTACTCTACTATATGCAAATGAGTTCCACACTAGGGCGGGCAACACCATGGCCACCCCAGCAGTAGGGATGTGCCGATAGACAATAGTATCGTGTATCGACGATAGTCAGAAATATCGACGATAGCAGATGTCTTTGTCGATAGTCAAGACGATATTAGGCTTATTCTCCTACAGGGCTCTGAACCGGTATAAAGGAACGAAAACTGGAAACGAACGAAATTTTGACAGGAAAATAACTAGAAACAGAAACTAAATCAAATGTTATAGTTCTGAACAGAATCGAAAATTTGAAATGGCCATTAACCGGTTAATAATGTTATTTTATCGTTCCATTTAATATTTGAAATTTGCTGTCAACCAATCACGAATTCCATTAGTACGGTCTATGCAAATGTAATGCTAATGCCAACGAGTGAAATGCCCGCTCAGCTGTGAACTCATCATAGGTAAGTCGCAATGGCAGGAAGTACGTTTTTATCTGAGGACAGTGTAAGAAGGATTCAACAGATCACACGCAACTGCAGTGCTACTGTGAACGGAGAAAACAGAATAAAACTATAGGCTTACATAAAAAGGAATATAGGCATATACACGAAATATATTTCACTTAAATCATTGACAGATTAACAAAACGAAAGAAAAAAATGTGCTGAGTTAAAATTCATTGTGAAGTGATCCAAAATTCTAGGAAAGGAAAACGAGACAGCAGAAAGTAGTTTTCTTTATTTTGCAAAAGCTTTACAGTTTTATCTATTTAGCAAAAGCTTGACAGTTTTAAATAATGTCTTGCTTCTATCTGTATAACCAACCAGCATTGGTATGACCATCGGGCCGGTGCCTCACGCGCACACACAACATATTTTTGCGACATTGCAGCCTGTTCATTATCAAAATAAAATACAGTTAAAGAAACAAATAAAAAGTTACACTGCTCCGTTGTACAAAATCTGTTGCGTTCAGTGTGACCAGCGGCTCACTGTGCTATATAGCCGATGTAAAGCATGATGTTTTACGTCGATGAATGTACAAAGCCTAGCCTATAATAAATAATATTTTAGCATCCAGATACGTCGCGAATATGGAAACATTTGGATTCGTGCCAAATGAGAGAGGTAGGCATCAGTTTCACCTTAAATTAATTTGTTTTTGGATTGACGTTTTTCTAGCCTAAACGCATAGCCTTAACTTTAGAGGATTTGTTGTGGAGAGAAACGAATAACTGTGTTTATAATGTTTGCAAACATTTTGCTTTAGCCTACCGGCATTTTAGCCTACATTATTTCTGAATGTAATAGGGCTAATAAAATGCGACGTGAGCCTATACGCTACTTATGTTTTTTTCACTCTCAAAACGCAATCTTATACAAGTAGTGTTTTTTTAACAATGTATCAAACATTTTTAAATATCTTAAAAATACTTTAATGTCTTTAAAGTGTTGATAGTTTTTTTAATTTTGTTTAGTAGCCTACATTTGGCCAAAATCTAGAAAAGATGATGCTGTATTGGCTGTGACTAAGCGCAGCGGGTTATAGGCTAATGTTACCAGATCTCTTCCTGTTTTTCTTTTCTTTTTGAGTAAAGAAAATGCTGTACTTTATTATTATTATTATTATTATTATAGGCAAAGAAATTAGTTAAAAAAAAATAACGTTATTAACCGGTATTTCTTCTACCCGAACTGGTTTCAGAACGGTAATAATACAGAGGAACGTAGGAACAGAAACGTTAAAATATCGATTCTGCTCGGCGTGAACCGATTGAAATTTTTTTCGTTTTCAAGCCCTGTTCTCCTATAAATGTATAAAATTATTATATAGCAATATATTATAGCAAAATCTCTAAAGTGTCTATCTATACCATGGGGGGAATCGACAATCGTATTTTTATAGGTATTGTATCGAAATTAGGGATTCCAGTAGGGATTCCAGTAGGGAATATTTATTTTTTAAATATTTTTGTGAGTCTTGGGATAGATTATTCTTGTCTAGGTGGGTCCTGGAATGAAAAAGCTTGGGAAGCCCTGACCTATACCCGTACTGGCTGTAGCCATGTTACACTGGCTAATAAAACAGTTGTAGCAGATATAAGTAGTCCATGAATGTACTCACGCCCTCAGAGATGAAGGTACTGAACCTTGGCAGCATCTGGTACAGCCCTGGGTCTGTGGCTATGCTCTGCAGTGCTTCCTGTTGGCAGAATTACAACAAAATATATACAACATGTCAAAGTTAAAGAAAAAAAATGGATCAGTAATATATATCGTGATGCTGCAAGACATGCAAAACACAAGTGAATGTCATAGGGACAAACAGTGCTATGGCTAGTAAATTTTCTCAATTTAACTACCATTTTCAGGTGTGGTGTGGAAACTTAAAGGAGTCCTAATATGCTTTTTTACATTTTCAACTTCCTTTAAGGCATAATGTTGCTGTTTGTGCATGAAAAAGATCTACAAAGTTACAAAGCACAAAGTCCACTCCAAGGGGAGTTATTTTCTGTATCAGTAAGCACTGTTTCTGAACTCCCTCAAACACCTCAATATCCGTCTTTCCACTGTGCTAGTGCGTGCCAGGGCCAGTCGCGTTTCCACTGTCACTTCCGAGGCTTGATCGTGCCTTGTCAGGGCTTCCTCTGGGCCAACGGCCAGGGTTTTTTGGCCCGCCAAATACCTTGGGCCAAAGTGGGCAAGCTCGACCTTGAGGAGTGGTCATGAACAAAGGCGGAGTTTCTCAGAGTCTGGAGAGCATCAGTGCAGCGGATCTCATAGTTACCAGCTGACATCAGCATTAAAGACTTTTAAAATAATTTTAACTCAAAACTCACTTTCTGACAGCAGCGAGTGTTTGAAATAACTTCTGTTTGAGATCCAATGTGGCTCATGATCACCATACCAGGCAGAAATATTTATATATGCGATGCAAATGCACGCTAGCCATTACCATAGTAAACATGGTAAATACGACCGCCTGAAAAAATCAGAAAAATCATATAGGCTATCACAATCGTATATTTATTTAGTTACATATTTTATGTCAGGGTTAGAAGAATTATCATTCTTTCTAAATGTGATGCATACTGTCTAGGGGTGCGCTGATCCAATATTCAGTATCGGTATCGCTCCGATACTGCCACTTTCTGCTGGATCGGGGTAAGACGAGATCTGTCAGACGAGACCAGTCCAAATCCGATATAGCGCGTATACTATTCCGTGTTATTGTTAACCCACACGAAAGGCACAAAAACATTATAAAGCACCATAAAGTTTCCGTGCACTATATTTCAAGTGTTCTGAGACCGTTCCATAGTTTAATGTGAGGTACAGATGAATATTTAAGAGTTAAATTCAAGTTCAAGTAAACTCTTCTCTCCGCTGCGGCTGTCAGTCATCCTCCATTCAGTATTCAAACTGCGTGTCGCGTTCGGAGAGACAGTCAAGACGACGAAACTCTCTGTATGATACAATGTTCCTATTATTATACTTGATCTGTAGAGAAACATCAGTGGTTTTGCATAAAAGGACTTTATCTTGCTGGAGTTTAGTGCTAATTCTAAATCATGTCACTTTCTACAAGGTGTCTGTTAGATCATGGAGTAGAGATAGCAGTATGAATTGATCTTCTCGTTTAAGTAACTGAAATTTAAAACTGTTAAAAGAAAAGGCTCAATAAACTATCGCACAGATATAATACACCAGGGCTCGCAAAATCGCTAGCACGACGTCCCGGGGCTATTGTGATTTCCATTCGGGCTACCAAAATGTATCACTGCCCTGCCCGACGGGCTATCTTGAATAGTGATATAAAATTAATTCCTTGATTTGCGTTGTTCACTAGCATGTAGGGGTAAAACAGATCATAGTTGATCGTTTGCACGTGTTTCTAAGTCTTGCTGATTTAAACATTAAATGTTTTAAACCATTCACGCACATTCGGAGCTGCGTGCACTCATTCAAAGCGTGCACAGAGAACCGCGTTTTAGACAATGCGCGAATACAGAATTGATTCTTCTTTCGCATATCCTTGCATCTGAATGAACACATACACACAAAATTATCTCAAAATAACTGTCTCGGCAAGTATTCTCGTAAACACAGTCGGTTATGTCTTAAGTGAACATAAACAGTGGTGAAAGAAATATCAAGTGCATCATTATATTGGATCCGTGCATTCGGTCTTAATGGGGCAGCAGCCTATAAATACCTGCTGTTCCATAAGCGCCATCTGCTGTCAGAGAGTGACATTTGCGTCTCATTTACAAAGGTCAAATCAGACCATTCTGTTTTTTGCTTCAAATTTCGAAATTATACAATCTAAATAACATGTATTTAGCATCTTTGTTTGGATCCTGATTAAAATTCAGTGGTTGCCTCTGATTTTAAATGGAAAAATCACAGCCAAAGCCTTAGTTTGTTTATATGAAGAGATTTATTTTATTTGTATTATTTAATAATTATTAATTATATAATTATTTAATTGGGATTTGTTTAAAAATTTCAAGTTAATTTTATTATTTGACATGTGCAGCATTTTGTTGGAGAAATAATAAAAGGACACCTTTTCATTTATAATTTGTCTTAAATCTAACTTTGTTAAAAAGAAAAATTGTGAGAAAATTGGATTGTGAAATCAGTATTGTGAATCATATCGCAACGCATCGTGAGTTGAGTGAATTGTTACATCCCTATATGCTACTAGTTTTTGCTGTGGTATCAAAGAAGTATTCTGTTATTTAAATAATAAAGAACCATATGTTTTTTGCTCATCTGCAAAATGATCCGATCTGTTACTCAAAATCTGATATGATCATGCAATATGATCCGAGCCGTGGGTTTTGTGATCCGTTGCACCCCTACTCTCTTCACTTGTTATTTGAAGAAAAAAAGCAATCACTGAAGTTTTTAATCATGCTTATTTGTCCGCAGTGAAGTTCAGCCGATGTCTTTTTTTTTTAAATTTGGGCTACCAAAATCTGAAGAATGTCTGCCCGAAGGGCTACCAGCGATTTTGAAATTTTGCAAGCCCTGTACACTATGCATCAATGTCTCTTCTCTTTTTGCTTTGAACTTTTCTATGCAGAGCGCTGTGCGCTGTGACTCCGTCTTGCTTAAAGCGCATCATTCTGTGCACAGGATGTGCATAAGCGCTTCGTGCCACTCTGTATTGGAGCATTTCATGCTATAATACTTTTGCGCAATGAAAGATTGTTAATAGCCTTTCTTGTTCCGTCTTATCTACCATATGTTGCAGCCTCATTACTGCACTATAAATGTAAAATAAATGTAATTTATTGCTTATATTTATATATAATTATATCTACTTGTTTTTCATGAATGTATATTACAATACAAAGAGTAATGTGTAACATTTTACCAGATTACACCTATTTACTTTTATTTTTCCCCCACTAAATAATGTTTTTTTCTCTAAATGTTTAGATTTTATAAAATTATTGTGAACTCATCATTTTTGTAGAGTAACTTTTGCTGCTGAATTATCCACTAACCTAGTTTATAATAGTATTTTTCCTCATAGATTATGATTATTTTTAATTTGTTATTTTTCTTTATAATTAAGTTGTCTATATTTAGTAGACTGTGTGTAATACAAAAAAAGAGTGATGATCAGGTCAACACACACTGAGGTATAGAAATAAAAAATAAAAAAATCGGATCGGATCGGTATTGTCCCGATACTCAGAACTTTTGGTATCGTATCGGGATCGGTTCTGAAAAAATGGTATCGTGCCACCCCTAACACTGTCTGTGACTACAAATAAACAAACAGACGTGACAGAAAAATGTATATCAGACATTTTAACTGACATTTCTTTAAATGCATGGAAAGAATAAACTTTTCACATCAATGTCATGTACGTGTAAACGCATAATATTAAAAACAAACAGATTTGTTGCTGCTGGAGTATCTGAGGCACAAAGTGTAAAGGCACAGCCCTTTTATGGAAAGGGGGTGGGGAGGAGCAGCTCATTGGCATTTGAAGAGACACACACGAAAACAACGTGTTTTTGTCTCCATCCAAAAAAATGGTATTTACAGCATGGAATAATAAATGCTCTGTGGTGTATTTTGACCTGAAACTTCACAAACACATTCTGACACATACCTGAGACTTTATTATATTACATCTTGTAAAAAGTGCATAATAGGACTCCTTTAATTTAAGACCCTGGGCGCGCACACACACACACACACACATACCGCTCTTTTGGCTTCACATGATCCCACACATGCTTCGGTGATTTCTTTATAGTACAGCTGCTGCTCCACAGAAAGCTCATGTGTGCTACGTGGCTTCATCCGCATCTTCTCTTTTCCTGAAACACCACGAGAGAAAAGTGTGAGTAAGATAGGAAAATCAGTAAATAAAAATAACTAAAACACCAGAGGCACCATTTTAGCTGAACTAATTTCTAACCTTTAACTTCTGCAGAGCTTGCACCCTGACCCTTGGTCTGGATAGAGCCTTCCTCTTCCTGTCCAGGTTTGACAGCTTTGAGTGGCTCTGTGGAATCTGTCTTCTGCTGCTCTTTAGGAACTGAGGTGAAGATAAAGGTTAATGAAAGACAATCACAAAATTATTATTTTTCAAGTTTTTTGTTTCATGTAATTTTCTTAGAATGGTATATTAGTGTACTACTGCATACATGCACAGTATATACTATATACTGTTTCTAAAGCTCATGTAAAACATTACATGCAATGGTAAAAACCTCACTAATTATAAGCATTAAGGTTGCGTGTCCACCAAAGCATTTTTAGCCAGCTGAAAACGCCAGGCTCTCTGTTGAAAACACCTAGATGTGAGCGCTTGAGAGAACTTCTGTGGCGCAGCGTTTTTGTTTTCAGTTGAGATGCTTTGGCTGCTATGATACAGAATATCCACGGATTTCGCAGACAGTTTATTTCTGAATATAACAATGTCGGCACAATATAAAGTACTTGCTCTGGCCCTTGTTTTAAATTATTTTGTTCCATTGTTGTGTTTCTTCTTGTTGTCTGTTGATGTTGTACAAGTAGGATGTGGCAGTTGGTCGGGGTGGAATTTGTCCTGCCCCTCCTCCACTGTGATGTGTCAGTGATGAGCACTGCGTTTTACCCAAAATTGAACATTCTTCAACTCTGGGTGCTGAGAAAAATATACTGAGCGATTTAGTAAAGTCTTAAGTAAATGTAAACAGTTGAGAAAGAAAGCAAATGTGTATCAGTATATTAAATCTGTTAATTAGGTCTTTAAGTGACAGTAGACTAATAAACATGGTGCTGTCTATGTCATTATTCATGTTAATCAAACAACAAAAGAGAAAAAATCTCTCATTGCTCTCGACTGAGTCACTTTTGTAATCTTAACAGGAATCGATTTATATTTAATTTACACAGTGTTTTTTGTACACCGCATTCAACTACTATTTTAATTTAAGTAGATTTTTGTCCTATTGCTTGTAATTAGTTCTTTGCTCTTTTTATCACTGACTGTTTACTTGTCTTGAGTAAACTTGAGTTTTTTAACTTATGTTAGTTAAGCTAATTTAGTTTTTTTGTGATATTGAAATTGTCAATTGTCAAGTCATCAGAATTATGAAATTTCAAATGGTATCAAAACTTTTGACACATAAAATCCTTAAAGCAAAAATAACTATGACGTGATGGTCTGAACAGGCAAATTACGCACGAAAGTCTGACTTTCTGTGCAGCATAAGCGATATATCTATTAAACCAGTGTTTCCCAACCGGGGTGCCATCTGTCGAGAGCAGTGGTGCCGTGTAAAAAAATATTTTTTTTATATTTTTAAATTGCTAAAATGTTCAAAAAAGCATATATTATATAATATCCATTTCTGATGTCGCCAATAATTAGAGATGCACCGAAATTTCGGCTGCCGAAAATTAGTTCACCGCTCAGGTTTCACTTTCACGTGGTGTGACCCTATGGGTGTGACGCTCTGCATATTATTCGTAATCCCGCTCTATGCGTGTGCGCTCTGCTCAGTCGCTCCACTCGTGCTCATCGGAACAGCAAAGTCCACTCAAAAATTGAGGCAACAGGAAACATCGATGTAGTACAGTATTGTTTCTGTCTGCAATAGCCCTACTGTGCTGTAACATGGTGTGGTATATGGGCAACTCTGATAACGCTGCCCTCTCATTCATTGATCTGCTAACCACTATATTATGCTCGCGTGTCCTGATAATAATAGCTTTATGTTTACATATGTATAAAAGCCTACATTAAAATCTGTCATATAAATTGGCCTCTTCATTAGAAATTAGCCTACTGATTGCCACCATTGATGGACACAATTTTTTTATAATATTAAATATATCTGTATGACATTATATTCTGGAGTTCTTCCCTGTTGTACCAAATATCTATACTTTTCAAATTATCATATCGAAGTTAGAAATTCAAATATTGTGACAAAATTAAATTTGTAGGGTGCCACAAGTTTGTTAAAATTTCCAAAGGGTGCCGCAACTAAAAAAAGGTTGGGAAACACTGTATTAAACAACATTTTAAATGTGAGAGGACCTTAAGTAATAATAAGTCCATAATGGACGACTGGACGTCCATACTGTATTGAGCAAGATTGCTTCTCGTTTTCTTCAAAACAGTCACATCGTAATTACGTAAGATTGCACAGGCAGGCCTGAAATGTTAAAGTGCAATGTGAATGCAGGCCAGTGGGGGAGTGGGAACAATTGTGCTTGGGCGCAGTACAAGGCAACCGTGCCTAGTGTGAGAAACATCCAAACTTTCAGTAGCCCAAAGATTTAATAATTCAAAAGAAGAGACGTTGCTTCACTATTGATTCTGGTTTATTCGCCAACCAAGAAATTGAATGTCATTGGGTACTGCATGCATACATATAATTTGCATACTGCACAAAGTATATGAGGGTTGAACGGTATAACTGGTACTGGAAATATACATGTATAGATCATATTTCAAACAGTACAATATCATTATTTTGCTCATTTTGGTAGTTGATACCCTGGTGTTCTGAAGCTGGATTTTTTTTCTCATTTTGTCTCTCATAGTTGAGGTATACCTATGATGAAAATTACAGGCCTCTCTCATCTTTTTAAGTGGGAGAACTTGCACAATTGGTGGCTGACTAAATACTTTTTTGCCCCACTGTATGTGGCGGTTACCCAAACAAACTTAAGTGAAACCAGTTAATGTGACAGATGAACAACATAGACAAAAACAGATAAAACTTGTCAGTATGAATATTCTATGGAAAAAAGCCGCTAAAAGGGTCTGAAAGTTGCTAAACCTAGTGCTAAAGTCGCGCTCGTGTGTGTGAGACGTGGGAGCTGATGGCAGGGGGCGGTGGATATTTGTGGCGGTCAATGTGGATATTGTGGATGAGTTCTTCTGTGTCATCACGTTCTATTAGTTCTACAGCTTCAGTTTCGGAACTTTCATGCTTAGTAACACATACAGATGTTCCCTCACCACAGTGCAACAGTGAAAAGGGACCCCTTTCAAACAGTGTCGCGTTCCGAACGTTGTTTAAGCGGCATACCGGTATTTTAAAAATTCATATCATAACAAAATTAAACACTGGTATTCGGTATAAACCGGTATACCGCCCAGCACTAATGGCATCTCACTTGTAGTGTAAAAAATCATTGTAATTTTATACTTGTAATAATTGTTTGCAGATTAATATTTTAATCTCAGCAAGTTTGTCACGTGAACATGTTGATATGCTGACCTTTCTTCACTTTAACTCAGCGCCTATTTGACAATCCAAAAAAGCCAGTGCAGAAATGACACTGTTGCTTGCTGTTTTTCATTAAACTGAACCCTTGTCTTAGAAACGAAGTGCTTAATGCTGCTGCCAAGAGATTAGTTTACATTCAAACAAACATTTTTGTCTGTAATGCAGCTGATTAATTTATTTTTGTTTATGTTTTTTCCCTATTGAAAGGGAACAAAATAATTAAACAATTCTCAGAGAACATTTAAACATCTCCAGAACATCTCCACAACATGGCAGCAACAACACTACAGCGATACCTGAAACCACACCTTCTTTCTTTACGTTCACATTTGGGCGGCATTATACAAAAAAATTATTGAAAATAATTAATCTGTCAGTAACACAATAAAAACAAAAAAGCAAAGGACAAATACACTTTCTTTAGTCACGGCACCCTTTGGAAATTTTTACAAATTTGTGGCACCCTACAAAATTTATTTGGTCACAATATTTGAATTTCTAACTTCGATATGATAATTTGAAAAGTATAGATATTTGGTACAACACAGAAGAACTGCAGAATATAATGTCATACAGATATTTTTAATATTATAAAAAATCAGTAGGCTAATTTCTAATGAAGAGACCAATTTATATGACAGATTTTAATGTAGGCTTTTATTCATATGTAAACATTGTGAGATAGTTATAATGGTAATTAAACAAAGTTTTGCTCACTCAGTGTATTTTTGTAGGGCTATTAAGAGATTTTTTTTTTTTTACCAATTATCCAAATAATGTTTAATCTTAGAAAGGTATTATTATCAGGACACATGAGCATAACGGTTAGCAGATCAATGAATGAGAGGGCAGCGTTAGCAGAGTTGCCCATTTACCACACCTTGTTACAGCACAGTAGGGCTATTGCAAACAGAAACAATACTGTACTACATCGATGTTTCCTGTCAGCTTGATTTTTGAGTGGACTTTGCTGTTCCGATGAGCATGAACGGTATATGAGTGGAGCAGTCACATGGGCCGCAAGCGACTGAGCGGAGCACACACGCACATAGAGCGGGATAACGCATACACAGAGCGGGATAATACCATCCAGTCTATGGATAAAACACACACGCATAGAGCGGACACACACACACACACACAAGTGAATCCTGAGCGGTGAACTCATTTTCGGCAGCCGGAATTTCTGTGCATCTCTAATTATTGGCAGCATTAGAAATGGATATTATATAATAGCTGCTGTTTTGAACATTTTAGCAATTTAAAAATTAAAAAAAATTATTTTTACACGGCACTGTTCCATTATTTTGCACGGCACTGTTACATTTACACTGTTCTAAATAATTCCGCGAGTGGGGCTTGAGGAAGTGACGTCGCCTGCGTCTGCGCAGTGCGACCTGATGCAGCCCCTGAAGCGAGACACAGGAAACAGAAATACTGCAAAATAATAATAATAACGAGACGAAATAACGTTATAACATTTCGTTTCGTCTCGTTTTGGTCAACGAAAATGAAGAGACATTTTAGCATAGTTTTTATTTTGTAAGCCACATTTCGTCTCGTTTTTATTCGTCAACGATATTGCATTGTACATTTAATTATCGTCATCGTCACATGACCAGCATTTTCGTCTCGTCTTCGTCACGTGATAAAGGTTCGTTGACGACTATATTTAGTCATAATTTTCGTTGACGAAAGCAACACTAGTTCCTGCAATACTGGAGGCTGCAGTTCTAGGACCGCATTTCTACTTAGGACCCTATTTTTTGTGACAGTGCCATCTAGCCAATTTTATTCCAACAGAGGAAACCTGATTCAAACATCAAGCAAACAGATGCAAAGACTAGATCCATGGAAACTATTAATTTTTTATCTTTCCAGCTTATTTTTAATGTAAGAGCTGGCATGAACTTGAGTGTTGTGAGGCAATGTCAGCAATCTCCATTTAGCCTATTTAGCTGTGCAAAACAGTTCACTGTGCTGCTGGATGTTGTAAACTAGTATTTGTATTCAAATTATTTTACAGTTATTAATGTACTAATAAACATACTAATTTGTACCACAATTGTTTTACCGTTTACTGCACTTAAGTGGGTCAGACATCAGACGTGGAGTGCTACGCTGCGGCTAATGAACAAGTCTTGCAAAGACACAAGTCTTTCTTGTCTTTAAAACCTAAGATCCTACATATATATACACATTTATATTAGGGCTGGGCGATATGGGTAAAAATTAATATCTGTATTTTTTAGCCGATTTGCGATATACGGTATATATCTCGGTATTTTCGGGGTTTTTTATTTGTATTTAAAAAAAAATCCGTATTAAATTTATATATATATTTCACTTACCGCCCAATGTTGTCCAACAAAACAATACATATTAAAGGCTATGAAAAACAAAAAGTGAAAGTAACCAACATTTATATTATGTACAAAAAAGGGATAAAATCACATTTCGTTCTAACATTGTAACATTGCAATCTAAAAACAAAAACAAGGCTTTTAAAGTGGAAGTTAAATTCACTAAACTTATAAATTAAAATAAATGAGAACAAAAGCACTGAGTTGTGTTAGGCTATTTTGATTACCCCGTTACAGTCACTTTACAGTCAGTGCTATCATAAAAATACACTTACTTGTAGGTTTAAAATTCTACATGTCATTTATTGCCCAACTACAAATATTTCAGTGAAATGTACATTTTAGTAAGAGTTATTGCGCTCCTATTTCATTGCGCTCTGTCTGTTTGGCGTGCATGCACACGGGTGGCGCTCATTCACTGAAGTCTGTGAAGTTTAGCGGACCGTGCTTTGCAGCTTAAACGAAAAGCACGGGTTTCGTTACACTTTTGTTTCGTTAGATGTTTCTCTTATGGAACAGAAATGGCAGCACCTATGAGTTTGGCAACACGGTGGTTGCGCCAGTGCGAGTGCTCACAAATTTTAGACGCACAGGCAGAAAATTGGTAGCAGTCTGGAGCCTTGGAAGGGCAGTTTTTTAAAGTATATTTCATAAATTAATTGTACTCTTAAGCACAGTATAAAAACTTAAATGAGATATTTGAAAAAGAACTCTGATCAAAATTAAAGAACACTTACACATACCTCCAAGTTATTTGTGTAAAAACGGGTACCTGGTGCTAATTTGGTTAATTACATGACAAATCCTATTTAGCTGCCAGCATTCCTCTAATTTTCACTGAGATTGCAAGATGGCGGGCCGCTCTAAGGTGGCTGAAACCCTTAGACAGCATGTTTTCTAGATGAAGGCCAAAAGGATGACACTTTCAGCCACTGCAAGAGAAGATGGTGGTTCCAAATCTGTGATTTCTTGAATATTGCAGCAGTACAATGACACTTAATTCATTCAAGTCCCCCAAAAAGACTGGTGGTCCAAGTAAGACAAATGCACGAGAAGACAGGATAATACGGAGACTTTCAATGGGGAATCGATTCAATACTGCAGCTGGAATTGCTTGCCAGTTCAGTGCTGAACAGGGTAAGGATCTGTCTCGGCACGTTTATTAAAAGTCAGACAGAAAGTAGACTTATAAATGTAATTTTTGCTAGTACGTATGTGTATGTACATGTCTGAAACCTAAAATGAACATTATGTATTTGAAAACACAAAAAAGTAGTGATATATGCCAAGTGCTGAGTGCATCTGTCTCTGGCTCAGTGCCAGTCAAAAACGCAAAAGCAGATTTGAATTTATCAGTTGATTACATGATGCAAGGAATGTTCTAATAATTGTATCATTTCATTTTTACTGAATATAGAGCACTAAAAAGTGCTGTATGTTATATTTATATATATTTATGCTTAAAAACAAGCAACACACTTGCTACTACAGTTTCATGCAGCATTTTAATGAAACTGTTTTAAATTCAGTTATCTTTTGAGGCTGCTTATTTGTCACCCATGGTATCAATTTAGTATGGATACCGAGGTATTAGATTCTGGTATCATACCGAAGCCTAAATTGAGCCAACCCTAATATATAAACGGTAAAAAATAGTATTATTTGAATTATCTTGAATAATTTAAAAATCACAAATTATCACAGTAAATTGTACAAACATATTCCCTGACTCTATTACAAAGTAATGCAAATTAACAAAAGATCCAGAAAACTCTCTTACCTGGAGGTGGGTTTTCTGGTATTGCAGGCTGGACACCATCAATACTTAGCCAGTGAGCTGAAAGACAAAGAGACGACAGGCTATTTTCCTCCCTGTTCATGAGGTAAATGTAATGTTGTTCACAGACAACAAATACGGCATGCAAATAGCACTCCTAACACAAAGCTCATCGGAGACTCGACTCAGAATTGATTCAGTCTGATGTTAGCATGTTGCTAACAATGTCACACGCATTATAAACAGTTGTAATAAACAAACAGCACAAACAAACAAAGGGTTAACAGTCCATTTTAATTAGAGTTAACTATTGATTTAGTAAATTTAGTAAATACACTTTTAGTTTATACTGAAACAATAACCCACTACAATGCGAGTAAATCACTCACATGTGCGACTAAATCTTCACTCTGGGCGACTAAATGATACTAATATTAGCCACTGGCTAATAAATTCTCAGATTTTACTCGCCAGTGTGTGAGTTGGAGGCTAAGTATAAGTTTAGCACTGATATATTTTCACTCGCCGAACACACTGACTGAGTGCTTCAGAGTTTCTCTCTCCATCAAGCGATCTGTGCTATTTTTCAGTTCATCTCAATGCTATTTTTCAGTTCATCCTGTATTTGAAGTACTGTAAACTCTAGTGTGAAGAGCATGACTCGCCGCCACTTTGCTTTTTTTCTCGCACGCAAAGAGAGAGACAGAGCGAGAGAGTCTTACATACCATGCAGAATTGACATGCTATATGTAATCGATATTCTTTGTTGTATTTTCTTGTCAAAATAACAGCGTTCCTTTGGAATTCTTCAGCTTTTAAAAACTGCATGGTTCTATGGTAGTAGGCAGAACTAATGCGCAAACGACAATCTCATTGGCTGGCGCTCACCTATTATCGTCCCTGATTTGAATTCAGCAAATCAATTCAAGTGAATGCACACAACCCGATTAATATTCATGAATCCAGCAGCCCGTTAATCCTTACTGCGTTTTATATTGTTCTTATAATTAGAATTCATAGTATTATTATCTTACCAGTACTATTCTAAGTTTTTTCCCCCCATTTTTTTACAGACACACAGAATGACCAAAAAAAGCACCACCACCAGTCCTAAGTTTAGTTGAAATGACTAATATGCATACATATATGGTTACCAAGTTTTAATTCAAATGACTAAAGTTATATCATTAAATGATACTTGATTATCATAATATCATATTATAATGCTTGACTGACCGATGTTAAGTCAGATATTTAAAAAGCTGTGCCATTTTACAAACATATACATATATATATATATACACAGTATCTCACAGAAGTGAGTACACCCTCACATTTTTGTAAATATTTTATTATATCTTTTCAGGTGACAACACTGAAGAAATTACACTTTGCTACTATGTAAAGTAGTGAGTGTACAGCTTGTATAACAGTGCAAATTTGCTGTCCCCTCAAAATAACTCAACACACAGCCATTAAGGTCTAAACCGCTGGCCACAAAAGTGAGTACACCCCTAAGTGAAAATGTCAGTTTGCGGAAAAAAATCGAACCATATGGTTCTCCACACACGGTTTGGCATGCGCTAGGACCGCGGTTCAACTTAAATCTGACAATGCATCTGTAATATGGTTTGCTATAAATAACACATAAAACAAACAGGGTATGGATGCGCATTCTGGCTTCCCAATACATTACAACAACAGCGATAAAAAAAAAATGTGGACAAACTATTCACTCTTGTTCAATGCGAATGCCGTATGCTGGAATATGAGCAGTCAGTTATTCCGTCATCACCCGGGTGCTGAAAGCACATGCACAGGTGAGACCTAAACAGCACACATTGATATCTGTGTTTAAGCTAAACTCGTTTAAGCTTTGCCAGTTTAAACATTTAAGAGCCAGAGGACGCGAGCTCAGTGAGAAGATTTGTGCGTGCGCTCATCCAAAGCGTGCAATCCCGCACCTGAAAACGTGCATAAATATTAAGCTCTCTCTGAAGTATTATGTTTAAATGGACAAATTCACACAAAAATTATGTCAAAATGCCCGTCTTGGTAAATATCCTATAGCAGACAGCCGGCTGAACGTACTGTATCAGTGCACTGGATCAGTGCATTCTCTTAAAGTGACAGCACTTTCTTAATATTAATCAAACAGCAACAAAAAAGAAATCACTCACTGCTCTTGATTGAATAGCTTTTGTAACTTTAATAAAGATTAATCTTTAATTTATACAGTCACATATGCAATGCTGTTTTACATTTCATTACTTTACAATTTCTGTACCAAAAACTAATGTTAGAAAAAACTGAAAATCACTGTTTCTTTTATTTGTATCTTTACTCTATTTTATGTATTTGTGCTGTTGCTTGTAGTTAGATAGATTAATCTTATTTTCTTTATTTTTATTTGATAGTATAGTTTTTGCCTAAACATAGCACATACCTAACCATACCGAAATGTGACTCTAAACCCGTGATACAAACCGAACCGTGAAGTTGAACCGTTCCACCCCTACTCATTTTGTCTCTCATAGTTGAGGTATACCTATGATGAAAATTACAGGCCTCTCTCATTTTTTAAGTGGGAGAACTTGCACAAGTGCCTTGCGAAAGTACAAAAAAAGTGCCCTTCGTTTTTTTCACATTTTGTTATGTTGCTGCCAGTCCACATATGATCATGGAGCACAACTAGAGTGACCATCAGGTTCTTGGTCACCATACTAACCAAAGGCCTGTTCCATCAGTTGCTAATTTTGGCTAGGAGGCCAGCTCTAGGAAGAGTCCTGGTTGTTTTAAACTTCTTCCATTAAGGGTAACAGAGACTACATGCTTCTGTGACCCTTCAATGAAGCAGAATTTTTTTTTCTGAACTCTTCCCCAGATGTGTGGCTTGATGCAAACCTGTTTCTAAGCTCTACAGGCAATTATTTTGACCTCAGTGCTTGATTTTTTGCTCTAATATGCATTATCAGCTATTAGACCTTTTATTACGACGTGTGTGCCTTTCCAAATCATACCCATTCAACTGAATTTTCCACAGGTTAACTTCACTTGAAGTGTAGTAACATCTACAAGCAATATGAATGCTCCTGAGCTAAATTTCAAGTGTCCCAGATATGAATACTTATGCAATAGAATCATTTGAGCTTTTTATTATTAATAAATTTGCAAAGATGTTAAAAAACAGTTTTTTGCTTTACAATTATGGTGTATGGAGTGTAGATTGATGTGGGGAAAAAAAGTAATTTAAAGCAGTTTAACATAGGGCAGCAACATAACAAAATGTGAAAAAAATTAAGAGGTATGAATACTTTCGCAAGGCACTGTATGTATTTTTTTATGTATGTATATATATATATATATATATATATATATGTGTGTGTGTGTGTGTGTGTGTGTTTGTAAAATAAATATAAAAAATATAAAATATATATAATATACATATCCATATATAGTATATCAGACTGGAGAATAAACTAAAAAATTTACTAGCCAATGGCGATTCAATTGCCAAGGTGTCCATAGAGGGTTGATTATTGACTTTTCTGCTCGTCAAACTTGAAACTGAGCTCAATTCCAATAAATTTTGGCAAAAACACATTAAAGTATTTATCCTCTGTATTTAGCAAAAACAGTGTATCCTAAAAAGAAAGAACAATTATGCTGTGTTCCATTTGGAATGGCTGTTTAGTTGAGATCAGCATCTATAATGCCCTAATATGTTGTCTAGGTAAGCAGCTCACTAGATTTTGGTACAGAGCTTGCATCTAAATAGCAAATAATCTGGCTTCATATCAGAAATGCTTGTTAATTACCTTTGAGCGAAACATCAAGAGGGACTCTAGGGAGGGGCGTGTTGATGATATCACTAAGATCCACTTCCTTTTCTTCATAGAAGTGCAATTCTCTGCCGCCTCCACTTGCAAAGCGAAACGGGATGAACTCTTGAGACTGGAATCCATACAGAGGCTAAAGGAGACAAATACAATTAAAGAAAAACTTGATATGCAAAGGAAAAATAATTTGTGAAGGGTTCTGAATGTTGTGGTTCCGCTAGAGAGAGGAAACCAATAGTTCTCACTTTGTTCCAGTTTTCTCACCTCCACGTTTTTTAGTTTAAGAGCGTGGTCAATGTCACCAGTAGTAAGTTTGCGTCTTTTACCGTGGTGCATAAACTTCAGTGCGTCCTGTGGGAGATATCACATCAACAGATAAACAACACCTTCAGTATTTCTGTGCAATCTATCAAATGGAAAAGAATGCAGATTGATGTAATCAGTCGTGATTTGATAAATGCTCTAAGCCATAATTGCAATTTCAAATGTAGTTCAACTGACAGCTGTTGACCACAATATTAGAAATCTTTTAAGTTATTTTGAGAAGTGTACAAATATTTTTGGTTCATAGTGTTTCCCTTTGATTTCCTAGACTGAGTTGGTCTAATCTGTCTCACCACAGTCTAGGAAATCAATGGGAAACACTGTATATTATACTGTATTATATTACATTATTCTGATAAATTAACTGGACAAAAAAGGAAAATATGTAATATATAATTTTTTTTTAATATTATTCATGTTGTCTCTATAAACTATAACTTTCATAAAAAGACAAATATAAATAAATTGTTAATTGCAATTGTAAATACCTGCGCAATCTCCTTGATCCTGTAGCTAACCTCTTCACTGAGGGCCAGACAACTCTCTTCCTGTAGTGAGCCCACACCCACTGACTCCGCTATCGCCTTCATGGATTCAGTGGGCAAGATCACCGAACACAGCTTCTGTCTGCGCTCCTCTGCCATGTCTCACTCTGCAGAAGAAAAACAGCTACATATCAGTCAGATATATCCAACAAGATAATTAGAGAGCATTAAGAATTAAGAATAATCTGCTGACTTTGATTCAGGTTTTGATTCAATTTCAAAAATGACTTCTCATAGTCTTAGAAGCATCAATAGGTTAAAAATGCAAACAAATCAGTAATATTTTGCATTAATGCTATCCTTTCCAAATGTATGTTTATCAATGTATAGTTGTAATAATGTTATAGCGGCATATTTTCTATTCTATTACATTCTTTTCTTGCAACTTAAGAGCCCTAGTCCAAATACTTATTAAAACATATTTCTTTTTCATTTCAAAACAAATCTGAAGTGCTGGTTCAACCTGGCAGGCAAAAAATAATACTGAGTACTCCATTACAATGTGAATTCACATATTGACAAAAATCTACATACTTTCATTCTGTATTACATATGTATGATTTGAACATTTGTTCACAAAGGTTATATATTAGCAGAAATTGAAATCAAAACAAGTTTCAAGTTATATGGCTGATGCCAAAACAAATATCCACAGTTGAAGATAACTGATGACTATTACAAACAATCCAGTTTAATGATAAAAAAATAGATATACGTATTATTTACAAAAAGTAAGAAAATCTAATAAAATACTAAAATTAAGAAAAAACTAAACTTTCAAATAAGATTTTCTATCTAAATTGCTTTGATGTCTAACAGGAGCATTGTATCCTATTGGTAATTATAAGAGTCCTATTGAGAGCTATGTCTGAAATGTGTAGTTGGTCTGTATTGTGATAGAATTTCAATATCTAAAATTCCCATAAGTTCGTTTAAGATTGCAAGAGAAATTCAGAACACTCCTCCTCTGTAATGCATCAACAACACTTCCTCCACAATTCAACTCTTGTAAAGGTCTATCAGATTTAATTTAGCTCCAGAAAACATGCCCTAATGATCTCAAATGTGTTTTCGAGTCGATGGGTTTTCAAGCGAGTCGATGGGTTTTTAAACACATAAATACACTTAGTTCGGTATCAAGTACTCAAATAATGATATAATACGCTGTCAAAAAATCGTATATGCACATAGTCAAGTGTCTTAAGACGTATTAAGACGATTATTTATATACGACAGGGGTTGATTATTGATGTTTTTCCTGCAATAAAATGGCACAAAAAGCTGAACTGAACTGCATGTCGTTCTTACCTTTAAAAAGAGAAAGCTGCGAAGTTAAAACGATAAAAACAAATAAAAATGAGCAAATCCCTTATCTATGGCTGCTCACTTTGTGTTTATACAGCTAACTGTTTATTTATCCACTGTATTTGTTTCTTTGTATTCATATAAGATATATCCTGTTTAGCTCCGAACCATTTTTCCGAAAATCCGCCATTTTGAATTTGTTGGAAGGTCCTGAGAGTGCGAAGGAAAGTCCGAAACTTAATCCCACGTACACGTATATACAAAAACGCACGTTTTAGCGTCGTGCCTTTATATAAACTTTATAAGTAAACTGCCAAACAATTTACTATTAAATACAGCTGATATTTCACGCAAAAAAAACGAGAAAAAAACCGCATATAGGTTTAATTCTTATGCATCTTTCAAGACATCGATTCCAGAGTCTGCTGAAGACTCCCGCTTATAGTCATGCATGCTGCCTACAGTAATCAAAAAGCTATCTTCCACATACTGTATTTTTATAGTATGTTTAGAATAATATATTATCGATATTAATATTCACTTGTTGAATATTAATTCAACACAACGTTCGCTCGTGCCAAAATTAAAAGTAAAGAATGTGAAAAGTTGCTTCTAAAAGATTATCATGATCATTATTATAATAATTATACATTTTTATATATTGTAAATTACTGCTTGTCGAAATCACAATATGCACAGAACAAAAGTAACATAAAATAGACCAAACTACTAGTGATGTTACGTTCAACACCGAAGCTTGGAAGCTTGTATCAAAAAAATATAATTACCATATATATATATATACCTTATAATTATTTATCACCCTAAACACTAGTACATCCCTACACCTTATTTTATTTTTTTCTATTCCTATTCCATCTATACCACACCTGTACATACAATTTATTTATTTTTATGCATGTGTATTTTATTCACATTTCATTTTTATTATCTGTGTGTTGTTGTTGTCTTCGTGTACTGGAAGCTTGTGACACTATAACAAATTCCTTGTATGTCCAAACATACTTGGGAATAAAGCTCTTTCTGATTCTGATTCTGAAAAGCACATTAACTAATCAATTCTCTTTCCGGCTCAGACTGCAGTGGTTAAGTTTATGGGTCTGTCACGTGATGAACGAACGACTCAAACCCGAAGACTTGTCAGATAAGAGCTGAGGTGAGCTAATCATAGACTGAAGACCCAGGTAAACAATGAATAATCTTTTCTGTTTCTTATAGCATTATCGTTTTGTATTGTTTGTAGTGTAATCAACGTTTGCGTAAGTAGTAGACGTGTTAGGGAAGTAACGCATAACATTTTAATTATATTTTGCTAAAATGAACGAAATTACTCGAAAAAAGATTCGTTCATTTTGCTGAACGAGACTCAAAGGTCCGAGTCGGTAAAATGATCCGAACTTCCCATCACGTATATGTCGAACGTCACCTGACCAAACCCGGAAAACAGGTCTCATCGCTTCCGCTTGTCGGAAAACGTGTTAACAGCCGTATTAAATAATAGCGATATCTATGGACTTTTAAGATAATCAGTTAAACTAGCTAGCTGTTTTTATTGTTGACGTTTTATTCCATTTTTTAATATAAATGATAGTGAAAATAATAAAAATAAAAAAAAAACTTTTAAATATCAGTCCACATATGTGATGGACATTGGTTATGATAATCATTGGTATCTACTTTGAAGGCATCTTGAGTGAAACTGCTTCATATTTAACGACGCATATGCGAAACGCTTGAACCGGAAGCGAAGAGACCCGGTTAACAGAATACGGAAATATATAGCGGGAGAGAGAAGGGAAGACGTATGAATGAAAAGAAAATTCTTCTTCTTTTTTCTTGGCTTTTGCAACTTGTAATTATTGCATATCACCACCTACTGTACAGGAGTGCGTAGAGGGACTTGGCAGATACTGTACTTAGGAAAAAAATAAAACTAAAAACCCAAGGGGTTACCTTTTTGTTTCTAAATTCTTCTTATTAATCCAGTATTTTCAAGAAATATAAACAAAGCATTGAGTCTATTTCTTTCCATCCCTTGTTCTCTAAGAATATCTTCAATTTTATTTTCTTCTTCCATTTCCTGCAATTTCTGCCTGTTTTCATGGCATTTATTGCATCTAAACAAGACATGTTCTACCTCTTCCTTGGTTTGACATCTTGTACATAATCCATTACTCTTCCCTATTATCTGCAATGTATCATTCAGTCCAGTATGACCTAATCTCAGCCTTGAGTATACTACTTCTTCTCGCCTGTTTGTCATATTTATCCTTCTACTTCTACTTCTACCTCCTACCTTTGCTTGGTTTATATGATGATGTTTAGCTTTAGACTCAGACTCCCATTATTTTTGCCATATTTGCATTATTTCATATTTAATCTTGGCTTTCATCTCTTTTTTTCCCATTGAAATATTAATTTCTACTTGCTCTTTTCCAATGCTTCTTTTGCTATCTTATCTGCTTTTTCATTACCTTTGATGCCAATATGTGCTGGAACCCAACAAAACTGAACTTCTATTCCTAGATTTCTAATATTTAATAGTATATGTCTAGTTTCAATGATTAAATCTTCTCTAACTGAAATACTGCTTTCTAAACTTTGTAAGGCTGCCACTGAGTCTGTACATATGACTGATTTAATTGGTTTATTTTCTTCTATCCATCTTAAGGCTGTAATTATCCCAGACATCTCAACTGTAAAAACAGAAAGATGGTTATTTAATCCATAACCCAATTTTTTTGTTAAATTCTGGAATATAAATTCCTATGCCACAATGACCATTTTTGTTTTTTTGACCATCTGTAAATATTTTAAGATATCCGTAATATAATGAAGACAAATATATTTGGCCATATTTTGCAAAACTTTGATCATCTTGGTATTCTCTTTTCTCTTTTAGTAATTCTGTATTGATGTCTGAAATAAGGAGCATCTATGGGAACTTCACTTAAAGCTACTGCAGGGCTAAACTCAAATTCTTTCATTCCAAATTGTTCTGCTGTTTTATTTATATTCCAACCAAAACATTTTTTTTATGATATTCCCAACAATCATTTATTGTACAGCTGGATTGCTATTACTGCTTATTAGTCTAACCCAATATGTTAACAACAGTTTAATGAATCTTAGTTTTAGTGGGACTTCTTCTGTTTAATAAAGCAGTTGTTGGTGTTGTTCTCATGGCTCCTATTGCAAATCTTAATGCACTATATTGGATTCTGGTGAGTTTTCCTAATCTAGGTTTGCATACTGTGTTATATACAATACTTCCAAGTCAATATCTGCTCTTTTAAAATTAATTTTTTTATAAAATTTATTTATATTGCTTTATAAATATTCATTAAAGACTGTTTATCTGCTCCCCAACTGTGTCCAGTAATCATCCTCATCAAGTTCAGGGCTTTTTTACATTTTGTTTCAACATGATTAATATGGTATTTCCATGTGTGTTTTTCATCAAACCAAACTCCTAAATATTTAAACTTTATAACTCTTTCAAGTGGCTGACTATAAAGACAATTTGTAGTTTCATCGATTTTCCTTTTAGTAAAGAACATTACATTACATTTCTGTACAGAAAATTTAAATCCCCAGTTAATTCCCCATTGTTCTAGGATTTGAATTTCCTTTTGTATGTTCATCACTATATATGGAATACTCCGACCTCTTTTCCATATAACAGCATCATCTGCATATAATATTCCTTCATTTCCTTTTCCTAACTTTTCAAATATGTCATTAATCATCAGATTAAACAGGACTGGGCTAATCACACTTCTCTGTGGAATTCCATTTTCTACTGTGAATTCTTCCGAGTTTTCTTCACCTACTCTAACACTAAAACACGTTGAGAAACAAAATCCAATATATAGTTATACATTTTGCCACCAATCCCCATTTTATCCAGTTTAATTAATAATTCTTCCCTCCACATGGTACCATATGCTCTTTCTATATCTAAAAACACAGCTACCATGATCTCTTTCATAACTAGAGTTTTCTCAATCTCATTGCTTAATTTAACCAATGCATCAGTAGTAGATTTACCTTTCCTAAAACCAGTTTGGTATTCTCTAAGTAATATTTATTTTCTAAGAAATAGTTTAATCGAGCCACAACTAATTTTTCCATTAACTTTCCTAGATGCGATGTTATAGGCCTATCATTTCCTGGATTGTTTTCCTGGTTTAACAAATGGGAGAATTATTGCTTTTTTCCAAATTTTTGGTAATTTTCCTTCATACAATATCTTGTTAAAAAATTCTAGAATTCCATCAGGCAATTTTCTAAACATTGCATAACATAAGTTATCAGTACCTGGTGAAGAATATGCAGTATTTTTGATTGCTATTTTAAGTTCTGATATGGTAAACTCAGCGTATAGAATTTGTATCTTCTTTGACATTTAGTATGTAATTATTTTCATTCAAAATTTCTTCTTTCCTTTTTTTATATATTTCATCTAGATGATTGCCATTATGAATATTAGCAAATTCTTTACCCAACATATTAGCTTTACAGATATCATTAACAGCTTGATTCTGTTTATCAACTAAAACAGGTATTTGTGCTGGTTTGTATTTACCTGTCATTTTCTTAACCATCTTCACACATTTTGTCTAGATTTGTTTCTCTTCCAATCGTTGAACAAAATTGTCTCCAGGCTTCTCTTTTAGTTTCCTTTACTACCTTTCTTGCCATAGCTTTCTTCCTTTGATATTCTATAAGATTGTCTAAAGTTAGTATTTTACATAATTTCTTAAATACTTTGTTACGATCAGAACATTCTTTATTCCACCATGGTACATTTGTTCTTTTCTTTTGGCTATAAAACTGGAATACTCTGCCTGGCTGCACTTAGAATAAGAGTGCTCAAAGAGTAATTTATTTTGTCTATTGGTTAATCCATAATATGTAGACTATTCATTTAATTACAGCAGTTTTGGAATTCTTCCCAATTGGCTTTCTGAAAGCACCACTTATGAAATATATAGTTCTGCTGCTTTGATACTTCCGTTTAAATCTTACAAAAAATTGGAAAATGATCACTACCGATGTTTATATTTTGTTCAACTTTCCACTCGCACTTACTAGCTATTTTCCTGTCCACTAATGTCAAATCTATACAGGAGGTAATATTATTGTATATATTAATACGCGTGCCTGTACCATAATTCAAACATACTATTCAGGTCAATAAACTTACTTCCCCATAAACTGTTATGGGCATTGAAGTCTCCACACCATATTTCTTTGTGTCTTCTCCTAGAACAGACACCGTTTAATAAATTACATGATAATGCTTTACATGGATTATAATAATGAATAACCTTAATTTTGCCCTTATTTTCATGACTAAATATCTCTGTCACTACACATTCATGTTAAGATATATTAATTGGCCTATATGAGATTTCTTCTTTAATAAAGGTCAATCAACCTCCTCCTCTATTTTTTTCCCCTGTCACTTCTTACAAAATTATATCCTTTCAATATAAAATCAAGATGAGGTTTTAACCATGTTTCTTGAATGCATGTAACATCAGGTTTAATTATTAAATCATTGATGTATTTTTTTAATTCTTGGCCATTTGCAATTAGACTTCGAGCATTCCATTGAAGAATGAGGAATACCATAATCCATTTAGCTATCTTGTGTTCCTTCATAGTTTATGTTTAGCACTTCATGTATTTCTTCAGCTTTGGTCATAATCCCCAGAAAATTATTAGCCACTTCTACAACAACTGATTTAATTTTGTTACTTTTCTTTGGATGCTGCATAGTAACATTAACAATGGTGCAAATAAATGCAACAAAGTTATTTGTGTTTACCAACAATGTTTCTTCTGATATTCTTTTAACTTTTTGGTATTCATTTGTCTGTTGTTGTTCCCTTCTATGTCTATCATTTTCTCTGTCTGAAGATCCAGTATTCTTATAGGATTCCTCCTAATATTCTGCTCTGTTACATGTACAGGACCATTGCATTTTTCCTTTACTACTTTTTTAACTGCCTCGGAGTATGATACCTGATGCATGATCTTATATTTCTGTACTTCTCTTGCTTCCTTTCGTTTTTCACACCCAAGCTATGTTGACCTCCACAATTACAGCATTTTAACTCCGTCTTACTAGCTCATTTGCCATACTCATGTTCCTCTCCACATTTAGCACATCTAATCTTACCCCTACATTGTGTTGCAACATGACCAAATCTTTGGCATTTAAAGCACCTTAGTGCTTAGGTGGGATGAATTCTCTCACTTGATAACTCATATAACCCAGCTGCACTTTAGAGGGCATTTCTTGTTTAAACAACAATAGGACCGACAAGCTTTCAACTTTTTCTTTCCCTTTAGTTAGTCTTTTTGCATCCACTAGATTGGCACCCTTCAAGCTTTTCTTTATTTCTTCAACACTAACTGAAGTTGGAACACCTGATCTCACTCTAGATTTTGATGCAGAGCCTGGTATATGTGAGGTTATCTTTTGTCCATTCAGAGTAGTTTTCTTTAAGATTATATCTTGTTGTTCTTTTGATGTTGCAAAAATAAGCAGTTTACCGTTTTCCAAGAAACAAGCATGATTGATTTTGACCAATTTCTTTCTCAATTGCCTTAGTTAAAAAGAAAACTCAGCTGACACATTTTCCTTTGTAACTTTGCGTAAGTGGGAGGAGATTTTTTTTTAATCGTCACTTTAATTATTGACCGACTTTCAGCAGTGCAACGCCTAATTAACCCGTGATTATGGAACTGGTTTAAACATGGGTTAATTGTTCATTTAAAGGCGCGGAAGTAAGCCGGAAGTTTGCTAGGTGATGCGGGGTTATAGCTTGCAGATTTGGTTCTCTAATTTAAATGAGGACGATGACCGAAAGTTTAATCTTGCCTCTTCTAATTCTGATTTTGACAGAGTTTAGTGATGTGAGGGCATCTCCACTAAGCTCTGACCCCCATATACCTCATCCATCCGGTCGGTCGCAGATGAGAGAACCTTTTCAAATCAAGCAGCCCTCGAATCAAATGAAAGAGTCACCCGGCAGAAAGATCACACGAGTCAAAACCGTAGCCGTGATTTGTCACGAGCATTACATGGAGATTGCGATTAAAGCTGACCTCTTTGACGTTGGTCTACCTGTGGATGCTTCAGAGCTGCGGCTTGGCGCCGACAGTCAGTTCATTCCTTCTTGTAAAGTGAGCGCGTTCTCCACTAACGAGTACGCTATAGCAGCTGAGCTCACCGACTGTGGCACTCAACACTGGGTATGAGCAATTCATTGTCTTTGTAGATGCTTATTTTGGGTCATATCTAGGAGGGAATATGCTAAATTCAGTAAAAAGCGTTTCCGTAAAAAGTTATATTTTTCTCCTAGAAGTGTGTTTGTAGTCTCCATTGAATGGGAATAGATAAAGACCGCCAGTAGACGCTGACCAAGCGGAAAATCACCAGATTACATTTCTCAGACATTCCACGATTTGTGAAA
>NW_015505391.1:292015-319779 GCF_001515645.1 Sinocyclocheilus grahami | reverse complement strand
AAAACCGGGGGGGGGGATGCTTTTGAAAACTTATGAAATATTTTTAATACGATGGAAACCGTATTTAACGTGTTCACAGTTTAATAAAAACATTGTACGTTAGGCCTATTAATTGTAATTTAATTTCCTCAATTATTCAAACAACGAATAAATTGCATAGAGAAAGCGATCAAAGAGCACAACGGAGCTTTTTGAAACTCCGAATCAGTTAAACCATTGCGTCGCAAAATGATTCACTGTTTCGAAGCACTCCAATCGAAATGATTCACTGGGCCGTTGAAGGGCACTTCGGGAAGGGGACGCCATTTGTAGGGGCGTTCCAAACGAAAGTGAACAACTGAATCCCTTCGCGAAGGGCCCTTCAGAAGTCCGTTAGTGAAGGGAACATGTGATGGTCACTTCACGGAAGTGATTTCCGTTTGTGATCATGTGATCTTCAGTTAGGAGATCTTGCGACGAATTTTAAAGCGAAGTTGTGGTTTATTTCGTTTTATTTGGTTGATTTTTGGTTGTGGAGGATATATATATCTCTATCTCCCACAGAGGGATTAATTTTTTCACTCACCCGCCAATTTGGCTACATATTAAGTTACCGGCCATTCATAACTTCTACTAGAGCGAAGTTGTGGTTTATTTCGTTTTATTTGGTTGATTTTTGGTTGTGGAGGATATATATATCTCTATCTCCCACAGAGGGATTAATTTTTTCACTCACCCGCCAATTTGGCTACATATTAAGTTACCGGCCATTCATAACTTCTACTAGCCCCCCCCAAAAAACAAAAACACTGGCCGTCACAAAGCGACCGTTGCAACTAATTGCGTGTCAGTTCTAGGGGTGTGCGATATTGACAAAATAATATCTCAATATTTTCTGGGATTTTATCAATAACGATAATTAGTTGATATTTTGCGGAGTGTGTTATTGTGCTGATATCTTAAGGACTACCGTGGACCGCTGACTCAAAGCTTTTGATATTCTTCATATTCTGTGTGGTCAGTTCACAGCAGTGATAGAAATGAATCTTTTCCAATAAGTTTAAATTGATTTTTACCTTTTTATGGCCATTTTTACCTTTTTATAAAGCCATTTTTTTTCTAAAAGTGTGTATCATATTTTGAGTCAAATTCTTGCATTTAATCAGTCAATTATAATACATTTAGGCTGTTACTAAACAAATGAAATCAGTATCAATAAAATTAATCTTTGCAGAAGTTGCATATTAAGTGGCATTTATATATTTACACGTTAATTCAGCTTAGAGGGACATGGAATGCTTTAACCTGCAGTTACAAATGCATAAATGTTTTTATTTTAAACGTGAAATGCTGAATACTGATATTTGAAATTATTAAAAAAATGAAGATGCTTTAAATGGGAAATTAAATTAAATAAAGCAAGTCACTGTTAAGTGAGTCATTGCGATTGAACAGAATCATTTAAACTGGTGATTCATTCAGGAACTAAACACCTTCATGTTGCTCAGAGATGCAAAACAGTGCTGTGGCTGTTTGGAATGTTTTTTGTTGGCGAAATAGCGCAAAAACAGCCAATATGGTGTCTAAAACGTAGCCCAAGTCTCTTGATATTTATCGACTGAAATTAAGAAATATATCGTGATATACATTTTTGCCATATCGTCCAGCCCTATATTAACTTATTGTTTATTGAACTGTTGTATAAAATATCACGTTAGTAACATGCTGATTTTTAAGAAAAGTCACTCTTCGTGTGATATTGATTAATTAAATGAATTGATATAAATATATACATTTTCTGCCCCCTTATCTTGAATTGTGGTTCATTCTTAATGCATATTAATAGACTGAATCATGCAGTGAAAACACTCTAAATGCGCACGCAAAGTCCGCGTATTATACGTGACTTTGGGCTTCTTTTTTACAAAAAAAGTTGCTTGAAAAAATCCCAGGTCGGGGGTTGCGGTATTTTGCACTTATTAAAAAAATCCAGAGTGCTCAGGACCTCAGACTGGGCTGAAGGTTTACCTTCCAACAAGACAATGACCTTAAGCACACAGCTAAAATAACGAAGGAGTGGCTTCAGAACAACTCTGTGACTGTTCTTGAATGGCCCAGCCAGAGCCCTGACTTAAACCCAATTGAGCATCTCTGGAGAGACCTAAAAATGTCTGTCCACCAACGTTTACCATCCAACCTGGCAGAACTGGAGAGGATCTGCAAGGAGGGATGGCAGAGGATCCCCAAATCCAGGTGTGCAAAACTTGTTGCATCTTTCCCAAAAAGACTCATGGCTTTATTAGATCAAAAGGGTGCTTCTACTAAATACTGAGGAAAGGGTCTGAATACTTAGGACCATGTGATATTTCAGTTTTTCTTTTTTAATAAATCTGCAAAAATGTCAACAATTCTGTGTTTTTCTGTCAATATGGGGTGCTGTGTGTACATTGAGGAAAAAAAATTAACTTAAATGATTTTAGCAAATGGCTGCAATATAACAGAGTGAAAAATTTAAGGGGGTCTGAATACTTTCCGTACCCACTGTATATGGTTGCTTGCTTGTTAGGGAAATCTGACAAGCAACTTCATTTCTTTATGTTTGCCGTATTCTCCAATGCATTGAATGACACACTGTCTGCTCGCAGTTAATAGCCAACCAGTGCAATAATATAAGTGCTGCAGCGTAATTTGCCAAATGTTCCGCCGCCTCCTTTTTGGTAGGACGCTTTAATCCAAGCGATGATAGAAGTAGACGTAGAGGAGTGGGATGACTTTTTCTTAGGTTTTTTTTTTTTTTACAAAGTTTTTGTAATGTATTTATCACGGGCTGTAATAAAAAAACAAGCAGTCCTATACTAAGAGTAAATATGGTTCGAAAAGCCTTTATTTTAGTAGACTATAAATATGTGGCTATGTTACAGCTCCTCTTTGAAGCTCTGTGTTTTTCTCTTTTTCTATCTCTCCAATCATATTCTGCACACAGCTGATTGGAGATGAGTTTTGTTCCCATTTTTGTTGCAGTTTGCTGATTTTTGTAAAATGGCTTAGGTTTTTGCTTTTCGGATAAAAGTGGTTTCGGTTTAATGTTGCAGGCTCATTTATTGGTAATAAATTGATAAATAATATTGATGATAATAAGTCATCAAATATATTGGGCTTGTTTTTGAAGCAGCGGTTGCTTATTTGGTTTTAGCAATATACTCGATAATGTCATGATGTCTCACGAGTTCAGTATTTGCGCTAAACTTGCGCAGATTTGGCTTGCATGAACTTCCCAAATAAATTGAGTGAACATAACTTCCGAAAAGTAACCCGCGAAATTGGCTAGTGATTTGACTGCGTCAAGCCTGTTAAACTCTCCGCATGAGCAATCCGGACGCCTACGTGGACAGCGCGGACGCGGACTACTTGTATTTATACTACCGAAAGCGTACGCTGGATGGTGTGCTCCGCGGACGTGGTCCATACATGCGCAGTAGATCGGCTTGAACGGTAAACAAACATGTGAAGAAACAATTGCCCACAGGTATTGCACATCTGGCTGTCTTTATATTGTTTTATCGACGGATTCTACAGGTTCGAGTAGCAACGGGCTTATTCACACAGCATGCGCAGTTGGTGCTTTTGTAGCCTACTGACCTACAATGGATGTCATGACGAAACATCGTCATCGGAGAGTGTGCGCGCGCGGACATCCGCGTGGCCTCCCATTTTTTTGTGACCACGCTGTCAGTAGGCTATAAAAGCAACAACTGCGCATGCGCAGGCTGTTTGAATAAGCCTGTTGCTACTCGAATCTGTACAACCCGTCGGTAAAACAATATAATGACAGCCAGATGTGCAATAATTCTGGGCAATTGTTTGTTGCGGAGCGGACCATCAGCGTATGCTTTCGGTAGTATAATCATGGGAGAAACGAAGTTTTTTGAAGCATTGAGTCAGTTGAACCAATTGTTTAGGAAAAAGTTATTCGATATTTCGAAGCCCTTGAAACGGCACATGCTGGCGACACCTGCTGGTGAAAACGTAAACTCATCAAGAACTCAGACCAAACTTACAAAACAATTTTTTTTTTTAAGAAATCCCATTGTTTTAAAATAAATAAACCCTTAACGCATAACACAAGCACTAATATTTATCTTAAACCCTTAAGACAATTAACTAAATTTTATTATTTAATGAATTAAATGATTTATGTAATTTATTTGCTTTCATTAGAGCGGTCTATAAAAACCAGCAGGCAAGAGTAGTGTTGTCAGTCAGGAGAAGGAGATGGATTTAATTCTATCGTAAAATCATTGTTATTTTTAAAGTATGATGTGATTTTGTAGGTTGAACATGCTGAATGTTTTTACACATTTAAAAAAATATATATATATATATAGCTGTCTGTGTTAAAGGGACGTTATCCTTTGTTTAACCCACAACATCTGCTCCTGAGTTTATTTTTTTAATAGTAAAAATTCGTGGGACATCATGTCACGTGATTAACTGGGCAACCAGAAGTGGTTCATGGGTTCACTTTGAGATTAACACCCCCTAGTGGTGAACATCGGAGTTTCGAAACATTTCGAAACGGTAGCTGTGTCCGAAATCGCTCACTTGTTAACTGCCATACACTATATAGGGATTAGTGAATGAGTGGAGTACTCTATCAGAAAGGAATGAACTAAAGTGAACGGATTCGGACGGTGACGTATACACTGCGCGTGAGACTTGGAGCTGTTGCAAAAACATCGTCTCACAGCCTATGTATTTTTATATTACATGTACCTCATTTTAGAAAATAATATTAATAGCAATAACTCAATGACTTTATATTGTAATTATACATACCTCTGCGTCAGCTTTGTGGTTTCATCGATGGTATATTTGTTTTGTAATGCTTTTGTTCATAATTAAATACTACTAAAATACTGAGAAAAAAAAATAAACCCTAACACGTTCACAATTTTATGTATTTATTATTTTTAGTGTCTTGACACTCTCACGAGTAGCGTTCTGATCTCAGATAAGATAATGTTCTTAGAGCGCCCTCAGGCGACCGTAATTTTACATCAGAATGAATACGCTACCTACTGTGATTAACGAACATTTTTAAATTATCCACCAAATTATCATAATTTTTGTAAGATAACAACGATGCCACCTCAGTAAATTAGTAAAATATTAAACCGAGTTATTGCCTACATAACATTTTAATAATGTATGACATAAACGTTAAAGCAGAAATAAAGATGTAAACGGCATCTCTTTCCAACTCGCTCGCTCTCGCTCTCTCTTCCAGCTTGGGCGGTTCTCCGCATTGGATTGTGGGAAATAGTGCTTCAGCGGGTGTACTTTGGTTGTACACTCTAAATCAGAATGCATTGTGGGTAAAAAGTAGTGGAGGAATGAAGTCGTTCACTCAGAATTTGGACAGCACTACAAAATGGCTGACAAGATATAGTGCACTATATAGTGGATAGGGAGCGGTTTTGGACACAGCAAGTGTGATGTAACGAAGATTAATTGCTAAAATAACGTGACTTGGCCGGTTTCCCTGTGGAAAAAAAACAGCATATGCTGGTTGGGTATGTTTTGAAGCTGGGATGCTGGTTTGAGCTGGTTTATGCTGGTTTATGTTGGTCGGACCAGTTTAGGACCAGCACATGACCAGCTAAAGATCAGCAAAGGACACTGATTTGATACAAAAGATTTGCAAATGTTACGAAGCTTTGTGAAGCAGTGTTTCGAACGCGCCCATCACTAGTATAAATACAAGTAGTCCGCATCCGGATTGCTCATGCGGAAAGTTAACACCAGGCTTAATTGTTTTTGCGGTCTAAATGCAACAAACCTACTGCGCGATGTGGTTCTATTCATTCCTAAATGACTGTTATATGAGCCAGCTATTTTCTATTTGAGCTAATCGCTCAAAGTGGGCAAATTCCAACAGCGTTTTTGCTCCCTTGAAAGGCACATTTTAAAGCTAGATGGCGGGAGAGTTCGAGTTAACCTATAAATAGAATAATTCAAGTAGTGGTGTTTTGTGAGCTCTTTTCACATGCATTTCGTATTAAGTTTGAATAACTTTCGTATTTAAGAAATGTGTTTTTAATACAGGGTCAAAAGAAGAGATGGCAATTCGATACCAGATAGGGAAAAACACAGAGCATAGCGTTTAAATGAAGTTCCAAACATAGGCTTGGGAGGAGCCTAATCATTCAGTCCTGTTAATCATTATGAGCCTGTATAAGCAGCCGTCCCAGCAACCATTCTTCCGGCATCTCTCCACCTCCCCATCTTCTCTTACTTCTGTTATTCTAGTATACTGCATTGGGGGGGGGGTTGAACTCGGAGCTCAAGCTGAGCCTCGGGTTCACACATCTAAGGACGCCAAGTTCGTTTACTATTAACCATCAGGACTGGATGGGCAGGTGAACTCATGAAAATACTTTTTGCTTTGTAAAATGTTTATTTGCAACTATTATAATAAATTACAGCCGCATTGTCATGGTAACCTTCCAGGTGAATGAGGAAATTGTTGTTTTCCATTGCACCCTATGACAAGTGCGTTCCAAATGGCTTCATTATGACGCTTATGTACCCTGCTCCCTCAAGTCCCCACTTCAAGGGTTCTTCCCTACAGAGTGATTAAGGCATATGGTGCGTTCAAGTCATGTCGGATAGATCGCATTTACGAGTTGAACACACATGAACCACAAAGTCGTTATTACGAGTGGGGAAACTTTGCATTTTCTTTAAGCCCTGAGTTTCCGAGTTGGGGGCGTGTCAATGAGAAACACGGTGGAATCAATGGATGCAACACCTGTAGTTGACGGTAAATTTGTTTAAATTGATAGTTTAGTTGTCCTATAAACTTAAATTGTTCTTTTTACTTGGATTTCAGCTGCGTAACAAAATGCAGACCCTGTTGTATTTTCTTGTCATTTATTAAAAGGTACACCGCCATCTTGTGCCGACTAAACTGACTTGAATGCACCTGATGTCGTAATTACAACTTGTCAACTCGTAAGTACGAACGTCCCAGGAGGACTTGAACGCAGCAATTGAGATGCTTACTTCTGATTGGAATTTGCCCAGCTACCGGTTTAAATCAATTTAGTGAATCCATTCCTGAAAAAAAAACTGAATCAGCGTGGTTACTAAACCAATAATGTTGGTCATTTCGAGAGAAACTTGGGTTGCAAATATAAACTACTATTTTTGTTTGTTGGCCTATGACAGATGAAAACATTGTGGAACAGAAATTGTGCTGTGAAAATTAAGCAACATCCACATGAAACAATGTTTGTTGCATTATGACAGTTGCAAAGCGGTTTTATTTATTTATTTTTCCCCAAACCAGATCCTAAAACTTGATTTTTAAAAAGCAGCAAAATATTTCCTTCTGGTAATATGACTAGTTTGACAACCACTTGAACACTAGCTAACTAAATAAATACATTTTTATCAGTTAAGCTTTTCTTTTGTTCAGATTACAGATGACTCTCTTATATACACCAACCTCCTTATCTTCACTCCGCAACCCTCTCCAGATGGAGTGGTTCGCCTTGAGCAGGCCGTAGTTCCCATTGAATGTTATTATAGCAGGTAAGTGGACTGTGCTGCTGGCAACGGACAACATTTGTGTGAAGCACATTTACAATAGTTTAATTACCCTGGTATATAACTAGCATACCATGGTGTTAATGTCCTTTACCAGAATTGACTATTGGAATTTATTCAAGAACCCAATTTTTATTTTTATTTTTTTTCCCCCTCAGTACTTATTTTCAAAATGAAGGTTTATCCAGTTGTATCTTATAGATTGATGAATTATTGTGAAAAGGAATTCAGCTGCAATTTCGGTTTGTTTGTTTGAAGAAAAAAAAACTGCTGGAGCATTTGTGTCCTTTGTCTCTCAGAAGGTTTGATGTTACCAGTAACCCCATCAGACCAACATGGGTTCCTTATAGTTCAACGCAATCGGCAGTAGAGGATTTGCAGTTTTCACTAAAGCTAATGACAAGTATGTGCACAATTTAACAAGTGTATTTTGATGATTGCTATGCGTTTTTTTATTTTTTATTTTTTTTAAGAGAAATGCCAACATCTGCCAAAGACTCTTTTTCACAAATGTTAGAAGTATGCTAGAATGTAGACGGAAATGGACTACCACAAAAATGTAATTGTGATCCATATCCAGGTAAAGAATCAGAATAAAATCTCCCAAAATTACAAACAGGTTAACACTTTTGTCTGAATTATTTCTGGTTCAGGTGATTGGCGCTCTGAACGGGCCTCTTCTGTGTACTTCCTGGGTGACATCATAAACATAGAAGCCTCAGTTCATCTGGGTCATCACGTTAACCTCAGTGTATATTTTGAGAGCTGTGTTGCCACAGTGACCCCAGATATTATGTCTGTACCCAGATACACGTTTATTGAAAATCATGGGTGGGTACATGTTTTTTTTTTAATCAGAGTTTTGTGCAGCAAGCACCACTCACTCAAATGAAAAATTATTTGGCTAATCACAAAGTATATTTGTGTGTTGTTTTTCCCCCTCCCTCATTAGTTGTTTGATGGATGGACAGACAACCGGCTCAAAGTCACGTTTCCTTCCCAGAATCCAGAATGACAAACTCAAACTACAACTGGATGCTTTCAAATTCCACCAAGAGGCAAAGCCAGAGGTGTATATAGTGTATTCCAATGGAAACATGTTCTCAGGCCCAAAGTGCCATGAAATAGCCTGTGAAGATATGGCAATAAACCTAAATTAAACTAAAACTCAGGCCCAAAAAAATAACATGGTGATGGAGGGTTTATATTTGCCTAGGTTAATAATATTGGAGGAAATGGGAGTGGTGTTAATTTGTTGTACACATTGAATTCTGATGTCACTCAGTAGTTAATTTTGAATTCTAAATTACTTCTCATTAAAAAATATTTCTCACTTTGTTATACAGATGTACATCACTTGTACTCTTCAAGCTTACCCTGTAATGGATGTAGTTAACCCCTTTCATAAAGCATGCTCCTTTATCGATGGAAGGTATGAAGCTTTGCTTTCGTACTTGGGATTTGTTGTCTAGTACAGAACCTTTAATCATGGACTCTTACTGTTTGCCATGCAAACTGTATTTTCTGGTACTTTTGTTTCTTTTGGGAACCAACCTCAAGTTTCTCGCTCCCCTCTTTAATCTACAAGCTGGAAGGCTGCAGATGGTGGTGACTGGGCTTGTTACAGCTGCCAAGCAACAAAAGATTATGCACCATCCTTCCGTTCTACACTGCAACAATCTGAGCCACCTTCTCCCAGACAAGACCAGACCTCATCTTCCCAAAGGCCCAACAAATTTCAGGCCAGTATTCAGGAGGGTTCTGGAAGTTCCTTCAAATCCTTGCGAACAGCAAGTGAGCCGGTTTTCTCCTGGAGGAACATAATTCTCCCACAAGAGGAGGATGAGGGAATTGTTTCAGTGGGTAAGCATTCCCAGGTCTAGTGATTCTCTTTGTCTTTTTTAGAGAAATTACCTTGACAGCACCCAAAGTCATTTATACAATCTGTGTATTTATAAATTAATGCCAAGATCTTTATTTAAATGGCAGGTAAGCATGTTTCCTCTAACCATTTTGTCAAATGTGGCTCTGTCAATAGGATGGGAACAGGAGAAAACAGTGGGTCCACTAGCCATCCTTCCAAAAAAAATCAAAATGGGATTTCTGGCTCCTCCCAGAGTGAAGCAGGGTGTTCCACCAGTCCCTTCTCTCAGTAAAGATAAGAAACCAATACCTCATAGTAGCCTATGGAAGAATGGCATTTCTGCTGAGATGGGTTTGTATTATAGAAAAATTATGCTATTTTTTTTTTCTCCCCCCCCCCCCCCCCTTCTCTTCCTTGGGTCAAGAGGTAGGACTAGTCTCTAACTCCCCAGTGCCTAAAACTACTTATTTAAGCATTGGGCATCATTCATAAAACCCAAACAGAATGAATTTGTGTCAATTCTGTAAAGCCATGTTTCTATTTTCTAAAGTGTTACTTTGTACAAAAACTTTTACACCTGCTCCCTACCATGTGTAAATGGTGTGTAAAACATCTGAAGGTTTTGTTCTTTTAGGCAAACTGATAACACTGCATTTTGAGAAATATTTACCATAATATATAATAACATTAACAATTTTACCCATACATTACCAGTAGGATTTGTCTGCAAGCTTGGAATATGGCTCTTTTGCATTTGTTATATACTGGAACTAAACCCGAGAAGGGAGTCCAGGAGATCTCGCAGCATTCCTGTACCTGTAATTCACAATTATTTCATGTGCAAAGATAATGCTACTTGTAAGAGTGTGCATGTACACCCTATTTCCGAATGATTGGATTTGGCATGCGTTTAATCTGGAGGACAGTTTTGCGCACAAATTATTCAAGTTTCATGAATGTTGTGGGGTTTTTAAAAAAAAAAATTTTTAATTAAGCCTTTTCAGTAATAACTATTTTAATGCTGGTTGAAAATGTTTACAGTAGTTAAAATGCTTAACACTGCAGCCTAAATTATTAAAGTCTCCGCCAGATCAAGAGGGTGCTCTAACTCCTCAACCCTCATTGGAAGCCACTGAGCAAGCCAATATCATGGAAATTAAGCTGGAAGAGGAGGATGAATATGATAGTGATGATAAAGAAGACTATGATGGTGGCCATAGTCAAAACCATGATTATGAAGAGGAAAAAGGAAAGGCAAAAGAGGTTAATCAAAGCATGTGGAAGACTAGACTCTTGCCAGAAGAAGGTACTGGCATGGTATTTGTTTAGTGAAGTGTGGTGACAATGTTTGGGGTACGTATCTTTGCTCATGGAATAGTCTTATCTTGCAGATTTTAAAGAACTCTTCACAACTCGTGCCTCTAACAGTGAGGAAGACTTTGGACTGCATACATTAGGCCCAAGCCCCTCCCTTCCAGATGAAGAAGAGGGTACATATCACCCTTCTAAAGATACCTAAACTTATAAAGCAAAGGTTGTGAATGCTGACAGACATGAAGCAATTTCGCTGAGGTGGAGGAAAACCTTGTTCGTGAAGCATAAGAGCTTACACCATTGCGCTAATTAAATGGTTTCATAAATTAAACTTTATTTTTCATTGTCTTCATTCATTTGTTTTTGTCAATTTATATAAAAAGTAGTAACCTGCGACTATTACCTCAGATATTTTTACCTGATTTAACCCATAAAAATCAGTTTAGGTATAAATTTGTTTTTTGTTTTTATATATATATATACTTTGTCTTCCAGTTCAAGCACATTCAATAGTTATAAATGAACATTTCCTTTAAAGACTTTTTATTTATTTTTTACCAAATATTATTCCTAATTTTTCCTCCTTTCTCTTCCCTCACTTTTTTTTTCTTTTGTGATCATACCTGTCACCAATGCATAAAGAAAAAATAATAATAATTAGAACAATAACCAATACATAACTAAACACTTTTTTCATATTAAAAAAAACTAGAGGAAAAAAAAGCATCCACATATTCATATCAAACTCTCATAATGACACCTAATTCCTGTAAGTAATTCAAATATTTAAGACTAATTATAACTGAATAAATTGAAAGGGAGGTAGAATTATATAGAGGTAATTGGTGTATATACTGTATATATTCCTTTATTTTATAATGTATGCTTTGATTATAAAGGTGCCCGTATCTTTTCGAAATGTATACTTTTACTTTTAATTTCATGTTATCCTCTCCATAGAGTATACTTTAGAGAAATCTAACCAATCATTTAAAACTGGGGATTCTTGCCTTCTCCAAAATTTTGTTATTGTTTTAAAAACTAATTCTCAGTATTCTAAATAAATAGAACTCATCTTTACTAAGTAGTAGGGATGCACCGATACTGAGCTCCTGTACTCGTACTCTTACTCGTTAAAATGTCCCGATACCAAACGCCGATACCACACAGCTTGTGTTAAGTGCCATATTCAGACAATGAAACGCCAACAACAGACAGCAGAATGGAGTTCTCTTTCATCATCTCGTGTTCGAGATCCACCAATGGGAAGGGCATCCGTACCTGACCTCTGCAGAAGCATCCAATTGCACCAAGTCTGGCTAGACAGACAGAAGCGCGCAGCCAATGCCAGGTAAGGCCCCACCCCCTTACCTGAGAGCATATAAGGCCTGCACGTGACGCTATTCTCCAGTTGTCATTCGCTTCTCGTGATCTCTGCACTTCACAGCTCGGGTTGGATTTATCACTGCTCACTTTTCGTGTCTTCAGGAGGACATATCGTCAAGATCAGCCTCCGCCAGACATGACAGTCTTTTAGAAGCGCGCAGCCAATGCCAGGTAAGGCCCCACCCCCTTACCTGAGAGCATATAAGGCCTGCACGTGACGCTATTCTCCAGTTGTCATTCGCTTCTCGTGATCTCTGCACTTCACAGCTCGGGTTGGATTTATCACTGCTCACTTTTCGTGTCTTCAGGAGGACATATCGTCAAGATCAGCCTCCACCAGACATGACAGTCTTTTATTCAGCCCAGAATAAAGCTGTTTTTGCATCCTGAGCCGCCCACACTGTGATTATTTTCACCTGCTCCCCTTTTTCACGGCTGCCCGCCACTGATTTTACTCAGTTTTTCGCTGGCATGTCGCTTTCCAAACCTACTTCTCTCGGGGGCTGCACATCACGGGCTTGCCCGGCTGCGTGCGGCGCGCTGATCGCCGCTAAGGATCCGCACCCCTTCTGCGTGGTCTGCTTGGGCCTCAAGCATGCTGAAGAGGCTTTGGAGAACCCGGAAAACTGCAGCCATTGTCTCACGTTGCCTAAAAAGCTCCTTCGGCGGCGTCTCAAAGTTGCCACGACCCAGTGCGTCGAGCTCGGCCTTTCGGACTCGGATGGGGGACACGGTGATGACTACCGGGGGCCTCCCGGGGGCGCAACGTCTCTCAATTGGGCTGACCGGCCCAATCCTGTTTTTCCCGAAGAGGACATCTTCGCGGGTAACGTCCCGTTTGCTGTCGAACCAGCTGGTTCCGGCGACGATGACGATGCGGGCCTTCTCGGTGTCTCGGAGGACGAGGAGGCTATCCCGCCTTCTAGCGTTCCCCTGGTTAACACCCCTGCTTTACCCCAGTCTATCCTCCTGGACGTGTGTGAACGAGCGGCCGCTCGCCTCAACATTGAGTGGCCGGCTCCGCAGAGCGCCACCGACCAGGAAAGGGACATTTACGATGGGAAACTGCTGGGACCACCTCCCGGCCCGAGGAAACAACTCTTTCCTGTCCTCCCAGCGTGCGCTAAGCACATGAGACACAATTGGGGCGATCCGCTCGATCTTAAACAAGGTCTCACGGGCCTCGAGGTGAAGGATATGAGAGCTCAAGGCATGGGTGATTCCCCTGCCATCAAGCTCTCTGTCGCCAGGCACCTTAACCCCGTCCACGGCGGGCTGCTCGCTCCCCCGAAGCCTGTTTTGCCCAATAAAATGGACCGTTTTTCTGCCTCAATTCACCAGGCCGCTTACAAATCCTCGGCCTTGGCTGTCAGGGCCCTAAACGTTTCATCTCTCCTCTCCGCTTACCAAGCGGAGATTTTGGACGATTTAGGGCAGCAGCTGGACAAAGGAGCTCCCTCTCCAACCTTGTGGAAGGAGATCGTCACTGTCAATGACCTCGTCCTCCGCAATGCCCATCAGGCCGTCCAAGCCTGCGGGCGCTCCATGGCGCTTTCTGTGGTGGGAGAGCGCGCCCTCTGGCTTAACCTGTCAGGCCTCCCCGACAGTGAGAAGAGGCGCATCGCGGGCGCTCAGGTTGAGCCCGGCCGGGCTCTCTTTGGTCCCGCCGTCGGATTGATGCAGCAATGTTATGACGAAGAAGGAGGACGAGGCTTTCAAGTTATGCCTTCCTAGGAAGGCGGTCACACGCCAGGTGCCCCCTGCGCTTTTGCCTTACCCTCCTGTCACGGGATGAAATTTCCATCAGAGCAAGGAAAGGCCCCGCAACAAACCACCCGCCTACAGCAGAGTAACCCACCCTCTGCAAAGCCCTGGGTTAAACATACTCCCGCCGTGGCCGGAAAGCCCTCTAACTCAACCCCCTCCGACTCGAAACGCAAGCGATCGGCCTGATGTTTGACCGTTGGGACCGCCGAGTCTACGTTCTCGAGCCGCAAGCTCTTCGGACTCCCTTTTTGCCCCCAAGCCCCTATCCAAAAGACTAAGGCTTTCTCATGGAGAGGGCGACCGCCCCATTCTCGTGGCTGCCCGGCCCATGCGTTCAGTGGACATTGTGTGCTCTCCCCCCATGTTCATGAGGTCTGTTGTGAGGAAAAGTTCACAAGCAGTGTCACCACACAGCACATACTTTGTTCCCCTCACCCAGTTAATAAAAGCTTCGGCCCCTGTGTTCCCCAACTCAAAAAAAACCCAAAGAACACAATAAAACAAATGAATCATATGAATTTGTTTCAGGGAGAGTACATCTCTCTGCAGAGAGAGAACATCTCTCTGAATCCCTGCATGTCGCCCCTGGTCTGTCCACTAGAGGGCGCCATTGCATCACAAATGAGCCAACTGGGCACACGCGAGAATGCCAGCGCTTCTCCTGCTCTGGTGGGGACACTCGCGAGTTACGAGTCGGCCTGGCAGACTGTTTCGGCTCCCGAGTGGGTGATGCGAACTGTAATGCAGGGCTACAGACTGCAGTTTGTAATAAAACCCCCGCATTTCAACGGCGTTCTTTCCTCTCGCATGGAGGAGAGCGCCGCTCACATTTTGAACGAGGAAATCTCTTCCTTTTTATTAAAGGGAGCGATTCAGGTGGCGCCCCCAATCTGATAAATCAAGGATTTTATTCTCGTTATTTCCTGGTTCCAAAGAAGGATGGTTCTCTCAGCTCCATTTTGGACCTAAGAGTGTTGAACAAACATTTGAGGAAATACAATTTCAGAATGTTAACCCACGGCACTCTGACCTGCGCCATAAAACAGAACGATTGGTTCACATCGGTCGATCTGAAAGATGCTTTTTTTCAACATAAGCATTTATCCGCCACACAGGAAGTTTATTCATTTCGCCTATCAAGGCATATGTTATGAATTCACAGTCCTCCCGTTTGGGCTCGCCCTAAGCCCAAGGACTTTTTCTCTGTGTGTGGAGGCAGGCTTAGCTTCTCTGAGAATGTCAGGTCTGCGGATTTTGACATACTTAGACGATTGGCTCATCATAGCCGAATCGAAAATGAAAGTACTGCAGGGCACCCGTCGTGTGCTCACTCACATCACATCTCTCGGGTTCAGGGTGAATTTGAACAAAAGCAACCTTACACCCAGTCAGAGTGTGATTTTCCTGGGCTTGGAGCTGAGCTCAGTCTCCATGCAAGCGCGTCTCTCTCAAGAGTGCGTTCGCTCTCTAATGAACTGTGTGTCACAGTTCAGAGAGGGAGCGAAAGTGCAATATTGCACATGTCTCAGACTGCAGGGTCTAATGGCTTCATCTATCCAGGTTTTGCCTCTGGGACTTCTGAGAATGAGGGCGTTCATGAAATGGGTTTTGTCACTACATTTCAGCCCGTTACGCGATCTCTGCAGCTCTGTAACGAGCGCCTGCATGGCAGCTCTGCGCCACTGGAGAAGCGCGGGCTTTTACACACAGGGAACTCCTTTGGGGACGGTGATGTTGTGGAAAGTCCTGACAACAGATGCGTCCCTAACAGGCTGGGGTGCCACCCAGGAGGGCAGAACGGTGAACGGTTTGTGGCCGAGCAGACTACGTTCAGCGCACATAAATTATTTAGAGCTTATGACCATATGGAAAGCTCTGAATTATTTTCTGCCTCGCCTGCAGGGGCATCATGTGCTCGTACGCTGCGACAATACCACAGCGGTAGCATATATCAATCGCCAGGGCAGTTTGCTCTCATCGAAACTTCACGCTCTAGCTCACAAGCTTTTAGTGTGGAACAGGCGGTTTTTCCTGTCGTTACACGCGACTCATGTTCCAGGCATTCTGAACAGAGGCGCAGACCTTCTATTGAGGGGGAACCCACTCTACGGAGATTGGCGCCTTCACCCTCAGATAGTGGGCTTGATATGGATGAGATTCGGACAGGCAACCGTAGATCTAGTCGCCTCGCGTGAAAACAGCCATTGTCCTATGTTCTTCTCGCTAAAGGACGTGGACGCACCCCTCTGGGTCAACACAGTGGCCCACCCATGGCCCAAAGTGCTGCTGTATGCTTTTCCTCCCCTGTGCCTGATAACTCCAACACTGGCCAGGGTGAGAGAGAAGGGCCTGTCTCTCATCCTGATAGCACCCAGGTGCCCCAAAACACTGTGGCTGGCAGAGATAATTCCTCTGTTATATGCCCAGCCATGGTGCCTTCACCTCCGCACAGATCTATTATCGCAAGCGAACAGGGAGATTTATCACCCACACCCGGACAGGGTGGCTCTCTGGGCCTGGCCCGTGAGAGGACAAACTTAAACGCGCTAGGGCTTCCCCCACGTGTGGTTGCTACTATACAGAATGCCAGGGCCGTGTCTACTCGGTCCTTATATGGTTGTGAGTGGCAGGTGTTTGAAGGGTGGTGTGATGGGCGTCGTCTCACATCATATCTGTGCTCAATTCCTGATATTTTGTGTTTTTTCAAGACCTTATGGATAAAGGCAGGTCTTTTTCCACCATTAAGGTCTACCTGGCGGCTATTTCTGCTTGTCATGTGGGCTTTGAGGGCTCAACGGTCGGGCAGCATCGTCTAATCCGCAGATTTATGAAGGGTGCCCGTCGTTCTTTGCCTTTACCAGGAGAACTGTTCCTGAATGGGACCTCTCCATGGTGCTGGAGGCTCTGTCTCAATCCCCTTTTGAGCCCCTGGGAAGTATTTCCCTGAAGCTGCTGTCCTTCAAGACAGCTTTGCTCTTGGCCTTGGCTTCAGCTAAATGTGTCAGTGAGCTTCATGCACTCTCGGTTCATTCCTCGTGCACCAAATTCTCTCTTAGTGTAGATAAGGTTTTTCTTAAGCCGAACCCGGCTTTTTTGCCTAAGTGCTTCCCTGCATTTACATCGGAGGTGTTGAAGCTGTCTGCTTTTCACCCTCCACCTTTTTCTTCCACTGAGGATCAGAGGCTGAATGCTCTGTGTCCAGTTCGTGCATTACAGACATATATGACTAGGACCAGTGCTTTCCGGAAGAGCGACTTGCTCTTTATTTCATGGGTGCTCCCGCACAGGGGCTCGCTTGCCGCACGAGAAGCGAATATACTTACTGGAGAATAGCGTCGCGTGCAGGCCTTATATGCTCTCAGGTAAGGGGGTGGGGCCTTACCTGGCATTGGCTGCGCGCTTCTGTCTGTCTAGCCAGACTTGGTGCAATTGGATACTTCTGCAGAGGTCAGGTACGGATGCCCTTCCCATAGGTGGATCTCTCCACTCGATGTTTCAGAGAACCGGGGTTACGACAGTAACCTATTGTTATTAGAGATTAAGGATGTCTATGAAGTATATGTATGCAATGAATATAATGTTGAACATTCAGTATTGACTGTATAGCTAATGTGCGCGAGCTGATAAACAAATCACGCTGAGTGGATTTAGCTCACGGCGGCACACATGCGCGAGCTTGTCGAGTGAATATACCTTTCTCACAGACATCACTGGAAAGTTTGTAGTTCAGTCGGATACGTCAAAAACAAGTAATTAAAACAATGCACAAGTTACTTAATGGTAGGGAGGGACAGAGAGAGCGCACAATTCTGTAGTGTGATCTTTGATGTTCACTCAGCACACGCATCATTTGGATTAAAACTAAATCGTAAAAATAAGACCATTTATAGGGGAATTCACTATAAACAATTTATTTTTAAACTTAGGCATACACGACTTTCTGGTGAAAATGAATCTAGCAGCCTGTGTGAAATGCGCTAGGCTGTACTTTTCTGCATCAGTACAAATACATGCACGTGTTGCGCGTGCTTTGCTTTCTTGAGTGTTTCTGCATTATATGAGTGGCTTTGGAATATAAATCGCAGCACGTTTCAGATGAAAAAAAGCGCGACTTCTGTTTCTGAAAATATCACAGTTAGGAGATTTATAACAAGTGGTTCCCTGTATTATTACAGCAAAGCGCGTGATTACAATACTAAGCCGCTGCAGTGGAGCAGCTCTAATGCTATTAAATTAAAGATGATGTACCATAGAGCAAAAAAAAAAAGAACAGTGAAAGTAACAAAAACTTGTAAAATACATTTTAATGGGCATAATTACACTGAACAAAATTATAAACGCTTTTGTTTTTGCCCCCATTTTTCATGAGCTGAACACATTAACTTTTTCTATGTACACAAAAGGCCTATTTCTCTCAAATATTATTCACAAATCTGTCTAAATCTGTGTTAGTGAGCACTTCTCCTTTGCCGAGATAATCCATCCACCTCACAGGTGTGGCATATCAAGATGCTGATTAGACAGCATGATTATTGCACAGGTGTGCCTTAGGCGGGCCACAATAAAAGGCCACTCTAAAATGTGCAGTTTTATCACACAGCACAATGCCACAGATGTCGCAAGTTTTGAGGGAGCGTGCCATTGGCATGCTGACTGCAGGAATGTCCACCAGAGCTGTTGCCCGTGAATTGAATGTTAATTTCTCTACCATAAGCCGTCTCCAAAGGTGTTTCAGAGAATTTGGCAGTACATCCAACCGGCCTCACAACCGCAGACCACATGTAACCACACCAGCCCAGGACCTCCACATCCAGCATCTTCACCACCAATATCGTCTGAGACCAGCCACCTGGACAGCTGCTGCAACAATCGGTTTGCATAACCAAAGAATTTCTGCACAAACTGTCAGAAACCATCTCAGGGAAGTTCATCTGCATGCTCGTCGTCCTCATCGGGGTCTCGACCTGACCGCAGTTCGTCGTCGTTTCCGACTTGAGTGGGAAAATGCTCTTATTCGATGGCGTCTGGCACTTTGGAGAGGTGTTCTCTTCACAGATGAATCCCGGTTTTCACTCTACAGGGCAGATGGCAGACAGCTTGTATGGCGTCGTGTGGGTGAGCGGTTTACTGATGTCAACATTGTGGATCGAGTGGCCCATGGTGGAACTTCGCACAGCCATTGAAGAGGAGTGGGCCAACATTCCACAGGCCACAATCAACAAACTGATCAACTCTATGTGAAGGAGATGTGTTGCACTGCGTGAGACAAATGGATACTGACTGGTTTTCGGACCCCCCATGACCCCCCCCACTACAGTAAAACTGCACATTTTAGAGTGGCCTTTTATTGTGGCCAGCCTAAGGCACACCTGTGCAATAATCATGCTGTCTAATCAGCATCTTGATATGCCACACCTGTGAGGTGGATGGATTATCTCGGCAAAGGAGAAGTGCTCACTAACACAGATTTAGACAGATTTGTGAACAATATTTGAGAGAAATAGGCCTTTTGTGTACATAGAAAAAGTCTTAGATCTTTGAGTTCAGCTCATGAAAAATGGGGGCAAAAACAAAAGTGTTGCGTTTATAATTTTGTTCAGTGTAAGTGTGAAAATAACCAAAGGATATACAGTCAAACCAAAAATTATTCAGAGACCAGATATAATTTTTGATATTTTTTTTACTAGTGGGTGCAGGACACTATAGTTCATTTATGTAAGTGAGGATAGCAAAATAAACTAAACTGTGACAAATTATACCCAAAATTTCTTCATACAGTGGACTACCAGTAAAACTGATACAAATTTGGGATCAAAAATGATTCAGACCGGCTTTTTTGTAAAATAATAATATACTGGCAGCAGGGTTTCCAGCAGTGTACCGTAATTTTACAGTTTTATTACTGTATTCTGAATTACGGCTTTTTTGTAAATGAATGGTAATATACTGGCAGCAGGGTTTCCTGCAGTGTACCGTAATTTTACAGTTTTATCACTGTATTCTGAATTACGTCTTTTTTGTAATTTTACGGTAAAATGCTGGCAGCAGGGTTTCCAGCAGTGTACCGTAATTTTACAGTTTTATCACTGTATTCTGAATTACGTCTTTTTTGTAATTTTACGGTAAAATGCTGGCAGCAGGGTTTCCAGCAGTGTTCTGTAATTTTACAGTTTCATTACTGTATTCTAGATTTTTTTATTATTATTAAACTGTAGAACTTGCAATTTTGCCAATCATTAACTTTATTATAAATATTTGTACTTGATCAAATTCACAAACTGGCATAGTAATTTCATTTATACAAAAAAAGTGGCAGCAAATACACAGAAAAGAAAAGACCAATAGGGTATTTCTTATAGCACAATATTTATTTAAGTGCCTAAGCAATAATTCAAATGCTTTCTCAAAAAAGCAATCAAAATGGAAGAATCAATTTGCTTCAATGGAAGAATCAGTCTTTGTGTATGTTAGAGAAAGATGAGATGAAGAGAGAAGAAAAATGAACCATAGCATTACAAAACAGACAATGTGCAAAATTAACCCTGCAGAAGTCTGTAGACATATTTAAACTGATTTGAGTTGACCATATAAAACACAAAACAAGCAGCAATTTAAGGTATATCTATGAGTATGACATAGCATGGGCTTGGAGTGTACGTTCCCCTAAAAACAGCCTTTCAGAAATGGCAAACAACTTCTGAACAACAATCTTATTTTGGTGTAATAAAAGTCAAAACCTGGCAAGGATTTGCAGAACAGTCTAAGAACGTTTCAGAAACATAAAACATAAAACTGTCACCAACTCTGATGCAAGTGTAGCCAGGGACGGGTGTAGTCTGAAACATAAACATTGAAAATAATCCTTTGTAAGTTAAAATAACATCAAAAGAATGTCAAAAGAACATGACAAAAAGCATATATATAATACTACACAAACATTTCGATAATTTAGGGCCCTATGAGTTCCACGATGTGGAAAACACGGACGCAATCACGGAATCCAGTCATGAAAACGGAATTAGTCAAATAATTTGGATTGTCACAGAATTTGACAAATTTTGGATGAATAAATTAAAATAGTGTTGTACACCTACTGAAATCGCGATGTGGATTAACGTAGGCTGTAGCGTCTGGACCAATCAGACACACCATTTTTCATTTGATTTAACAAATCAAGTATTCATTAGATTAACAAATGTTCACAGACCCCTCACCCAATAAACATACTGGGTGCCAAGTTGTCTGTGAACAAGGCCCAGGACCCTGGTTACCATGGCAACCCTGACACCAGATACATTTACTAAATATCTACAGCGGATCTAAATATTTATAATTAATTATAACTAGTTATGATTAATTATTCATATTTCCCCATGAGCTGATTCGCTACAGATTGTTGGAGGAAATGCGGGCATGATAAAACGATGGTTATGAGCTTAAACGCTGTCAACCTAAAAGTATGCGTGATAGTCCAGGTTAGAATAGGGCGTGACTTGAGATGCGCTGTTGTGTCCCTATTTGCTGGCTTGTTTAAATGCAGATAAAGTAGGGGCTTGAATTTGTACCTCTATTATGATTGGAAGAGTCTTTATGTATTTCATGCTTAATGGTATTAGTGTAAGGTTAATCTGATTTTAACGAAGAAACCTTAATTTCAGTTTTAAAGCATAAATCTGTTCTGACAAAGCATAAGTCTGAATCTCAGCTCAGCGGCATGTCCAAACTGTACCATAATGTATAATGCTTTAATGAAGAAATCACAAAATTGCAGTATTGTTTAAATTGTTTCTTTGAAGAAATATCAGTACAGTTATATCAAGGTCAATTTGAGTGTTGCTCCTCTTTCTACAGCATAAAGGCCTTATAGATTATAATTAGTTTGAAGCAATTCATCTACACTTTGACTGTATATATATACAAGCCTAGCAATCTGGTGGTCATTACTGTGTTTCACTCACTGAGTGAAATTAAAGGTGTAATACTGTACTTTAGTATTCATGTGTGAGGCACACATAACTACATATGTTTAAACCGGCTTTAATGTACAGTAAACCTGTTTTGTTATTCTTTAAACAAGTGCAAGAAGTTTATTGTTAAATTAGAGAAGCACTCACAAGTGCTTATTTAATGCAACAAGTCTTGAAGGACTGAAAGCACCACATTTTAAAACTGGACAACTTCTTTGAAATAGGCAGACACTAAAGCTGCTTGAATTGCACTGGCATGCATTGGTTACCATGACAATGACTTGTCACAGGAAGCGCTAACTTCACATAGCACACGCGATGCCATGTTGTAAACAAACCACCTGAAGCAGCTAAGCTAACACAACTTAGCATAGTTTAATCTTAGGCTAAGCTACCAAATAGCTTTAACAATTAGGGGTTAGCACTCTTTAATTGAAGCTTTTAAATACAGCATGTGTGTATGCAGTGTGAAGTAATTTGAACTTAACCTAATCCCTGGTTTCTGATTTTTCACTTTCTTGTCCTTCTTTATCTATGTTTACCAATCTTCAATTCGTCTCAGCGAATTTAACTATCTTAGATGTATCTTTCCTGAATGCTATTGCTCAGTTATGTAAGGGAAACAGTGATAATTTAGCTCAAAGGGAATCATTTAAGATTTTAAAGGGAACTCCCCCAATAATATGTAAGGGAATTTGGACAATCACTGTTTTACGGCTGATCACTGAGACGGCCAGCGATGTATGACATCAATTCTGCAATGGATATTTATATCCAAAATATAGTGAAAACACTATTAATTAGCACAGTAACAAGATCGGCAGTTTAAGACATTAACTTGTGAGCACAAAACACGAGATACTTCTCTTTTCAATATAAATAAGGCTTTATTGGATAAATCTAAGACATATAAACTAATCTAACACATGAACACACGCATTCACAAGTTGCAGAAAGAGAGAAAGTGAGGAAATAATTAGTTTAAGAGAATGAAAATGTGAAATCCCAAGTTTACGGCAATATGTGCAATTGGATAGCTCTGAACAACCATCAATCACTTAATTAACCCTAGCATTGAGTCCCTCAATTAGGTTAAAATTTATATTAAATGCACCAGTCAGCTGGGATCTGGAGGTATTGTGTTCCTGTGTGCGGGGTTCCCTTCCTTGTCTGGTTGCCGAAAGGGGTTTCCCGCTTTTCTGATTGGCTGGAGGTTCAGTCTTGGGAAGCCAGTGATTGGGCGTTGGCTGGCGACGCGGAGCTGTGGTCTGCAGTTGAAGTTTTAGACTGCACTCTTTCGGAGATGCGGCGTTAGGCAAACTTAACTCGAAACACGAAACTCTCAACGGAAAATAAAAAAATAAACTAAAGAAATAGAAGTAAAGTTTGACGAGACCAGGTGGCGTTTCTCCTCATGGTTTTTCCTCACGCTCAAAACTAAAGAAGCATGATTAAAAAAAACAACTAGGCTCGAAAAGGCAAGAAGGAAGAGGGCGAGAGAGAGCGAGAGAGAGAGAGAGAGCTTCAGACTGGCTAGGGTCTGATTTATGACATCCTGTTTTCTTGGGCCTCTTGTGGAATTTAGGACTCCTCGTGTCTCAACCATGTTTTGACAAAATCTTAGATTGTCTGATTCAGTCTGATACCCTACACACCCCCCTTCGATCAGCGATGTGTTGAGTTGAAGACATCGGCGAGCGCTGGAGAAACAAAGGCAGAAGAAGCAGACGAACAAAGCAAACAACAAGACACCTCCATGACAGTTACTGTACTGGTGCAGGCCACAGGTTATTTAGGTACAGGTGAAAAAGTTCAATTAGTCAAAATAGTTTAGTAAATTGAATATGTATTAGTTCAATCTGGAAATTGTTCTAATTTGGTTCCGTGCGTTGATTCGTCAATCAAATTTTGCGGATAACTTTGTTTGGTTCTTCTAGGTTTACCATTAATTTTCTAGTAACATCATTTGCAATTAAAGTAATTGACCTATCGTGCATGGAGCTCTCTGGCTTCCATTTGATTTAGAATGACTGGCGGATATTAGGTGGGGTGAGTCAATCCTAATATCAGACGTTTGACCCTTGCAGGGTGTCTAGGTGTTTCACCTACTAAGGAAAGAGGGGAAGGAATCAGGATAGGTAAAAGAAGAACAAAACAAAACAAAGCTGCTGTGGATTTTCCTAGCATGGCTTACAACTACTGTTGAGCTAGGATGTCGTGTGCAGCTAGTGTGTCATTTACCTTAACTTAGAGTCAGGTGTTCTACCTATTGTGAGGATGGCTGCATGTTTCTTCCTGGTGGGCATATGTAACTTTATGTTACGCTAAAATTTGGATATTCTACTTGTGGGAAGAAGGGTCTGTAAACTCTTTAATAAGGACCTCACGAAGTAGCTGGTAGCTTGACTTTGTTTGACTGGGCTGTCGATCTAGGAAGTTTCGTACCTCAGGACTTGATGTGGCTCTTAGGAGGTATAACCTGTCTCTGTCAGTCACACGAGGTCTCATTTCCAGATAAAACTCGATATCTTGCAGGTAGGCCTGGATGTCGTGGCCCTCTGCAGAGTTTGGGTTGAAACTGCTGATGTTTTTAGACAGCTTGTTGAGGTCTTTGATGGTCATCCCATGTGCAGCTCCAAGGTCTGCTTGGATGGGAGGTATTCTTTCGTTGGCAGGAAAGGCTTGTGTGGCGAAGGCAGGTGAGGTTTTGGGTTGTGGCCCTTCGCGCCTTTCGTCATATGCCGGTTCTTGGATATGGGACTCTGCTCTGCTCAGCAGTGGTGAGGCTGAGAGATGCTTCTCTTTTCTTGGCTCTTGTTTCAGCTCATAAGCATCTTTGAGTTCTTTTCTGACCATGTAGAGCTCATCGTTGGTATCGTCTAGTTGTTGGGTCAGATTGTCCATTTCAGTTCTATACCTTTCAAGGTGGTCTTTCAGGGTACTGATTTCAACATTCTTGTCTCTGATGTGATTCTTGGCTTTCTCTAGTAGCTGTTCGGCATACTGGAGTCTGTTTACCAGGTCTTTCTGGACAGCCTTTGAATGTTGCTGGTCGAGCTGCGCTGCTGCCAGGGCTGCTTGGAGTTTCATAACTTGTTCCGTTGTTTCCTGCTCCCTCTCGTTGGGTGCTTTGAGTTGATCTTGAACTTTCACTTCCAGCTTGTCTATGCGGCGTTGAGCACGTGTTCCTTGTTCCTTGTTGAAGGTGGGTGATGTGCTTGTCGCTCAGTTTCAGCTGGGTTGTGAAGGCGTAGCTGGTGATTTTGACTAGCTCCTCGTGGTTGTTGTTCTGGCTTGAGTTTTGTGTCAGGAATCTTCTCAGGATTAGGATTATTATTAAAAATAATAACAGTTCAAATGTCTTGGGGGTGAGGCTGTCTGTCATGCCTCTCAGCCAAGTATTCACATCTTCCCCATGGGCAATGGGGTCTGCTGTCTGCGGCATTTTGGCACGCTGGGGAGAAGAGAGACTGACACAGATCTGTGTAGAGTAGAAGCCTATGTGTGGTGGGACAACTAAGTGTTGAGTCAGTGGCTGTGACCCACTAGTGAAGTGTGGTGATGATTGTGTTGGTCTCGGGGTGTCTAAGTAGACTAGGGATGCGAAGACTTCGTCACTTCTAATGAGGAAGAGGAAAAATAGAGAAAAAGGTGAAAACAATTCAATGAAAAAAAACAAAAACAATTCCTTTTCGGTTTAGAGAAAAAAAAATTTCAATTGAATGTGGTTATCAAGAAGGTAAACAATATTATTAAATCTCTGTTTTAGACAAAAGAATGCAATAATAATGTTGATCTCTCTTTTCTTAGTCTGACAGGATTGACACCGTACACCTTACAGTTGGGCCGCTCACCAGGGAGGCTGCGAAGGTGACAGTTGTTCAACACTTATCTCTATTAAATTGATCTCAGCGTTGGATGAGATGCTAAAATTTGGATTGCGTTTCCAAATGTAGGGAGGTTAGGAAGAACGAAGGAGGGGTTGATTACAATCAAGTTCATAAGGATGATTCGTCTTCTTTGACAAGATTGTGTATTTCATTCACATAGAATTGATTGATTGGTTCTTACAGGTCCCTACACATGTGAAGAGTAAAGAGGAAGGAAAGCAGGAGAGAACAGGAGAAACGGGAAGGAGACTCAGTAAACGGAGTGGATCGTGTCCACTAGCAGGCTCGGATGCTGTTATGCCCGACTACGAGTAGAATAGTATTGTTTTTAGTTGCTGCACAACTAATCAACAAAAATCAAATTTAAGTGAAAGAGTTGTCTTTCTAATTTATTTGAACTCGTAGTGAGGGATAACAATGTCTCCAGTAATAAATGGGCAAAATAAGTAAAAATTAAATAAAATAAAGAAGGAAATCAGTAAATAAAACAATAATATAAGTGTATAACTGAACAGGAAGAGGTAAAACGCAATAAAATAATGAGCAAGTATAAGTCTGAATAGAATTTATTGATAGGTAATAAAATCAGTTAGGTAGAATAAGTTTATTAAACTTTAAAGTTCAAGGCTTATTCGTACCTAAGATGATTAGGCATAAGAGGGAATACTAGAAATAATGATCATATGAAATGATCTGAGGGGGAAATTTGAATGATTCCAAATAAATTTAATGTTTTAATTAAATTTGAATTTGGCACAATTAATAATTGTGAGTCAGTATCTCCCTTTCTAGTAAAATAAGATAAAGTGGTAAGAAGTGAGAAAAGGGATGAATAAGAGAGAGAAAGAGACCAACGGGTGTATTAGTTTAGATGTTTAAAGGGATAAATCACTTTATCGTTGCCCAAACAGACACTGCATTCAACCACTGGATGTTAATGCTAACTGCTAACCTTTGAGGCTAAAGGCTTTAGCATAGACTTCAATGTAAACAACGGTTTCGTTAGCTTAGCCACCCGTGGGGTTTGTTCACAATATCGTCGCTGTGCTGCGCGTGCCCGCACTGGCATATCAAACTATGAATAATAAGGCTTTGATAAACAGATTGAGGAACACGCTCAAAACTATTCTTTATACACTGATTTATTTCCCTTTTAACTACTGCAGTTGAGCTTCGTTCAGCAAATGGTGACAGATTCAGGGAGAATAGCTATTGAAAAACACTGGAACACGCAATGAAATCCATTCGGCTATAAAACAAGGCATTACAAAAATGAGGAACACGCTCGATTTCTACCTTATTGTACGATCTCAAATGTTAACTTCGGTAACACTTTATTTTGATAGTCCACTTTAGACATTCTATTAACAGTAAGTAACTTTGCAACTACATGTCAACTAGCAGTTAGTAGAGTATTAGTAGACTATCTGCTTAATATCTTCTAACACTTTCTTTGTCAACTTATTCTACTAACCCTAAACCTACCCTAACAGTCTACTCTGAGAGTTAGTGGACATGTAGATGCAAATTAATGAGAATTAGTTGACATGTAGTTGACATGTAGTTACAAAGTTACTTATAGTTAGTAGAATGTCTAAAGTGGACTATCGAAATAAAGTGTAACCTTAAATTCAAGTTACACTTACTGCAGTTTAACAACGGAGAGGCGGACTCGCATTACAGCCTTCTCTGCATTCATTCATTCAAGCGGTCGCGCGCTGCTTACGTCACACACGCAACACACACACACACACAAAACCAGTCTCAACAGAAGCTTCTCATCTTACATCCGCAGCAATGAAAAGATGAAATAACTTGGTTTATGCTCACAATTTAGGTTAATCTTCCCGCATTCTCCACCATTAATGTAAGGGAAACAGTGATAATTTAGCTCAAAGGGAATCATTTAAGATTTTAAAGGGAACTCCCCCAATAATATATAAGGGAATTTGGACAGAATCACTGTTTTACGGCTGATCACTGAGA
>NW_015505391.1:291085-291458 GCF_001515645.1 Sinocyclocheilus grahami | reverse complement strand
AGGTTAAAATTTATATTAAATGCACCAGTTCAGCTAGGATCTGGAGGTACTTGCTTTCCTGTGTGCGGGGTTCCCTTCCTTGTCTGGTTGCCGAAAGGGGTTTCCCGCTTTTCTGATTGGCTGGAAGTTCAGTCTTGGGAAGCCAGTTATTGGACGCGGAGCTGTGGTCTGCAGTTGAAGTTTTAGACGGCACTCTTTCGGAGATGCGGCGTTAGGCAAACTTAACTCGAAACAAAACTCTCAACGGAAAATAAAATAAACTAAAGAAATAGAAGTAAAGTTTGACGAGACCAGGTGGCGTTTCTCCTCATGGTTTTGGAGGAGATGGCGTGTAAGCCAGAGCACGCTCAAAACTAAAGAAGCAAGATTTTTA
>NW_015505391.1:290741-290966 GCF_001515645.1 Sinocyclocheilus grahami | reverse complement strand
GAATAAACGTTTCAAGCATGAATTCTCAAACTCACACATACCAAACCTGAATACGAACCATTAAGCGATTCAATAGTTATTAAAATTCATACACAATAAATGATTAAGACCTGATAAGTCACATCTAGGTTACATACATGATATGGAGTTATGCATAGAAATGATTAGTTGCCCAGGTTCTTTTAGTGTCATTTAGATGCATATTTACATGGAAATGCAGTTTCT
>NW_015505391.1:289789-290721 GCF_001515645.1 Sinocyclocheilus grahami | reverse complement strand
ATAAAACTATAGCTTGAATGTGCCTTCCTACAAGCAGTAGAAAGTTTTCAGTGCTATAATGTGTTTAAATCGTACGATAAGAAACTAACCTGATTTTAGCGAAGAAATCCTCATTTCTGTCGTTAGTGGAGCATAGGTCTTTTTCTGACGACGGAATCTCAGATTAGCAGCTCATATAAATGGTACCAGAATAAATCGGTCTGATTTTGGGCAAAGAAATCCCCTTTTTCAGCACTGTGTAGGTGATCTGAGCGATGCTCCTCATTTCACTGATTTAAGGCCTTATTATGTGTTATGTATCATTGTATTCATATGGATCCGCTCATGTGAAACATTTACGTAACTTCTTATACATGCGCGCACCAGTTTCTGATCAAAATCAGATAAAACTATAGCTTGAATGTGCCTTCCTACAAGTAGTAGAAGTTTTCAGTGCTGTAATGTGTTTAAAACGTACGATAAGAAACTAACCGGATTTTAGCGAAGAAATCCTAATTTCTGCTGTTAGTAGAGGGTACGCCTTTTCTGACGACGAAATCTCAGATTAGCAGCCCGTATTAAGTGTACCAGAATAAATCAGTCTGATCTTGGGCGAAGAAATACCCTTTTTCAGCACTGTGCAGGTGATCTGAGCGATGCTCCTCATTTCACTAATTTAAGGCCTTATTATGTGTTATGTATCATTGTATTTCATTTTGACTCGCTCATGTGAAACATTTACGTAAAATTAATGGTTTATTCTAGCATAGCTAACTACGATTCCACCATTGCCTATGAAGTGAATGTGCTGTTTTGATTAGTGAATGAATTTGTATGGGACATGTCATAACTGACTGTTATGCCCCGCATGAGTTTCCCATGCATGCTCACAGCAGTGCAAGTTCTGCTTCCCTTGCACCTGGTGTGAGTTTGCATTGGTCTCCTAGCAACAC
>NW_015505391.1:289200-289628 GCF_001515645.1 Sinocyclocheilus grahami | reverse complement strand
TTTGTTTAGCATGAATGTACCAATTCAGCTAAATTGATTTTTATTAAATTTGAGATTTAATTAAATACATTTTTTGTATTTGTTATTTTTATTATTTACTTTCCCTTTTAATTTCCTACAGCTATTAGGACCCCTTTTGTTTGTTTTGTTTTACTTTTACCTTATTTTAGTTATTTTACCATCACCATCTTCGCTTTTTGTATAGGATTACAGTAGTTCTAGCAATGAGTTGTTTCCTTAATGAGTTATACAGGTTATTAGTAGCCTAATCCCTGTTTCCGCTCTACTTCTCCTCACTCCTCAGTGCCAGGCCTAATACATTGAAGGGCAGCTACTGGTCAACACAAGGTAGGCCAAGATAGAACTAGGAACAAATCCCATTGTTTCTTTTTCTTTTTGACGATGTATTTGGTGTGTCCCTGCTAGTT
>NW_015505391.1:288414-289008 GCF_001515645.1 Sinocyclocheilus grahami | reverse complement strand
TCTGCCTCTCACCAGCTATTCATACCTTACACGGCCTACACAGCTGTTCCCCATAGAGATAGCTTAACACCTCTGTACGTACTTGCATTTGTCTTGTCCCTTTCTCGCTCTGGTGTTCCCACAAGTGTGCCAGTATGTTTCAGACATTCCACAGACATCCAGCCCTGCCAGTTCACCAGGACCACCTGGAAACCCAGCAGAGCACTGTAATGGACATCCTTCAGCTCAAAGCAGCCAACGACCTGCAATGACAGAGAAAGGAACCGCGAGACTGCGACACAAGTGGACACCTGACACCCAGCCTGAACCACCAAGACCTCACCAGCATCATACTCTCCTCACCCTCAAGGGCCTCAGACAGGAGGTAAATGAGCTGAAACTGCAAGTCACAGAGGTCTACAGAGAACTGACACCTGCTCAACGAGAGAAAGCACAGAAGGGATGCAAAGAACCTCACAGAATGATGCAACAGACGGAAATCACCAGTCTTCAGGAGGCTCTAACAGCTGCTGGACACCAAGCGCCGCTGGAAAAAAGCCATCAGGCAGGACTTGGAAAGAGAACTGTTTCACACAAAGTCATTGTTAAAAACAG
>NW_015505391.1:281065-286839 GCF_001515645.1 Sinocyclocheilus grahami | reverse complement strand
ACAAAGAAGACCTAAGACATTTGAGCAACTAGAAGCCTGTATTAGACAAGAATGGGACAACATTCCTATTCTTAAACTTGAGCAACTTGTCTCCTCAGACGTTTGCAGACTGTTATAAAAAGAAGAGGGGATGCCACACAGTGGTAAACATGGCCTTGTCCCAACTTTTTTGAGATGTGTTGATGCCATGAAATTTAAAATCAACTTATTTTTCCCTTAAAATGATACATTTTCTCAGTTTAAACATTTGATATGTCATCTATGTTGTATTCTGAATAAAATATTGAAATTTTAAACTTCCACATCATTGCATTCTGTTTTTATTCACAATTTGTACAGTGTCCCAACTTTTTTGGAATCAGGTTTGTAGTTAATACAAATATAAAGTCTTACTTGCATCACACTTGACATTGTTCATTGTTTGCTCATAACTGGAGTCACTTAATCATGCAGATTTATGCTACAAGCTCTTTGTAGATTTGTACAGTAAGAAAGTTATTTCCAGGAAATTAACGTTCTTAGAATTGACAGACAGTTGACCCTGAGAGGTCATGTAAATATCTACAGCGGATCTAAATATTTATAATTAATTATAACTTGTTATGATTAATTATTCATATTTCCCCATGAGCTGATTCGCTACAAGGTGAATATTAAAACGCAAAAATACTATTTAAATATTATTACTGCATGTTCTGTGTGTATGAATGGCGCAGACGCGTGGTTTTATTTACTACAAAGATACTGAAGCACACGTGACACTTGTGGTGTTTTCAGCGTCTGTTTTCTCAGAAATATTGTGACAGAAATATATCACTATTGTACAGTAGATTGTTGTTTTCAAAATAATATAATATTAAAAATAACAATTATAGTAATAATAATAATAAGCATTAAAAATTATGTTTAAAGAATAATTACACAATTGTTCTTCCATGTTTTAATTGTAACCGGAATAAAAATGGAATTTGAGAAAAAACTTATTTCCTAAAAAAATTACTAATTAATTGTTAAACTGAATAGGTTTCAGGATTTCAGTTAATTGGACATGCTATTTGATTTCTAAAATGTATTTTAACCATTAAAACGTCATTTGGAAAAATTGAAACAAAAATAGGAATTTGGAAAAAAAATGTATAAAACGGATTTACTTAATTTCTTCATGAATGTTAAGTTAAATATTAAGTCGATTTTACCTGATAATGACAGGTGAGTTGTACTTAATATTAGAGCAGTCAAATTGACTTAAAATCTACTTGTGCAAATTGTTATGAGGATTTTATTTGAATTGTATAATTTCTTCTTATCAGTTCAAGATTTATTGTAAATAGGCCTGTCACGATTGGTCGATGTAATCAACTGCGCTGATAATTAGTCGACATCATTATTTTAATCGACTGATGATTTTATATTTTAAATTTCGTTTTTACGCTTCGACTAAAATAACAACTGTTGTTTCCACACCACTAATATGAGCAGTGCTTAATTTGTAAATTGCGAGGTCCCGGAATAAAGTGGGTTGACCGGTCCGGCAAGTGATTAGAGGATGGAGAGGTAACGGTGCATTCAAGCAACATTAGTGGACCAACTTAACTGATTAACTGCTTGCATCAGTTGCTTTAATAGTGTGCATGTACTCTAAAAAAATCATGGTTTTAATAAAATCATTATTTTATTTCAACCCAAACATTTTTTTGTTTTTGTGTAACCCAGCACCTGGGTTAGTCAACACCTGGACAGTCGCAACAACATAGGGGTTGTAATGAGCGCAGACTGCATCCTCTTCAGAGTAGTTCTCAGTGCCGCCGCCGACTTGCATTTTTTTGATCAAATATAGGCTTGTGGATATTTTATCTATAAAACCATTTCTTTGCTGTAAATTATTTTATTTTATCCAACGCAAACTACAGGGACGCGATGTTAGTCACCAAAACGAGTCGCATCAGTCTTTTTCGACTGATTACTTTTAAATGTTAATTTGTTTTACTTCTAAAGTGCTTGTTAAACAAGTTTAAATGTAAGAAATATTGTATGTGTTTAAACGGTGAAATAAGTTGTATTAAGAACTGTATTTAATGAAAATGTATGTACAACTTCACTTGCCTAGATGAAATCCCATTCGAAATCCATGAGATTTTCTTAGTAGAGGCAACCTTTGGATTGACTGTAGCAGATTTCTTATTCACCACCTTCCCCGTCTTCTTGGAGACTACCTTGCCTCTGCAGGTCTTTGAGCCTCTTTCTGGGTTTTGCTTTCCAATGAAGCGTCTAAGGAAAGTTGCATTACAAATTACCAAAGTATACAATAACCATTTCTCAAAATTCTGATTAATTAATTTGGTTTAGAATTTAGATTAATCTGGTAACACTTTATAATAAGTATACAGTAACAAAGCACTTATAAATCATTTGCAAATTATCTTTATCACTCTATCTCCTCTCCACCAATAAGCTGGTGTGTGGTGGGCGTTCTGACGCACTATGGCTTCCGTCGCATCATCCAGGTGGATGCTGCACACTGGTGGTGGATGAGGAGATACCCCCTGACAATGTAAAGTGCTTTGAGTGCCTAAAAAAGCGCTATATAAATGAAATGTATTATTATTATTATTATATAGATGCTGTCTCGTTTGGATTTATTGTGGATCTACACGCCTTTCTCCTATTTTCTCCCAGTGTCTGCCATGTGAATAAAACCACATTTGACAGTGTTTCAGATGATGAACTGAAATGCGGTTTTATTCACATATCAGACACTGGAAGAACACAGGAGAAAGGCTATGAGTTAACTAGTTTGCAAATTATTGACTACTTTACTACTATATACTTATTATAAAGTGTTACCATAGATTCTAAGAGAGTGAAAAAACATAAGCAAAAAGGAAAACACTTACCTTTGAAAAAATTCAAACGTGCAACAAGCCTCCTCTTGATACTGCAGGTGGAAGATGTAGTACACAGCAAACACTGTTGCAACTGCAGTCAAAAATGTTGACTGGACACACTCACAAATAACACAGCCCTCTAGGATTATCATCTATCGTACAGCATTTACCGGCTCTGCCATACCTAAAATAAATAAATAAATATAAACAATAACAATCATTTTTTCACAACTAATTTCAAAGAACTACCTTCAAGAAAATTCAATTTTAACAATCGTGTACCATAGCAATGTTTACAATTTTATATCTTAACCATTAGTAAATGTTTCTACTTCATCACATGTAATGACACACTAACCCAGCAAAATCAGACGAGGATTGGCAGGTAGATTGAGTGTCTTCTCAACATCAGATGCAGATGCAGCAACCTGTCGGGAACACACAATAAACAAATAAGCATACATAATATAATTTAGTGAAGTGGAAAGAAGAAAATTAAATACTTACGTCTGCATGCAAAACCAGTCCATCTTCATGTTCCTGGAAGTGGGACATTAACGTTAGAATCTTGACAAGCAGGTGTGCCATCTCTATGTTCTCAGCCTGGGACAGGACATGCTTCACCTTTTCTTTCAAAACACTTAAACAATTAAAAATATTATGTCTACCGCTCTCTCCTTCTCTCTCTCTCATTCACATTCACACACACACACACACACCTGTATTTGAGGATGAGGAACAAGTTAGAATGTAAGTGAATGAAGTAACGTTACCTCTGTTATATAGAGGTTTGTGCCAATTTATCCAGTGCAAAATCTGTGATTAAAATGTGCTCACATACAAAGCCCACTTAATAAACAATAAATTAGAATATATTTAGATTACACTCTAAATTGCTTTAGATACGATTTGTTAAATTGAAATCTGCGCAAAACTTCCACTATAAAGCCCTATTCGCACGGGATTAGTATTACCTGGTGACCTCCAGTCATTTGTAATAATTGCGGAGGTTGTCTATGATCTTAATACCTTGCGAATCGGCCATGTCTGTAATGTGTAAAGTAAAAATTCCCCCGCAAATGACCTACCATATTTCACCGAACACCAAGGTCCTGTGCTAATATTAGTCCTGTGCGAATTGGCATCTCTGTGATTCAGCCAGCATTTGGCGGGTCGTATATCATTTTTCGAGGTTTTTGTTTGCGGTGCACCTTTTTATCCATCTTTCGCGAAGAATGGAGCTGCATTGGAGTGTTTGATAGTATTTTGGGTGCTGCCATCATATCGCTACACCATACAATTAGCAGAAAGAGAAAGCTGAAAAGGTTTTGAGGTTAATGTGTTACAAATAAATCAAGCATAAAGCTTGATATATTATTTTAACCTGGTGAAATGTAAATGACACAGCGCACGAAACTATATTCGTTTCTTTTTTTTCCATCTGGACCATAGAACGGGACTCTCAAAGCCTTGACATCCGGGTATCCGGGAGATAAATCAGTAAATTCTAGTAAAATCACAGGCTTCACTTATCCCGTGCGAATGCACCACACGAAATTCAGATGGGGGAGGGGGGTAATTTCAAAATCACACAAGGTCCCCAGATAATACTAATCCCGTGCGAATAGGGTTTAAGACAAATGCGTCACTCCGAAAAAGCAAACGTTTCTCCCCATCCCCCAAGTCAAGTCAAGAGCTCATGCAAAAGGCGGTAAGTTTATATGCTTCCTTAGTAAAATTAAGTTTACACGCCTATTTTCGAAAACCGTCACTGGTCAATCGTGGCTTAGCAACCGTAACTAGGCGCGGGAGGTCTGGCAAGCTTTCGAGCGGGAAACATGCCGAAATTTTCCCTTCCCGAAACCTAAAACCCAAGGGGAGAAATGCCGGGCGTGGATCAAGCAATGTGGGAGACCCCATTCACAACTAAATGTTGTCAGGATTAACAAAAACACCTACGTTTGCTCCAAGGAAAGAACACGCTAATGTTAGCTAGCTAACTCAGCACAGCATTGCTTGGAAATAATGACGGTTTTGTTAATAATGCATATATTTGAACGTAAAATAAGATGATTAAAGGCAAGACGGAGGCTGACTGACATACTTTAAAATATATTTCAGCATTTTGCTAATCGACGGCCTTCTAATCCGATCGCGGCTCTCCCGGGGTTAGTTCTGAGGAGGGAACATCCGGAGATCTCCAAGGAAAAGGTTGGTATGCAAACTTAATCAGTTAATTAACAGTAGTCATTTATGTGCTGTCATACCCGTTTACTATCGTGTAGACTTTATTTGGGCAGCGAGATTTATTACAGAACACAGCATGCTTTCATGCTTTATACAAAGTGCATTTTATTTGTTTCTGGTAAGAAACCAATACAGGATCAAAACCCCAACAAAACAACAGTGTAATAAAATTTAAGTTAAGTTATTAGAAGGGTCTGTTAAACTTTAATGATCTCATGAAGACAACTAAACAATTGTTAAACTGATTGTTTACTGAATCATGTGTGACAGGAAGCCAGCACCTCAAACTCCACTGAGGACACATTTCACAGTACATCACAACAGAGTGACTCTACCTATGGTAAGTTTAAACTGCTATTTGTATCTGTTTTTAGTTACTGATTGCACATGTTTTTTTTCATGCAGCACTGCACAGAAATGTGACGGCTGTTTTGGCAGAGGGAAATCCGGGAAGTCGTTTGACGGCTGGTTCACAGATGATGGTCCTACAGAATCAAGGAGAGGAAGCTGTAAAACAGAAGAAAATAACATAAATTAGTAACATTCCATGTCTCCTTTCTCTTTTTTGTCATTTACAGAAGAACATGATATGGGCGACCATGGAGAGGAACTGAGAACTCTGCAGGGACGCATAGCCAATCA
>NW_015505391.1:277527-280014 GCF_001515645.1 Sinocyclocheilus grahami | reverse complement strand
TGATTTCATGAAGACAAATAAACAATTGTTAAACTGATTGTTTACTGAATCATGTGTGACAGGAAGCCAGCACCTCAAACTCCACTGAGGACACATTTCACAGTACATCACAACAGAGTGACTCTACCTATGGTAAGTTTAAACTGCTATTTGTATCTGTTTTTAGTTACTGATTGCACATGTTTTTTTTCATGCAGCACTGCACAGAAATGTGACGGCTGTTTTGGCAGAGGGAAATCCGGGAAGTCGTTTGTTTGACGGCTGGTTCGCAGATGATGGTCCTGCAGAGTCAAGGAGAGGAAGCTGTAAAACAGAAGAAAATAACATAAATTAATAACATTCCATGTTTCCTTTCTCTTTTTTGTCATTTACAGAAGAACATGATATGGGCGGCCATGGAGAGGAACTGAGAACTCTGCAGGACGCATTAGCCAATCATAAGCAGAACATCATAAATCTGAAGCTTCAACTCGAGGCAAAGGATGGCCAACTCCATCATCTTCAAAAGGAACTTCAGTATGCACACACCTCAGATGCTATAAACCCTGAGATTTTAAACAAAAGCCATGTGCCTGATTATTTCCACTACTGCACAGGGTTTTCTTATGAGCAATTTAACAGCTTGTGTCAATTTTTTAACATTCCAACTGATCCAAGTGCACCACAAACACACATTCCTCTCTCATACAAACGTGTCAATAATGAGATCAAACAACTTTCACTGCGTACTCAATTGTTACTGACCTTAATGAAATTAAGACAAAATTTGGACCACAAAGACCTAGCCTTCAGATTTAACATCCGTTTACAGAGTGTCAGCACACTGATCAACTCCTGGGTGGACTATATGTATGATAGTCTTGGCAAATTGTCTATTTGGCCACACAGGGATGTTATTTCCGAGAACATGCCAGCTAAATTTAAGGAAGAATTTCAGAATACTTTTGCCATCTTAGACTGCACTGAACTTAAGATTCAGAGACCAAGCTCACAAGTGTTTCAGAGTCAGACTTACTCCACCTACAAGTCTACTAACAACCTTAAGTCTCTAGTGGCCTGTGATCCATGAGGTGCAGTCATTTATGTGTCTGCCCTCTTCACTGGAGCAATTTCTGGCAAAAAGATTTTCAATGAGTGCAACATCCTTGATATTTTGAAGGGGTACATTCAGTGTGGCTATCTCAATGTAGGAGATGGCTTGATGGTTGATAATGGCTTTCTAATAGAGAAGGAAGTTGAGGAGATTGGTTTGCAACTTAACATTCCTCCTTTTGCAAGAGCAAACAGACAGATGCCACATGCAGATGTTGAAATGACCAAAAGAATATCTAAGCACAGGGTTCATGTTGAAAGAGCTATTGCAAAGATAAAGAAGTTTAAAATTGTGTCAGGCCAAATCTCGATTTCCCGGCTTGTGAACATAAATCAAATATGGTATGTAGTCAGCATGCTGTCTAACGTCCAGCCACATATCATCAAAGATTAAGGTTGTCTGTGTGTAGAAGAGCTGAGTGGTCAAGGAAGATCACGCTGACGTGGTGCAATGTCCTGTACATACAAGTTGAGTGAATTTCATATAAAGTACACAATAAAGATTATCTACTTTAATACTGCTTCATCTCATTCATTTACCTGATGGCTCAAACCACTTCCTAGATGGTATCTCTCTCCTACAGTTATGTCCACAGGGGGTCTGTTTACCAAGTAGCTGATGGGTGCTCCTGTCTGCCTTTTTAATAAAGCAATTTTCTCCTCTGTACCTGAGAAGGTCCTGATGAAGAATACCCTATCAATACAAAGCTAGGGGTTTTATATGACAAAACTTTGCTGTACTTGGAAACCTGCCTCTCTAATGTTATGGTTTGTATATTAATAGTATTGTTTTATTTTCATTAGGCTATTGATTGAATTGACATTATTGTTTATTATTTTTATTCTCCTTAATGTAGTCTTACCAACATTTTAAAACTGTTCATGGTTCATTTTAACTATTGTATTGTTTTTATTTGTTTGTCACTTTGGACAAAAATGTCTGCCAAATCCCATAACTATAACCATAAACATAATTTTCAACTTACCTGCTTCCTGCATACCGACAGTCGATTGGTCGCCGCATACGGTTTTCATTGGCTTTAGCGACAACCACCGATGATATTGGCACTGCCCTTATTTTGCTACCCCTTGGCTTGTGCCACTGCTGTGGTAGACTCGTGCAGGAGGACTTTGTGTGTGTTGTTGATGATGAATGGCTCAGCTCAGCATCTCTGGCTCGTGCCAGGTCCAAGGCATAGATTAGACCCACAACGTGTGAGCAGTAGCCTGGCGCGATAAAAATATAAGCGGGAGAATGTTATCATTGCAAAGTGGTCAGGCTAATGTCTTGTGTTTATTCCACAAGATTTATGGATAAGCTGTTTGATTTATAATTATTAGATTATTTTCAAATTTCACTTACCCTGCTGTGCATGAACATAGCTGTTCCTCAAT
>NW_015505391.1:267472-275664 GCF_001515645.1 Sinocyclocheilus grahami | reverse complement strand
GGCTTTCTAATAGAGAAGGAAGTTGAGGAGATTGGTTTGCAACTTAACATTCCACCTTTTGCAAGAGCAAACAGACAGATGCCACATGCAGATGTTGAAATGACCAAAAGAATATCTAAGCACAGGGTTCATGTTGAAAGAGCTATTGCAAAGATAAAGAAGTTTAAAATCGTGTCAGGCCAAATCCCGATTTCCCGGCTTGTGAACATAAATCAAATATGGTATGTAGTCAGCATGCTGTCTAACGTCCAGCCACATATCATCAAAGATTAAGGTTGTCTGTGTGTAGAAGAGCTGAGTGGTCAAGGAAGATCACGCTGACGTGGTGCAATGTCCTGTACATACAAGTTGAGTGAATTTCATATAAAGTACACAATAAAGATTATCTACTTTAATACTGCTTCATCTCATTCATTTACCTGATGGCTCAAACCACTTCCTAGTGGGTATCTCTCTCCTACAGTTATGTCCACAGGGGGTCTGTTTACCAAGTAGCTGATGGGTGCTCCTGTCTGCCTTTTTAATAAAGCAATTTTCTCCTCTGTACCTGAGAAGGTCCTGATGAAGAATACCCTATCAACACAAAGCTAGGGGTTTTATATGACAAAACTTTGCTGTACTTGGAAACCTGCCTCTCTAATGTTATGGTTTGTATATTAATAGTATTGTTTTATTTTCATTAGGCTATTGATTGAATTGACATTATTGTTTATTATTTTTATTCTCCTTAATGTAGTCTTACCAACATTTTAAAACTGTTCATGGTTCATTTTAACTATTGTATTGTTTTTATTTGTTTGTCACTTTGGACAAAAATGTCTGCCAAATCCCATAACTATAACCATAAACATAATTTTCAACTTACCTGCTTCCTGCATACCGACAGTCGATTGGTCGCCGCATACGGTTTTCATTGGCTTTAGCGACAACCACCGATGATATTGGCACTGCCCTTATTTTGCTACCCCTTGGCTTGTGCCACTGCTGTGGTAGACTCGTGCAGGAGGACTTTGTGTGTGTTGTTGATGATGAATGGCTCAGCTCAGCATCTCTGGCTCGTGCCAGGTCCAAGGCATAGATTAGACCCACAACGTGTGAGCAGTAGCCTGGCGCGATAAAAATATAAGCGGGAGAATGTTATCATTGCAAAGTGGTCAGGCTAATGTCTTGTGTTTATTCCACAAGATTTATGGATAAGCTGTTTGATTTATAATTATTAGATTATTTTCAAATTTCACTTACCCTGCTGTGCATGAACATAGCTGTTCCTCAATCTGTGTTTCCCATTTGAATGGTCAGTGTATGAGGCGGCTGCTGCTTGCGCTGGGACCTATAGGCTTTAGCTTCAATTTTGATGAAATTATTCTCTAATCGGTGGCATATTATGTCGTGGATATATCCCTCAAATGCATACTGCAGTCCCCTTTGTCTTGCTCTCTCAGATATTTCACCTGTTTGCCAAAAATTACTAATTATCTCCTTGGGAATGTCTGACACCGGTGCATACATACTGTAATAGACGTGCCAGGCGCGAAAGCTTGTCAGGCGTAGCAACAGTAACTAAGGAGGGCGGGGCTTAGCGAAGGGTCAATTTGACTTGAGTAGTATTTTTACTTTAAACCAGAAGTTTTCACTTTCATGTCATGTGACCACATGACGTCACATCAGCTAACTACTTGTTCGCGCCAGCCAGAGTTTTGCCATCCGCCATTATAGCTTCGAGTGTGAAGACGGTCCGTGGCCCAAGGAAATCGCTTTTAGACAAGGTAAGCATTCGAAAATGTGTTATTTTAACGAAAATAAGTGTTTTTCATTCAATTATTGGTTGGTGGCAGGATGGACAATTAGGCTATTACTTTACAGACAACTGTGTTTGTGCACGTGTTCGCTAAAGCTAGCCAAACCATGCTATCAATATGTATGTTGCCTCTGTTTGACAAATGCAAAGTTAATGTAGTTATTATTTCACTGTGATGTAAGGAAAATATAATGGTAGTTTTGTGTGGTAAGGCTCGTTTGTCTCTAACAAAGTTAGTGCTTGAATAAAGTTAACTCCTTTCTCATATGCACCACAAACGTCTTGTTTTATTTTCATTAGGCTATTGATTGAATTGACATTATTGTTTATTATTTTTATTCTCCTTAATGTAGTCTTACCAACATTTTAAAACTGTTCACTGTTAATTTTAATTATTGTATTGTTTTTATTTGTATGTCACTTTGGACAAAAGCGTCTGCCAAATCCCATAACTATAACCATAAACATAATTTTCAACTTACCTGCTTCCTGCATACCGACAGTCGATTGGTCGCCGCATACGGTTTTCATTGGCTTTAGCGACAACCACCGATGATATTGGCACTGCCCTTATTTTGCTACCCCTTGGCTTGTGCCACTGCTGTGGTAGACTCGTGCAGGAGGGCTTTGTGGGTGTTGAGCTCAGCATCTCTGGCTCGTGCCAGGTCCAAGGCATAGATTAGACCCACAACGTGTGAGCAGTAGCCTGGCGCGATAAAAATATAAGCGGGAGAATGTTATCATTGCAAAGTGGTCAGGCTAATGTCTTGTGTTTATTCCACAAGATTTATGGATAAGCTGTTTGATTTATAATTATTAGATTATTTTCAAATTTCACTTACCCTGCTGTGCATGAACATAGCTGTTCCTCAATCTGTGTTTCCCATTTGAATGGTCAGTGTATGAGGCGGCTGCTGCTTGCGCTGGGACCTATAGGCTTTAGCTTCAATTTTGATGAAATTATTCTCTAATCGGTGGCATATTATGTCGTGGATATATCCCTCAAATGCATACTGCAGTCCCCTTTGTCTTGCTCTCTCAGATATTTCACCTGTTTGCCAAAAATTACTAATTATCTCCTTGGGAATGTCTGACACCGGTGCATACATACTGTAATAGACGTGCCAGGCGCGAAAGCTTGTCAGGCGTAGCAACAGTAACTAAGGAGGGCGGGGCTTAGCGAAGGGTCAATTTGACTTGAGTAGTATTTTTACTTTAAACCAGAAGTTTTCACTTTCATGTCATGTGACCACATGACGTCACATCAGCTAACTACTTGTTCGCGCCAGCCAGAGTTTTGCCATCCGCCATTATAGCTTCGAGTGTGAAGACGGTCCGTGGCCCAAGGAAATCGCTTTTAGACAAGGTAAGCATTCGAAAATGTGTTATTTTAACGAAAATAAGTGTTTTTCATTCAATTATTGGTTGGTGGCAGGATGGACAATTAGGCTATTACTTTACAGACAACTGTGTTTGTGCATGTGTTAGCTAAAGCTAGCCAAGCCATGCTATCAATATGTATGTTGCCTCTATTTGACAAATGCAAAGTTAATGTAGTTATTATTTCACTGTGATGCAAGGAAAATATAATGGTAGTTTTGTGTGATAAGGCTCGTTTGTCTCTAACAAAGTTAGTGCTTGAATAAAGTTAACTCCTTTCTCATATGCACCACAAACGTCAACGTTAGTTAAACATTGACTGCAGGAGCTGTAACGTTAACATTATATGAGAAGTTAATGGTACTGTCCGAATCAATCAATTAATGTTTGTTTGTTTGTTTGTTTGTTTGTTTGTTTGAGGCCATGTGTGTATAGAGCGGGTTATTGTTCAGCACAACTCCGGGAAACAATTCTTCGGGGTTCACATAACGTTAGGCAAATGGCTGAGGCGGGGCCAGTCTGAGGTGCGTTTCCCAATGTCATCGTAATAAATCATTATCTTGAGCAAAATTAGCAAGCTGACATTAAGTACAATGTATATATTTTATTATGAATGTATAAAAATGTCATTTACATATTTTAGTTTGTCAGATTTTAAGCACCGTTTTTGAAGAGTGCGCATGTGCGTACGTTACGTGCTCTAGTACGCAAGAAAGAGATTGAATCTGGAAATAAAGAAATTAAAATTAGTCCCCAGATGCCATGTCCGTAATTTATAGCAAAAAAAATCTAGCATTAATTCGATCTCAAACGTATTAATTTAAAGAAGTTATTACTCCACCACCTGCGTGACATCATTCACCAACGTGGTTGAACGACAGGTTTGCAAAAATATGGTTTCGGGATCAGTCGTGACTAGCTAGTTGATTTGTTCAACGATGCATCGTACTATGGTGGTGAAGCAGCGAGTTACGTCGTTGTACGAAAAACGCACCCTATATTAGCAAAAGAGTGTGAGATTGATAGTAGGTGATTGACAGTTTTGCATTAATGAAGTATTTTGAATTAGAAAATGAGTTCTGATTGAAGAGGAAGAATTCATATTCCATTGTTTCACCTGTCAGCATAATGCAGTATAGTACAAGATCACTACAATAGTATGTCAAAGGTCTAATTAATAATTACAGTCTGTAGTGATTGGGTGCCAACTGCCCCAACAAAAAACTAAAAGGTTTTACAGGTTGGATTTTGTTTCCTGGAAATTCCAGAATTTTGCCTATATTGCTGAATTTGGTGAGTCCCAAAGTAATGTGAACATTATTTTCATGCGTTTTAAATAGGAATGACTAGCACTAGAGAATAGCTTTTAAATTACCACAGAGGTACGCGACTGTATGAAAATATAATCCGGTTCACGTCATGTCAGTATTTAGTTTATTAATTTTTATTACATTTCGAGAATTACAAATACAAAATAACCCCAAATCAAAACTAATCAAGAAGTTACCCACCAATTTGATGTGGTTTATTTTACCAGACAATATAACACAAAAATGCTGTTATTTCATGCAGCTTCAAATGTCCTTAATTTATCTAAAATATTAAAGTTAAACAACAACAACAAACTGTTTCCATAAATTAAATGCAAATATTCCATGCATTTTTTTTCCATAGTCTTTCAATGAATGTGGAAATGCAGACTATGGTACTTCTGTTTCACGAAGATCTGAGCTCCTTAAGCATTATAAGCTTGAACACAGACATTATGGATGCCACCATTCCTATGCATGCATCTATTTCAACAGTCCTTGTTAGGGATGCACCGATATGAAAATTTTGGCCGATACCGATTATTCTTTATTTTTGAAAGCCGATAACCGATATGTTGGCCGATAAATCTATATCCAAATTGTTATATACTTTTTGAGAGCCTGATTACAAAAAAGGTCTCATCATTAAAAGCCACATCCCAAACACTTCAACATAAGCAGCCTAGTTTGAACGGTGTACGTTTTAAAAATATTTTTACTCTCCCATTACCAAATTTAGTCATAAAAAAAGTCTTACAAATAAATAAAATAATGCAGAAATAATGCAAACAAGTCACTGGACATCATTACACATGTAAAGAATCAAAATGAATGCGCCACAGATCAATAAAACAGAATAGCCTCTGCACGGACAATAATTAAATTATTTTAATTACTAAACCATATTGTTGATGAAAATAATAAGAGAAAAATACAAGTGGTTGTTGTTATTAATAATATATCAATGATTTTGAAAAAGTAACAAATTAATACCACTGTTTTAAATAGCAGCCATTGAGCTGCAGCTCAAGCTGAAGCTGAAGAGCTGAATGAACACGGTAAACTGAAGCGTTTTGCTGGCAGCTTATTTAACTCAAGGAAATGCATCCTGAGATTAATATTAATACAACATAAACATAATATTACAACTTATATATGAAATGACAAATGACGCAGTTATTGCATGCTATAGTCAGAATGTGTGATCCTGTTGTGGATGCGCTCTTCCCATAACAACGCGCTGAAACACGGCAACTAAACCCAAAGAATTCACAACGTTTTATTATAATAATGTTCTCATTAGAATGTTATATACACGACATTCCCAATCATAGTTATTAATGTTGTGCACTGCTGTTTGAGCTGCGTGCGCTGAGCTAAAGACGATCACCGGTAAACTGAAGCACTCTTAACTTAACCAAACGCATTCTATATGAGATAAATCAGATATACATCAAATAAACACAATATTACAATGTACAATTGCACAAAAGGCTGCAAACGAACAGCGCGCATCTGAAGTGTCTCTGAAGGAAATAATGCATTATTTATCGGCTTTAAGATATCGGCCAAATTTTCTTATCAGGCCGATACCGATAACAGAAAAAATGAGCCGATATGGGCCGATACCGATATGGTGGCCGATATATCGTGCATCCCTAGTCCTTGTACCTGCAAGACTTGGAAGGCACTTTTGAGCCACTTGCCAAGAAGTCATCAGTCCTCCCAAACTGAACTGACCACATTTAAATGTCTCTTACGCAATTGTAATCAACCATCCACTTTGAAAGATGTCACTATTTTTTGAATATTCGATTAGTTGATTTAATTATCGAATATTGAATAGGTTGTGCGATTCTTTAATAAATTCCCCATGTTTTCGGTGCTGATGCGGTGCTCACATGCACACTGTAGACTTGTGTGGCAAATAAAAGAGACTTTAAAATTCTAGGGTTAGTTCACCCTGAAATAAACATTCTGTCATTAATTACTCACCCTCATGTCGTTCCACACCCGTAAGAACTTCGTTCATCTTCGGAACACAAATTAAGATATTTTAATAATCTCAGAGAGGCTTTTTATCCTCCCATTAAAAGCATTTTTTTTTTTCCTTCCCTGTTAGTCTTTTATGCAGTTGGCGCAGTGCTGCGTTTCCATGTTTAGGTCCAAACACCAGCTTATTATTGGCCGGCTCCTGCGTCAGCATCACACGCATGCCTCGTGCTGTTCACGTCAAGAGGTGTCGGCCAATACTGAGCCGACGTAGAACCTGGAAGCGCTGCAACGAAAATATCGTAGCAGAATGACAGGGTAGAGATTAATTTGTTAAAGTCGTTGTTTTTTGTTTTGCGCACAAAAAAGTATTCTCGTCACTTTATAACATTAAGGTTGAACCACTGTAGTCACATTTTAAGAATGACAATGAACCCACCATTCAAGCAATCGCCGCTCCTGAATTGGTGCTAATTTGAAAGTGAAGGTAAAATGCGCACAGTCGCATGGACATTCATAATGGTTTGTGTCCACTTACTCTGTGCTGAGCATGTGTTGTTAGTTAATTCCTATTGGCCGTGTGCATTTTACTTTCGCTTTCACTCCTCCCCCCCTCATTTGTTTATTATATTAATGTTTCAGCACATTACAATCATTATATCATGGCTCATGCAAAATTGGACTACATAATAATGCATTGTGTGTGTTTGCGCTCTCACATAGAGCCTTGAGGTGAATCAAAAAAGGGAGTGTCTTCTAAAAAGCCTTATGGTGTACCTTGGGGAAGATGTTGACCATCTAATCAAGGAGTATCTGGTAAGTAGTTTTGCATGAATCACTTAAAGGGTTAGTTCAAAATGAAAATTGTCAATAATTACTCTTCCTCATGTTGTTCCAGAACCGTAAGACTTTCGTTCTTCGGAAGACAAATTTAGATATTTTTGATGACAGAATGCTGTCAGATTTCCTTCCATAGTCTGCCTTTGCGCTTCAAAAAGTTCATAAAGAGATCAGAAAACTATTTGTGCGTTATTCACTGTCAGTTGAGCTTCTGCTTATGTTCGCTGATCAATGTTGTAGGGTTTTTTTTATTTAGCTCTAAATAGGGAAATATTTATGACTAACTATAACTGGTTATGATCAATAATAAATATTTAGATTATATCTTCAAATTAACTGGAGCAGAATCAATATTAAAAATTTTTGATCTGTCCGTCCACTGAGCAGACAATATAATCATTTATCGATTCAAGGAACTATTATATCTAACATATAACTAACTAAAACATATATACACAGAATGAAACAAAGTAAGGAAAAGAGAGAGAATAGAAAAGAATGGCAGTATTTCACATCACTTAACCACAACCTTTGAAAATCATCAAAGAATCCAAAAATTACCTTAAAAATGGGCTGAAACTTAAACACGCATCATACGCAAATAATTTTAAGCGGTTACTTGCATTGGTTTTGATTGCTGAAAAAGAGTCCTGATGCGGTAGACATCGGGGGTCTTTTGATGAGTTCGTGAGGAGTCAGCTGGAAGTTTTTACTTCTGGTTCTTCTGACGAAGGAAAAGTCCACAGCGACTAAAGTTACTTGAAGATAAAAACTGCCGGAAAATAAAACTCAAGAGGAAGATCTTGAGAGTCTTGGAAAGGTGTTGTCTCAAACGAAGAGGGTTTCTGAGCAAAGATTATTTCGGGCTAATC
>NW_015505391.1:240577-267274 GCF_001515645.1 Sinocyclocheilus grahami | reverse complement strand
ATACATACACCTGAATATTCAGTGTTTATGGCTTTAACTAATACAAATAACGAGTGGTAACTCGGCTAATCTAATAGGGAAACGTACAAACAACACATGCAATATACCAGATATATTTGTAGAGTATAATAGAGTAACGGTCTTTATGTGTGTGTGTGTTAGTTTGCTTGACCAGCCAGGCCCATCGGGGTCATTTACAGCTTTTTGGACAGTGTTTGAAGTCAGATGGGGGAGATGATAGTGGGGGGGACTGGTTAGAATCTCCTTGATGGCGAGGAACCATTTGGCAATTTAAACCCCCATACAACGTAAAGTCTCTGACAAGAACTGTAATTTATATGTAAATGTCAAAAGGCTAAAAGGGTCTCTTAAGCCATAAAAACCCAAAGATCATGCCTGATTCTACGCAGATGCTACAATGTTTACATGCGAGTAAATGACTAAATTAAATGTTCATCATAAGCTATCGATTCTCTTCAGCAAATTTGGACTAAACTGCTTGATTCTTATGTGCTGGTTAATAAATTGTATATTATATTTTTGTAGAACACTGTATATTATCTTAATCACATTTTTAAATATTTTTTGCTTCAGAGCAGCTGCAGTGCAGATGGTCATAAAATGGAAATTGTATCCAAATATTGCATTGTTGAAAGTGTCAGTCTGTGTCCAGATTCTAAAATTAATGAAAATGAGTCCACAAGGCAGTTGTATTTTATTTTTTAAACATTATAGTGAATCCTGTTTGAAGCATGTATACTACTGTATTTGGCACAACATATGTTGTAACTTTTTGAAGATAGATGTTATATAATAATTGTACCAATGCTTTACTTAGGTCAAGTTGCTATGAGAAAAATATTTGGAAGAGTCAACATTAAGTATCTACTGGACTTTGCAAGTCATTACATTTTCTTATTACTAGACCTTCAATTTCTTTTTTGAGATTTGATTGGGAGAATTTTTTTTAGTTCATATTTTTAATATAGACACATCGGTCACTGATTTCATCAAAATAACTTTGTAATAAATGTCTTGTCTTGGTTGTTCAGAAGGATGAAGCTGAAGCAGAGCTTCAAAGATGTACAATGGCAGTGTATGTCTTCAAGGAAGATGAGGATCCTCTCCAGCCACCACATCACGTTGGAATTGTTATCGAAGGGGTGCAGGTCCCTAATGACTTGCCATCAGTCCCACATGCATGTGCCATGTTGTTTGGCCTCATCTACATTCTAAATTTGAGCTACCCAAGTGAACTCAAACACACCTTTGAGGCTCTACAGAAAATATTCATGGAGATAGAACCCAAGAAAATGGCACGCGGAGTGTTCAGTCTGAGTGTCACGCTCTAAATATTGGAGTAATCGAAGACATTTGGATACAGAATGTGTTTTATTGTGTTAGATCTTGAATTCAAATACATTCCATGAATAATGGAAGGGGCCATTGTTAAATGTAAGTAAGAGAGAAACAGACTTTAATTCAAAACGGTCTTTAATTTCAGATTTTCTGTTAACTGAGCTGTTTCTGTGGCATAAATATTGAGGCACTGATATCAATGTGAATAATGCAAAATTCACAATGGCAGCAATTGTAATGATGTTTTACTTAAAGGGTTAGTTCACCTAAAAATAATGTAATTTATTACTCACCCTCATGTTGTTCTACACCCATAAGACCTTCATCTTCAGAACACAAATTAAGATATATTTGATGAAATCCGATGGCTCAGTGAGGCCTCAATTGACAGCAATGCCACTGAACCTCTCAAGATCCAGAAAGGTACTAAAAACATATTTAAAACAGTTCATGTGAGTACAGTGGTTCTACCTTAATATTACAAAGTGACGGGAATAAAACAAAATAATGATGCGTAATATCTAGTGATGGGTGATTTCAAAACACTGTTTTGAAGCTTTACGAATCGTTGGTTTTTAATTAGTGGTTCAGATTGCGTAAACAATCAAAATTACTGAAATCACATGACTTTGGCGCTCCGAACCACTGATTCGAAACAAGATTCGTAAAGCTTCACGAAGCAGTGTTTTGAAATTGCTCATCACTAGATATTGTCATTAAGTTGTTTTTTTTTATTTTGGCGCACAAAGTGTTCTCATCGCTTCATAACATTAAGGTTGAACTAAGATTAAGGTAGTCACATTAACTGTTTTAAATGTCTTCAGTAGCTTTCTGGGCATCTGAAAGTGTTAATTATCTTGCTGTCAATGGAGGCCTCACTGAGCCATCGAATTTTATCAAAAATATCTTAATTTGGGTTCCAAAGATAAACGAAGGTCTTGTGGTGTAGAGCAACAGACGGTGAGTAGTAAATTACATAATTTTCATTTTTGGGTGAACTAACCCTTTAAACTGACTTGTGCACTCAAGACCAAACTTTGTTCATGGATTGCACCCCAAGCAGTTGAACTGTAGTGTTGTTGTTTTTTTCTTTTTTTGGTTCTTTTGATTTTGGGTTAATGGTCATTTATCAAAGGTTAGCAGTTTTAACGGTTTACTTAATTTTTACTCTTATTTTACATATTTCAAGTCTTAAAGGAGGGTTGTAGAAAAGATTAACATACCACATTAATGTGGTTAAGGTTACAGAAAGGTTGATTTTGCATTTGTAATAGTTCAAAATAACGTTCATACATCCTGGTAATTTTATAAAATGATAGCCATGTTTTAAGACCGTTAGGTCTATTCTTATACTGCTGAATGGTTTTTACTTTACATATCTCAAGTTTTCAAGGAGAGGTGTACAAAACAGTTTTACATTAATGTGGTTAAAGTTACAGAAAGTTGACAGTTAAAAAAAAAAAAAACCTAAGACCATTTTATTTTATACTAGTGTTTTTCCATCAATTGTTGATGTGTAAAGCGCATACAGGCTAGTCTAACTGGCAGCATAATTCAGTTGGCTATTTTTTTTTTGACCGAAGGTGATGCATATTTTAAAAAGACATCACAATAAACATTGAGGTCTTTCCAAGAGAATATTCCTGTCTTTATTTATAGTAAGTCAACTAAATGAGCATTTACTGACAATGTTTTTGTTTTAAGTGAATATAGTAAGTCAACTAAATGAGCATTTACTGACAATAATTTTTTTTCACTTAAAATAAAACAAACAAAGCAAATTTAGCTTTTGTTCATGGTAAAAGTTAAGTTGTAACAAAGCAAAAAATATATATTGACCTACATTTAAGTAAAGTTTTTTTCTTGTGACTAAAGAAAATAAATAGCTTTAGGTGTTGTTAAAAATATAGTTTGTACTGAATCAGAAATTCAATGAGTAAATGTAATAAAATTGCTTGTAACAATTACAGCAATTTAGTTTAGTCCAAAGTAAAAATTATACTTGGATGTTATGGTAAAAAGTAAATTTTTCCAAAGTAAAAATTAAGTTGTACCCAAGTAAAAAATAATTCTTTGGTCTTCATAAAAGGTAATATTTTAACTTTTGTTTCAATGTAATTTTTTATCTTGGGCAGAATAACTATTTTAATTGATATTAAATTAAAATTTAAAGTTTCAACCAAATCAAAAATATAGTTTGAGGAAAAACTAATAAATTTAGCTGTAACAAATTACAGTAATTCTTTTAGGTTGGTCCAAAGTATAATTTTTTATGGTATAACTTAGCAACAAGAATGCAAATTTAGCAAATCCTCCATTTTAAACCGCACTGGGTTGGCGCCAATACGAAATGTAAATATAAAGATTGTGCAAATAATTTTCAGATAATCAAGCAAACACACTTACTTCAGATCCCTGTTATCTGCTATCTGTAATCGAGCTTCTATTTGAGATAATATCCGTTTAGGCTATCCACCTTTTTCCTACGCCCCATGGTGCTTTGTGCGAATTATGGGTGGAACTTCTGTTATGACGGAAACAATAATTCGCTGGAGTCACAGTGTCGCTACTTATTCATTCATAGCAAGATGTGGAATCACACGCTGACAGAACTTATAAAGGACAACTTCAACATACCTTCCTTAATAGAGGAATGGGAGGACGATTTAATAAAGTGGCCGCGCATACTTTCAGTAGGATTTTTAGCTACTTTGTTGATTCAATTGCTTGTGACAGTAAGGCAATGAGCAATTTGAAAAGCTCAGAGGCTTACCAATACATTCACAGTAATAAAGTAGGTTGTGTGCTATTCAAAGATGTGGGCAATGATTTCGTGTTCTTAAAAGTTGATGTAGAGCCGAGTCAAAGCCTGAATGTGTCACACCATAAAGCTTGGGTTTTAGTCTCTACGTCAGGTGTCATACAGACGGCAGGGTGCTCATGTTGTCACGCGGCTGCAGTAATGTGGAAGGTCAGTAAATACATGTATAAAAAAAGATGAGGACTCTCAAATAAACTGTGTTTAACGACAATAGAGTATTACCATTAGTATTAGGCGAGTAGTAAACGCATAATCTGAATGCTAAATAATGTGTTTAACATCTAAAAGCTACAATCCTAGGGAGGCAAGAAAATAAAGAGTAAGAAAGACTTATTTATTCTATAAAGTAGAGAATGCAGTCAGGCAAGGCAAGACAGGCATGTCATGTACTGATGTGCAAAAGAAGTGGAATGCAGGCACGAGAAAGAATGTAGGGCTGAGGAAGGCAAAACACAAACTTTAAACGCCACCAGGCCACACATATCCAGGCCCATCATCATTACCTCCAGATCTAACAACTTCCCCCCAGCATTTCAAGAACCATGCTGAGTTTGTAAGCCATAGCAGTTCATCTGTGATGGTGTTGTGGAACAAACAATGGTCTTTTTCGAAGTTGTTAAAAAAGCTCAAGAAGCAGAGTTCCAGATGTCAAAATAAGACTTTGAGCACAGCAACAAAGCCGAGATGACAGCCGCTGCATCTGAGTCTTTGTCTGTCAGCTCATCCGTTTTATACCTTTTTCTCTTACCAAAGTTGGTAGTTCCGGTTTTTATTATTGTCTATGCCTATCTGGTTTGCCACAATTTCTTATCAGTGGAACTGGCCAGATTAGCCACTTTTACTCCCATGGCCATTTTTATTAATGGTGGAACTGGGCCAGATCAGTCACCTTCATTCTGCTGCCAATAAGGTGGTCACATGAGACATTCATTAAATCAGTTTACTTGTAACCTATAGTTCATTGGGTTAAGTACACTTGGTACTATCCAATGGAAACCACCAGTATTGCCCAATGGATAGGCCCTCAGACTTACATTCTACATTAGGACATCCAGTATTGGGATAACTCAAGCATATTAATCAGTATATTGATTACTTTCATGACCATTCATCATATTTTAAGCAAGATAATACCATATTGAGTAAATAGCATAATATATAATAGAATTACACAATATATTCCCCCTTTGAGACTTTACCAAGTCTCACCACTAAGCCCTTTGCCTAGAGTGCAACACCATAAATCCACCCATCTTTCGATCCATCTATCCACCAATAATGGTCCTCCATCTCCTCTTACCAAATGGTCTCTTTATGTTGCTGCACTCCAGAGAAAGTCAGATCCAAACATCTCTCCTCATATTTGACTAGATAAGAGTAAAAGAATCTGCTTCCCTATTTATACATTCTTGGGGGTCTACAAACAATAAGTCAAAATAAATCAGCAATGTTTTTTAAAGCATGTGCATGAGATGTGTTAGCCTTGCCCGTAGTTGTTATGGTTATGTAGAGTACATGAATGATTAGTCAAATGATTAAAATTATCAAATATGTAAATTGATATAAAACAAAGTAGTGCAATAAATGATATTTTATTTAAGCCCGTCGATCCTTTCTTCTTTTCATACTTTTCCAGTGTTAAAAAGAGACAAACTATATGCCGACAAATGAAGGTTAAATGATGAATACTTTCAAATAATAAGAAAATATGTAATCTTTCTTTATCGTCCCCTTTTTCTGGTTGCATTGCCTCGTAACACGTAAGGCAATGAGCAATTTGAAAAGCTCAGAGGCTTACCAATACATTCACAGTAATAAAGTAGGTTGTGTGCTATTCAAAGATGTGGGCAATGATTTTGTGTACTTAAAAGCTGATGTAGAGCCGAGTCAAAGCCTGAATGTGTCACACCATAAAGCTTGGGTTTTAGTCTCTACGTCAGGTGTCATACAGACGGCAGGGTGCTCATGTTGTCACGCGGCTGCAGTAATGTGGAAGGTCAGTAAATACATGTATAAAAAAAGATGAGGACTCTCAAATAAACTGTGTTTAACGACAATAGAGTATTACCATTAGTATTAGGCGAGTAGTAAACGCATAATCTGAATGCTAAATAATGTGTTTAACATCTAAAAGCTACAATCCTAGGGAGGCAAGAAAATAAAGAGTAAGAAAGACTTATTTATTCTATAAAGTAGAGAATGCAGTCAGGCAAGGCAAGACAGGCATGTCATGTACTGATGTGCAAAAGAAGTGGAATGCAGGCACGAGAAAGAATGTAGGGCTGAGGAAGGCAAAACACAAACTTTAAACGCCACCAGGCCACACATATCCAGGCCCATCATCATTACCTCCAGATCTAACAACTTCCCCCCAGCATTTCAAGAACCATGCTGAGTTTGTAAGCCATAGCAGTTCATCTGTGATGGTGTTGTGGAACAAACAATGGTCTTTTTCGAAGTTGTTAAAAAAGCTCAAGAAGCAGAGTTCCAGATGTCAAAATAAGACTTTGAGCACAGCAACAAAGCCGAGATGACAGCCGCTGCATCTGAGTCTTTGTCTGTCAGCTCATCCGTTTTATACCTTTTTCTCTTACCAAAGTTGGTAGTTCCGGTTTTTATTATTGTCTATGCCTATCTGGTTTGCCACAATTTCTTATCAGTGGAACTGGCCAGATTAGCCACTTTTACTCCCATGGCCATTTTTATTAATGGTGGAACTGGGCCAGATCAGTCACCTTCATTCTGCTGCCAATAAGGTGGTCACATGAGACATTCATTAAATCAGTTTACTTGTAACCTATAGTTCATTGGGTTAAGTACACTTGGTACTATCCAATGGAAACCACCAGTATTGCCCAATGGATAGGCCCTCAGACTTACATTCTACATTAGGACATCCAGTATTGGGATAACTCAAGCATATTAATCAGTATATTGATTACTTTCATGACCATTCATCATATTTTAAGCAAGATAATACCATATTGAGTAAATAGCATAATATATAATAGAATTACACAATATATTCCCCCTTTGAGACTTTACCAAGTCTCACCACTAAGCCCTTTGCCTAGAGTGCAACACCATAAATCCACCCATCTTTCGATCCATCTATCCACCAATAATGGTCCTCCATCTCCTCTTACCAAATGGTCTCTTTATGTTGCTGCACTCCAGAGAAAGTCAGATCCAAACATCTCTCCTCATATTTGACTAGATAAGAGTAAAAGAATCTGCTTCCCTATTTATACATTCTTGGGGGTCTACAAACAATAAGTCAAAATAAATCAGCAATGTTTTTTAAAGCATGTGCATGAGATGTGTTAGCCTTGCCCGTAGTTGTTATGGTTATGTAGAGTACATGAATGATTAGTCAAATGATTAAAATTATCAAATATGTAAATTGATATAAAACAAAGTAGTGCAATAAATGATATTTTATTTAAGCCCGTCGATCCTTTCTTCTTTTCATACTTTTCCAGTGTTAAAAAGAGACAAACTATATGCCGACAAATGAAGGTTAAATGATGAATACTTTCAAATAATAAGAAAATATGTAATCTTTCTTTATCGTCCCCTTTTTCTGGTTGCATTGCCTCGTAACACGGACAATTACCTGCTTAAGACCCCTTTCTTTCCAAAAATAAGCACATTTTACATTTGATTTATTTAGGAGAATAAATGCTCTTTAAAATAAATGATTTCAGAGTAAATGATTCAAAATAAATGAACAAAAATAAATGACTTCAGGAAGGGGCATATGCCAAATTAAAATACATAACATCCTCTAACTTCCTGCCTACTCTATCCAAGTATTCTAATACTACTACATGATATAAAAAGAAAATACAATGAAGATACTAACTCCCTTTCTATCAAAAGTTACAATACAAGATGAAAATAAAGAATAGAAAATAAAAGGCACCCCTTTCCTACCCCTCTGTTGTTTTTCAGGAAGGTTTTGCACAAATTCATCCAGCTCATCCAGTCCAGGTCCCACTGTATGCATGTTGGTACACCCAATGTCAGTTCCAGTTGGCTTCACTGACACGTTAATCATCTGTTTGGCTGCAGCACTGGCCAGCATTGATCTGATGAAAGGCACAATACAACAGAACAGCAAAAGAAACACAACAACAACAATGGCTATTATGATGCCCACTTTGGTTAATCATTGTCCCCAAGACCCAAAAAATGAATTAAACCAATCCCAAGTATGCATGTCTGCTCCAGCATTCTCAGTCACTTCATCCGTTTTTCAGTTTCTCCATAGCTTTGGTGAATGATCCAGCTGGGGCTGTACTATTTGAAACATTTCGAAAAAATTCCGCCTTTTTCGACCAACAACCAGTTCAATGTTTGTCTATGCATCATCAGTATAGTTAATAAATATCTGCTAATTACAATAAATATAGTTTATCCACTCTATATTCTTGATAGAGGTTATCTATATGAATATTGACACAAATCCATATTTTATCTCATTCTTGGCCTTAAATTGATCTAGTATTCCCTTGATTGGCCATTTGAATGTATATACTTAGATTTGTTTAGGTCCCCTTCTATATTGTCACTCCTTATAATATTCTTACTCTGTCTTCTATTGCTTCTGATTGATTTTATCATGACTACATAATCCATTACTAGATGTTTGAATGTCCCTTCTGGGACTGGTATATGGTCTATAGGTGCAGATGTTCCTTTCCTAATATTGTTTTGGATGCAAACTTTGCATTCAGATAAATACTCATCAACCATTGCCTGTAAACAAGGTGACCAAAATCCACTTTAGTTATTTATTTTTTATTGACTTCCCCCCTCGCGCAATGGTTAAAACCATGTGCGCCAGAGATAAAGATTTCAAGCAATGGAGTAGGAGCAATCATATGGCTCTCATGAAATTGTCAAAGCCCATTTTGCATTACGTGTTGCTCCCCTTTGTTGCCATAGACCAGGGGTGGCGAACGTCAGTCCTGGAGAGCCGCAGCCCTGCAGAGTTTTGCTTCAACCCTAATCAAACACACCTGAACAAGCTAATCAAGTTTTGAAGGGTTACTAGAAAGCTACAGGCAGGTGAGTTTTAATTAGGGTTGGAGCTGTACTCTGCAGGGCTGCAGCTCTCCAGGACCGGAGTTCGCCACCGCTGCCATAGACTAATTTCATATGGTGTAGCTTGATGTTGCATCCATGCAATCGTTAATTGTGGTTGAGGTTGAATCAGAACAGAGGGAGCCATTATTGTTGTTTCACAGCCTGAGGCATTTCTAGAATATTTATTTACTGCATTATTGCCTTGTATCATTGCCCTCTTAGTTAGCTGGATTGATTTGTATATGTTTGACAGGCATGATCAAGACAGGAGCATTCTGTAACTCTTTTTTTTTTTTTTTTCAATTATTCAAATGCTATTAATGCATCAGTAGTCCTTATCAAGGGTGCTTTAAGATTTTGATGGCCCACCTGTTTCATTAGTGCTCTAAGTGGAGCTGTTTTGATTGCATAATCGTCATTCCAATCTGCACTAAAACTTGTCATCCCCAAAAAATGAATAATTTGTCCCACTGTTTGTGGTCGGGGCGCTTTACTGATGCCCTCTAAGTGACTGGGTGATATAGCTTTCATCCCATGTGAAATTGTGCGTCTTAAGTATTCAACTTGTGGTAGGCAATATTGCAGTTTTTCTTTAGAAGCCCTGTGTCCCCCCTCAGCCAATTTAGTTAGCACTTTAATTGAGTCTTGGTGACATTGTTTCAAAGTTGTTGAAGAAATCAATAAATCATTAATGTACTGTCCAGCCTCAGATCTCCATGGTCTTCTTTTAGAACTTGATTAAACACGTGGTGAGTGTTTGAAGCCTTGCAGCATTCTCATGTAAGTAAGCTTTTTACCTTGGTTGGTGAATGCAAACAAAAGTCTACTTTCTTCTGCTAAGGGAACGCTGAAAAAGGCAGAGCAAAGATCAATTACAGTATAGTAATTAGCAGCAGATGGAACATTGGTTAGTATGTTGATTTGGAACTTCAGCAGGCCAATCCTCAACAAACTCAGTCACTGCTCTCAAGTCATGCACCAAACACCATTTTGATTTATCTGCTTTAGCCACTGGCAATATTAGGATATTACAAATAGATTTGCTGATTTTTCCCATCCCATGTCTGTGTCATGCTTAGTCCATAGTTCAGGTGGCACTTGTGTTTTTTTTTTTTTCTTTGTCTCATCAGCAATTCAGTTTGACGTGCCCTAACCCTTTTTTTTTTTTTTTTTTGCTCAATCATTTTTGGGAGACCTTTTATTAGGGTAGCACCCAAAATTTTGGAATTTGTTAGTAAATCTTTTGAAACATCCTGTGTTTGCATATAAAGCTAAATGGGGGTCTGAATTTGGCACCTCAAATGTTTTATGAATTCTTTCTTATCTTTCTGCAAGGCTGCAGCTTTTGGCCCTACTATTATGTACTGTGAGATTATGATGATGTTTAACCCTTCTCTGTCTGTTAGCCAGCTTTTTCAAAACTTTAATCCTGACATTGATTATACTTCATTGTGCAGTCAAACTCAGTTTTTAGCTGTTTGTTCCCCCCCTACATCTTCTTAAATCTCCTACCCAGTAAATTAACACACAATTCTTGTGTTTGTTACAATGCAGAAATGCTCATCGGCTTGATACATCTATCATCTATGTATATTTAATCTGGTGTGCACATATTCTGCATATCTAGCAGTATTTTTTTCTGCATCAGATGATATCATTGGAAGCTGATTCCTCCCCGTAGGATTCTCTGGGCAGCCCTAAAAACCTTGGTAAGGCCCACACCATGGGTTGACAGGGCCTAGAGCTTGAGCTTGTTGTTGTCCATAGTTGACTCCTGGGCCATTGTTTGGTTCAGTTGCCAGTCTCTTCTGGGGCAGTCTTTTCTGTTCTGTCCAGGTTGATTGCATCCCCAACACACTCTTGGTGGGCCACCAACTCTTTGTTGATTGTTGTTAAATCTTCCTCTGCCACACCCTCCTTGTTGTTGTTGTCTGTTCCAGTTCCTTTTATTTGGCTGATGATGACTGGTGCAGGTCCTTGCGGTGCATTGACTGCTCCAGCAGGTGCTACCTGTGCTGTTGCAGTCTGATTAGCTGGTGCAGGCACGTTCATTGTTGCAGGTGGATTGACAGGCACTGAAGTATTGACAGGTGCCATCACTGCTGAGTGGTCTTCCTTCTGCACTGCTTGGACCTTTTTCTTCTTGTTGAACAGCTCCTCAAGCTGCAGCTGAGTCAGTTTTCTTTGCAGCTCTTTTTCTTGGTTCTTCATCTTTAGCTTTTGTCTTCTGTACTGCTCCACAGTATGGACCACATGGTCTCTGAACTCTTTGTGTGTCTTTGAGTTCAGACCTTCCACATCCTCCAGCTTCACTTTCACTGCTGCAGGCATGGATTCCACAATGGCGGTCCTGAAGAGTGCTGTCAGTACTTTGTCTTGCTCTGGATCTCTTTCCAGTTCTTCTTTCCAACGTCTCAGTTGTCTCTGGATGTAGGTGGTGGGATTCTCAGTCTCCCCCATTGGCTCCCCCTTCAGGAAACCTGGATCAGTTTGCATTGGGTATTCAACTCTCAGAGTCATCCAGATGTCACGTTGATGTTTGTCAAAAGAAACTCCATCTGCTTGAGGTCTGTCCACAGCTCGAAGGAGGCCAGACTGCTTGAAAATGTCATTCATCTTGGAGGCCCCCAGACACTTAGAAAGCAGGGCTTTGATGTCACACAAGGCCAGAAGTTTTCCAGTTGTTTCTTCTTTAAATGTTCTGATCCATTTTCCAGCAGCTTCATGAATGTCTGGAAGACGGGAAACCAAAGTGTCCAAGCCTTCACTTGCCCAGGGAATGTATTGGGGCGTGACCTTGCTTGATGAGGATTGGGCACTCAAATCTTGGGGCTTCAGCCCTTCTTGATGTCCTTGTTAATCTGTGCTCATCTTCTCCTTTTCGTCGTTTTGCTTGGAGAACTTGAAATCGGTCATCTGGATATTTTATATCTTGCATGACCAGTGTCCCAGCTACTTGCTAGTACTGCTTCCGCTGGACATTATCATGTGGACTTGGGTGTGGTTGCATTGGTTCACGTTTACCCATCAGTTCATCCAGCTCTTGTTGCAATGAGCAACAGCCTGTTTGAAATCTTCCCTTGTCATGTGATCAGCTTGTTTGAGATTCTCTCTTGTTCTGTTGTACCTTTCCTCCATCTCATCCAGTGCTTCCTGGACGGAGTCAGCAGGTGTCACTGTTCCTTCAGGTAAATCTTCAGGCTCTTCTGTTTGATAGTTCCTCACATCTCCACAAACTGATGTCTGATGTTTGTGGTGGTCTTCCATTTCTTTGAGCATTTCTGAAAGACATATATGTGGGTGGCTCACCTGTTTTTTCCTCCTCTCTGTAGTCCTTGGCCCCTCCTCTTTTGTTCATTGGCTCCACCTTGTGGGCTGTTCTCTCTCTCTCTCTCTCTTAGCGGTGGTGTGGATGTTCTCAGCCCCTCCTCATGTAGCTCTAGCCCCTCCGTTTACATTTTTCTGGATTCAGTTTTGTTTTATTTATTTTTTTCGTTTTATTTTTTCTGATTGATTATATTACAATTAGCAATTTAGGCCTATTAAAAGTTTAACAAAAATTACATTCTTAGGGCCCAAATTCTGTGCTTTCCATTTAAATTTTTCTGTATTCCATTTTAATGGTTTAATCAAAAACATATCTAATTAATTGAATTCATAAAAACAACTTAATTTATTAATTTGTATACAATAATAGGGCCCTATGAAATTTTTATTTTATTTACTTATTTTTTAGAAATTCTGTGTTGTGTATTTTCATTTTTCTGGTAATCAAATGAAGGCAAAAACATGAATCTATCTTATATTCCAATGAAAATTAAACAAACCCTTTAATTTTTGTACATTCAAAATGCTACACAACAGAAGTTTACTGTGTAACGAGCAATGTCACGGAATTTGTCAAATATTGAATGAATAAATCAAATGCAATTCAGTACACTTCAATCAAACCGCGAATATGGATGTGAATATGTGAATATTAAATGGCAAAAATACTATTTAGCTACTACAGACGACAACCACGAGCGTTGCGCGTGCTTAAATAGCAAACTAGCAAACGAAACGTGCATCTGCGCCGTTCATTCCGTCACATTCCGCGTTACACAGTAAATTCCGTTTTTATGAATAGATTCCGGGATTCCGTCCCCATTTTCTACATCGCCCTACTTTTGCTAAGAAGCATGTTCAACGCGGACGCACAGACGGTTGTCGTGGTAATGAACACCACTGAAAGCACTGAACGTGCATCTCGCATATAAAAAGCATTTTAGGGGGCCCTTTGCTTTTGGGGGCCCAAGGCGGTCGCCTACCTTTGCCTAATGGTTAAGTCCACCTCTGCTTGTACATATCCCTCAAATTCTATTGGCCCCTTTAAATTTATTGTTCCCTGTATTAAAGGCATTTGATTAACAGCTCGATTTCAGGAAGGAGCATATGGAGGCGGCCTTTCTTCTTTTATTTCATTATTTTTATTCTCTCTTTCTTGTTTCTCCAATTTAAAAAAATGAATTCCATGTTGTTTGAACAGGGTCAGTATCCCTAATTCTTGTTCTCTTTTTTCATTTCTAATTTTGGTTTTGTCACTGGTCTTGTAATTTTTTTAACAGGACCTCCATTTCTTTACACATTGCCACATCAAATGTTCCCTCTGGCCGTTCATTCCGTCACATTCCGCGTTACACAGTAAATTCCGTTTTTATGAATAGATTCCGGGATTCCGTCCCCATTTTCTACATCGCCCTACTTTTGCTAAGAAGCATGTTCAACGCGGACGCACAGACGGTTGTCGTGGTAATGAACACCACTGAAAGCACTGAACGTGCATCTCGCATATAAAAAGCATTTTAGGGGGCCCTTTGCTTTTGGGGGCCCAAGGCGGTCGCCTACCTTTGCCTAATGGTTAAGTCCACCTCTGCTTGTACATATCCCTCAAATTCTATTGGCCCCTTTAAATTTATTGTTCCCTGTATTAAAGGCATTTGATTAACAGCTCGATTTCAGGAAGGAGCATATGGAGGCGGCCTTTCTTCTTTTATTTCATTATTTTTATTCTCTCTTTCTTGTTTCTCCAATTTAAAAAAATGAATTCCATGTTGTTTGAACAGGGTCAGTATCCCTAATTCTTGTTCTCTTTTTTCATTTCTAATTTTGGTTTTGTCACTGGTCTTGTAATTTTTTTAACAGGACCTCCATTTCTTTACACATTGCCACATCAAATGTTCCCTCTGCCGGCCACTTAGTAGCCAATTTCTTTGTTCTCTCTGCCCACCTTCTCCCAGAGCTCCCTTATTGCTTCCTTACAGGCTGGATTTTTAGAAGCTAATAATTCTACTGGAGTTGACATCTTTTTGAAATTTGAGTTATCAAACTGCTCAACACAATTAACTATTATTATTATTATTATTATTATTATTTTCCCTTCAGAGATCTACCTCTCTAATCCCAGCGTTTTAATTACTAGCTAATTTTCACCAGGCTCATCAGACGAGGATCACTAAAAGTATCCGACCCCTGATTTCCACCTGGACTTTTGCTGGGCAGAGGACTTATCACCTTTTTATAAGAGTTGATTATATTATCTCAAATATTTTAAAAGAACCACAATGTGCTTTCTAGTTAAAAATTTGAAGGGTAACACAAGGCCTTTTGGTTCTTTCCCTTGCAAATAGCTTTTTGTCCAAAATGTTTTCTCCCAAGCTAAATGCCTAAAAACTCCACAGCCTCCTCAAATGAAATTTGCGACCTGTAGCCGTCACTCCTCCTTCCATATTGAGTAAGTGGAAGATGGGGTTAACTCTATGCAAAAACCTCCTCTTGAATATTCCAATGTTCAATTCATCAATTCATCTTTCATACAATATTTTAAGTTTAATGGTTCCATAAAGTCAATTAATAATCTTTTTTCTTGTATTGATAGAATTTGTCTGCCCCTTCTTTTCTTTTTCTTATTAACAACAATTTCATTACCCATTTTTTCCTACTTAAATCAATTAAACAATGATCTCAACATCTGCTATTCTATTTCTTAATGTTGGTGGATTTCTACCAATTTCTGTCCATGTGTAATACTTCTCAACACAATCATCATCATCAGTCGTCTCAGTATCCTGCTGGTTATATGTAATGCCAGTGCACTCCCTGTCTCATTTACACTAACCCTTATGTAACCCTTATGTATGGTATGCTTGGGGTATAACATAGACCCCAGACCCACTTTACATGGTGAAAATATATATCATTATTATTATTATCCTGATATTTCATGAATTTCCTAATTACATAAGATCTTTTTAGAAATTTGTTTTTTACTTAATAATAATGTTTCTGATGCCCGCTATGACATGACTACACACATGTAATGTTTTTGGGTCATATTGACCTTAATAACAGTATTATTGAGAGCAAAGTATTTTCACGTTTAAAATTTTTTTGGTATCTAACGTATAATTACTTAATACTAAACTCTCTCTCTCACTATCTCTCACCCATACACAAACACATGCACACACACACACTCCCTTTCGTACATACACTCATAAACACACGCACACAACACTTTCTCTTTGTTCTCTGTCACACATGCACAAAGTCAGACCAACATACATGTTCTCACTCTCACATGTGTGCACACACACATGCATTCAGGCACACATATGCATGCTCTCTCTCTCTCTCACACACACACACACACACACACACACACACACTCACAGCTGCTCTGTTCTCCTCCTCCCTGCACTTCTGCTTTTACTCTTTGCTGACACTCGCAGAGATACTTTCACCCACACAGAGGTTCCTCGCTTGCACACACACAGCTGCTCCGTCACTCTCACTCAGTGCTTCCACTCCCCCTGTCATGCACACACAGATCAGATGAGAGAAACACCAACCAGCCTTGGTTTCTCTCTCTCTGTCTCTCTCACTCTAGGAACGAAAAACCAGTCACTTTTTACTTTTTCTTTATCAATAATTGTGTTTCACAATTTGGATCACAGCGTCGGTAACTTGGATGATGTTCAAACACCCGACAAAGCCAGTTCTTTGAAATATTCTTTGTTCTTTTAACTCTTATAATTATCTTTATACACTCTTTGCTTTCCAATCACCATCTTATTGCCTTCTTTATTATTTTACAATTGTTCACACTGGTTTTTCATACCATTGCAATCATAAACAGTCACATAAAATCAGCACATTTAGCTTCATGCAAAGCGCAGTATAGTTAATGTATCCAGCACACAGCGCGCACACACACAATTCTCTCTCAACATTCAATGGACAGACAAAGACTAACAGTTCAACACTTTCTCGTCTGCAGACACCTGTCCGAGCAGCCCTTCCACTGTGGGGGTCCACCAGGGCCACACTTAACCATCAAACAAGCAGAACAAACAATGGTCTTTTTCGAAGTTGTCAAAAAAGCTCAAGAAGCAGAGTTCCAGATGTCAAAATAAGACTTTATTGAGCACAGCAACAAAGCCGAGATGACAGCCGCTGCATCTGAGTCTTTGTCTGTCAGCTCATCCGTTTTATACATTTTTCTCTTACCAAAGTTGGTAGTTCCAGTTTTTATTATTGTCTATGCCTATCTGGTTTGCCACAATTTCTTATCAGTGGAACTGGCCAGATTAGCCACTTTTACTCCCATGGCCATTTTATTAATGGTATAACTGGGCCAGATCAGTCACATTCATTCTGCTGCCAATAAGGTGGTCACATGAGACATTCATTAAATCTGTTTACTTGTAACCTATAGTTCATTGGGTTAAGTACACTTGTAGACACACATAATGTTTGGGGTCATTGACCTCAATAAAAGTATTATTGAGAGCAAAGGATTTTCACGTTTTGAATCTTTTTGGTATCTAACGTATAATTTCTTAATACTAAACTCTCTCTCTCGCTATTTCTCACCCATACACAAACACATGCACACACACACACAGATCAGATGAGAGAAACACCAACCAGCCTTGGTTTCTCTCTCTCTGTCTCTCTCACTCTAGGAACGAAAAACCAGTCACTTTTTACTTTTTCTTTATCAATAATTGTGTTTCACAATTTGGATCACAGCGTCGGTAACTTGGATGATGTTCAAACACCCGACAAAGCCAGTTCTTTGAAATATTCTTTGTTCTTTTAACTCTTATAATTATCTTTATACACTCTTTGCTTTCCAATCACCATCTTATTGCCTTCTTTATTATTTTACAATTGTTCACACTGGTTTTTCATACCATTGCAATCATAAACAGTCACATAAAATCAGCACATTTAGCTTCATGCAAAGCGCAGTATAGTTAATGTATCCAGCACACAGCGCGCACACACACAATTCTCTCTCAACATTCAATGGACAGACAAAGACTAACAGTTCAACACTTTCTCGTCTGCAGACACCTGTCCGAGCAGCCCTTCCACTGTGGGGGTCCACCAGGGCCACACTTAACCATCAAACAAGCAGAACAAACAATGGTCTTTTTCGAAGTTGTCAAAAAAGCTCAAGAAGCAGAGTTCCAGATGTCAAAATAAGACTTTATTGAGCACAGCAACAAAGCCGAGATGACAGCCGCTGCATCTGAGTCTTTGTCTGTCAGCTCATCCGTTTTATACCTTTTTCTCTTACCAAAGTTGGTAGTTCCAGTTTTTATTATTGTCTATGCCTATCTGGTTTGCCACAATTTCTTATCAGTGGAACTGGCCAGATTAGCCACTTTTACTCCCATGGCCATTTTATTAATGGTATAACTGGGCCAGATCAGTCACATTCATTCTGCTGCCAATAAGGTGGTCACATGAGACATTCATTAAATCTGTTTACTTGTAACCTATAGTTCATTGGGTTAAGTACACTTGGTACTATCCAATGGAAACCACCAGTATTGCCCAATGGATAGGCCCTCAGACTTACATTCTACATTAGGAATATCCAGTATTGGAACGCAAGCATATTAATCAGTATATTGATTACTTTCATGACCATTCATCATATTTTAAGCAAGATAATACCATACTGAGTAAATAGCATTATATATAATTGAATTACACAATAAATGCACCACTGTTTCAGCTGCAGACAGAAGGTCTTCAGCTAAGCTTCAGAGCAGATGTAGACAGCAACAAGACCAGCTCAAGTGAACATGATACAGACATATCACACACAGACCACAGCTTAACACAAAGTTGTAGAAAGTGCCTTCTGTTTTATGAGTCCTACATAAAACTATCACCCACCCAAGCAACTACACTAATGGAAGAAACTAAGGTCCAGAGCACCTCACAAATGTGGCATGACGCCAGAAAGCACCGTATCACTGCCAGTACAGCAAAGAAAGTACCCAAATGACCTACTACTAACCCCAAAAAATTCCTCAATGAGCACTTCTACCCAGCCTTCAAAGGTAATACTACTACAAAATATGGCAAAGAAAATGAGGGCAATATCGTCCAACTCATGAAAAGCTGAGGGCACGCTGTGGAGAGTAGAGGCCTGCTGATCCATCCTGAACATCCTTGGTTGGCAGCTAGCCCAGATGGCATCCTAGACTCAACAAAGCTTCTCGAGATCAAGTGTCCCTTCAAGAGCTCCATGTCACTTACTGAGTTTTTGAGTGTGAACACTCTCTCTCTTTCTTACACAAGCACGCACGCACAGGTTTACATTTGTGAAAAGTGGGGACATCCCATAGGCGTAATGGTTTTTATACTGTACAGACCGTATATTCTATTGCCCTTTACCAACCCTACCCCTAAACCTACCCCTTACAGGAGACTTTGTGCTATTTCAGATTTTCAATACACTCCATTCTGTGTGATTTATAAGCGTTTTGAAAAGTGGGGACATGGGGTAATGTCCTGAAAAGTCACCTTCTCCTTGTAATACCTTTGTCATTATACAAATTTATGTCCTCATTTGTCACAAAAACGCGTACACACACACACACACACACACACACTCACTCACTCACTCACTTAACTTTGAGGAAGGATGTGTAAGTCAGGTTGGTCAAATTAATTTTTGCAACATTGACTCCGAAAACATTGGTTTATTAACAAATAATTCAAATATCCCCTCACTATTTTTTTTACTTTTTTTGTTTTTATTTATTTATTTATTTTGTTTGTTTTTTGGGCCGCTGTGCCGAAATTGTGTTTGCATTCAGTAGCCTATATGGCAGCATTTTTGTGCCACGTTGAAAAATAAGTAAATAAGATTAACGTCATAATATTCTAAGAATAAAATCAAAATTAAGATAATAAAATCATGTTATATTGAAGTTAATGGGAAAATTCCACATACAGTGGGGCAAAAAAGTATTTAATCAGCCACCAATTGTGCAAGTTCTCCCACTTAAAAAGATGAGAGAGGCCTGTAATTTTCATCATAGGTATACCTCAACTATGAGAGACAAAAGGAGAAAAAAAATCCAGAAAATCACATTGTAGGATTTTTAAAGAATTAATTGGTAAATTCCTCGGTAAAATAAGTATTTGGTCACCTACAAACAAGCAAGATTTCTGGCTCTCACAGACCTGTAACTTCTTCTTTAAGAGGCTCCTCTGTCCTCCACTCGTTACCTGTATTAATGGCATCTGTTTGAACTTGTTATCTGTATAAAAGACACCTGTCCACAACCTCAAACAGTCACACTCCAAACTCCACCATGGCCAAGACCAAAGAGCTGTCAAAGGACACCAGAAGTCTCTCATAGTTGAGGTATACCTATGATGAAAATTACAGGCCTCTCTCATCTTTTTAAGTGGGAGAACTTGCACAATTGGTGGCTGACTAAATACTTTTTTTCCCCACTGTATATGCCTACTCCAAAAAAAATAAAAGTCTGTGGCATCCGTCATTCTTTTGACTTTTTTTTAAAACTCTGATTGATCGATTCATGAGACATTCGTTTGTATTAAATTGTTTTGATTTTAACATGCATTCAAATATTCATGTTTATTTAGTGCTGCAAATATTAAAGAGGAAAATATAATTGATTCTTATGCAGTTTGAACTGAGGCGAAACTCACTACAAATTAAAGAGCGTAAAAAGACGTTTATTGTTTGTATTTTATCACAAAATTGACAGAAGGCTAAGACTTTGTATTAACAAAGCTGTGATTATTGAGTGACTTGTGTGCTACAAATAATGAATGGACTTGAACATTTTAAACGTCATTTCCAAGCATTAGCTTATACCGTAAATAAAACAGCTTGTGAATAGTCACGATTCACGTAATGTTATTTACTTCAGAAAAATCAACAATAGGGCCTAAGTTAAGTTAACTGAGTTGGAGCCCATAACGTTTGGGGGGCCGTACACATTTATTGCATATGGGCCCGGGGCTGACTCGTTTCGCCACTGTCTCCCTACGACTGTGATCATAAGGCTTCAGTAGATATCAACACATGAACAATAGGCTACTATATGAGCTACAGCCTTATTTTAATATACATAACATTTGAAAATGAAAATGTGTCAAACTGGGTAGACCAGTTTCAAAACATTTTCAAATAGGCCTAGGTATAAATATTTATTAATCATTTATCGGTAACACTTTACAATAAGGTTCCATTAGTTAATGTTAGTTAATGTATTAACTAACATGAACAAACAATGAACAATACATTTATTACAGTATTTATTTATCTTTGTTAAGGTTAGTTAATGAAAATACAGTTGTTCATAGTTAGTTCATGTTAATTCACAGCGCATTAACTAATGTAAACAAGCACAACTTTTGATTTTAATAATGCAGTAGTAAATGTTGAAATTAACATTAACTAAGATTAATAAATGCTGTAGAAGTATTGTTCATGCTTAGTTCATGTTAACTAAAGTAGTTAACTAATGTTAACTAATGAACCTTATTGTAAAGTGTTACCCATTTATCAATATATAGGCTCTTAATATGAACATGTAGAGTAGCCTACAACAAACTGCTCTTGTAATAAGCAGCTGTATGACATAAAAAAAACTAAAACAAAACCTGAACTCTGAAATAAGACATCTGCTGATCATACAATTATCTAGTTTTCAGAAATGAGGTCTACTGTATAGTGAATTATTTTTTTCTTTAGAGAGGTGTTGTATTAACTATTACCAGTAAGTTCATATGTGCTCCGATTAACATTAGCCTATATTATTATATTGTATTATTTTATTTAAACTGTAACTGTGAATATATTTGGACGCTCCGTGTTAGTCACTGAATAGGCGTACTTGATTTTTAGGTGATACTGCTTGAAAAGTGAATTATAATGAGTGCTCAAAGAAAATAAAAACTCAATTATTTACGCTGCTTATTTTATTATCAAAGCCTATGTGATAACATAACCTGAGGCTAAAAGCTGTGATATTAATGTTGTCCACTAGAGAGAGCCACAGGATAAGGAATAGGCCTATTTGAAGTTTATTTTGAAAAAAATAATTTCCACACTTTTGAACAGAAATAAATGTATATAATAATTTAATTTAACTATTATAACAGTATGGTTTTATATAATCAGTGTACATTGCTTATCCCAAAGATTTTCCAATTGTTTCCAAATCCAACTAACACACAATTCATGAAACAATTCACCACTTTGTCACAACTATAAACACATTCTCGTAACAAACAAACTTCCATGTCAAAATCAAATACTCCAGTCAAAAACCCTTACTTCTATCAATATCAAACTTTGGCCTCAGATGACAAAACCTACAGTACAAATACACAGACAACTTCCCTGCCCAGTGAACAACACTAGTGAGATCAATTCAGAACACTGTAACAAAAACCTCTTATTGGGATTCAGAAATTATTTGGCAGCTCAATGTCTTAGTATACAACTAAAATGCAGAAATAATAAAATACACCAATAAGCTTTATGAAACATCAATTTTCATTACACTACTGTAAGTGATCTTATAGATGAAGTAGATGATGATCTAACAAGAGAAGTAAAGTTCAAAAACAAAATAACTAAATATCAAATAGGTATGTAACATATAATACAGTATAGTGTTGATTGCATACATAAATAAACTGGCCAAATTTCATTACAGTAGTATATAGTACAACAATAAATTTCTTGGTCTTCTGACAAAACACTTTCTCAACCTCCCTTAGGCAGCTGTCTTTCAGACTCAGTTCTGCAAAAACACGGGTAAACAAAAAAAAACAGGCTAAATTTGACAGTCACAAGTTTGAGTGTGTACAACATGTCATACTGTTTACTGGAGACCGAATAGTGAAATGTCCCTTATATAAAGTGACGTTACTATTGTTACTATACTGTACTACACTGTGTAAGCAGTGTAAAGCCCTGTTGGTGATTCTTTCAGCTCTCTCTCCAGTGCTAGGATGCATTTTTAAAGCAGTCACCTGTGCTCCTGTTTATACTATCCTGAGATTCTGACTGGTGTGTAATCAGTTTTGCTACTGAATGCTTGCTTATGGATAATTGTGTGTTGTTTGAGTTCACATTGTGACACTAGAGTTAATTATATAACGTGTTTTTTGAATGAGAACATAAAATATCTGTAAAATGAGGCCAACTTTGGAGAAATCATAAAAAAATTTGAATGTGTGTATTTATGCATGCCAGTATAATATATATAGCCTAGAATATTATAATTTCTAAACTACTAAATTAATTAATAAAACATGATTGTAGTGTTTACTCATGGGCCATTGCTTACATTACGAATGAATCTTTAATTTAGAATTTGGTCTTTGGATTTAACTGTGTTAATGCATTAAGCCATTTTTCGATTAACGGTTTTCTTGGGGACAAAACTCTTAAACTCATAAAAATGTTGTCTTTCCATTTGGATTATACTGCCATTATCTTATACAGTATATGGTGCTTACAAGAAAGCTGTGAATTGGTTGTTCTTGGTTGTTGTTTTACAAGTTATAAGCACTTTTTCTAAATAACATTGTAAGTTCATTGATTAGCTAATATTGCAGTGTAATTTTAATTTTACTCATATTTTCGTCAACATTCTGAAGATTATGGAATATTCTGGGATTTGGAGGTGCTAAAATGTTATAACACACAGGTTTTTTCTTTCTTTTTACTCAGAACAAAACAGAACAAAAAACACTCATCTATAGCACTTAAAGGGGTCCTATTATGCTTTTTCACTTATTTAATTTTAGTCAGTGTGTATGTTTGGGCATAAAAAAGATCTAGAAAGTTACAAATCTCAAAGTCCACTCCAAAGGGAGATATTTCGTTTTTTAAAAATCCCTTTTCAAGAACTACAATGAACGACTCGTTTGGACTACAGCGTTTGTTTTCCGGGCTTTGTGATATCACAAAGCGGCTCATTGGAATATCATTACAAAGAATTCCGCCTACAGAAATTCGAATGGTTGGGGGGTGGGGAGGGGCGAGGTTGTGGTTAGAACGCTTGTCGCTTGGTTGAGTGAGTGCATCAGACGAGACGACGAAGAAGAAGTGCTGCTGCAGAGTTAGTGCATCAGAGAAAACGAAGAAGAAGAGCTGCTGTGTTGTAGCTTCAAATTTTCGGCATGTCTAGAACAATTCTTACAAGTATAACATGACGTAGCTGGGCGCCGCGGACAGACGCCTACACTCATAGAAAATAAATATTTGAATTTTAAAGACTTGGCGCGACGCGACGCTGCGCTTCTCGTCCGGTGCGCGACTGCCTGAAACGCTGTTTTTTTCACCTCTGTGCCCAAACGTCTTTGTTTGGGCTTCCGAAAGCGGATGATGTCAGGAAACAGTGGTTGCAATTTATTTTTTAACTCTGTCCCTGAGCATTATAACCCCAATTTGCTATTGTGGGCTGTGCATTTTACTGAGGACAGCTTCCACAACATGAGGAGTACAGTGCCTGCCGGATTCGCCCAAAAAGCTTTTGTTGAAAGACGGAGCAAGGGGCGTTGCAGTACTGCAACACCGTCTAAGCTGTTCGCCAATCACAACGCACTGGGACAGCTAACCAATCACAACACATTTTGTTTTTCGGAAGGCGGACCTTCATCAAAGCCTGAACTTATCGAGCCGTTTGTGCCAGCCTGGGGAGAAAGGTATTTTAATAATGTAAATTATGTGAAAAATAATGTGTTTTTCGAACCACCAAGCATGAGAGCATGTTCTAGTACATCCCCAAAACATAATCAAGACTTTGTAAAAGAACATAATAGGACCCCTTTAAGACATTTGACAAAATCACACACAGAACTGGCAAAAGGTACTGCAGAGGACACAGCGCAGACGTCATGTAGCTTCTCGCGTATCTTCTCACGCAGCTTCTCACACGAGAAGGGGGGCGACGAAAGTGTCGCGCTTGGTTTCAACGCTTACTGTATCAACATAGCGTTAATCAAAAGCAGAGGTTTCATGCAGACATTGATAAGGGTTATGGCATAGCCCTTCCCAGTCAACAATTTGATCTCACAATGATGTCACCATGAACTCACATGATTCTCATGGTGTGGTCACAATGAGCTAAAAGTGTAACCACACAGCGCACTCACTGTGTGCTCATACTATGCTCCCAATGTGAGGTCACTGCACACTCATACTGTGGTCACAATGTGAGGTCACTGCACACTCACTGTGCGCTCATACTGTGGTCACAGTGTGAGGTCACAGCGCACTCACTGTGTGCTCATACTATGGTCAATGTGAGGTCATATGACATTGCAATCAGTTATTAACAACATAACTGGTGAAAATAACTATTAGTTTAACAAAATATGAAACAAATCATGCATCCATGCTTCCACAAAACATGCTTGTATAGTTACTGAAATTTGATCCAGAGGTAGTAATGTAGTCTAGTAATGATCTGATTTGGGAATTATAACAAATCATAAATACTGATATTAGGGATGCACCGATATGAACATTTTGGCCGATACCGATAACCGATTATTCTTTATTTTTGAAAGCCGATAACCGATATGTTGGCCGATAAATCTATATCCAAATTGTTATATACTTTTTGAGAGCCTGATTACAAAAAAGGTCTCATCATTAAAAGCCACATCCCAAACACTTCAACATAAGTGCATCTGAAGTGTCTCTGAAGGAAATAATGCATTATTTATCGGCTTTAAGATATCGGCCAAATTTTCTTATAAGGCCGATACCGATAACAGAAAAAATGAACATTTATCGGCCGATACCGATATGGTGGCCGATATATCGTGCATCCCTAACTGATATGCAACCTAAAGCCAGGGACACACTTAACGACTTACTGAATCATTCTAAGACTGAACTGAAAACACTTATGATTTTAAATGCTGACTGTAAACACCAGCTGAATGCAAATGGCTCTGACACATTTGGGTGTGATCAGTTTTAAGTATCAAATTACATTCACAACCAGCCTTACAGTTGTGTAGTGTGTTCCTGGCTTAACTAATTAACGTAACTAATCTCAGCTGGCAAGATGGCTGGTTCACATGTACCTGGCTAACACATGTACCTGACTAATATTGGTATTATAATATCATATTAGCATATGTGAATAGCAATTAAAGAAACCACTCACCATTTCTCCAGTGTAACAATTCCAGTCAACAGTCCCTAACACAAATGTACATCACCATAGTGATGTTTGTCTTCTTCTTCATTGGAGTTTTACGGCAGTTGGCATCCATAGTGTTGCATTACTGCCATCTGCTGTCTCACTTTAACTTACTATATCTTAATTAAATTCGTCCTTCCAGTCCAGTCCTCCTTAGAAAATTAAACAAATATCTCCGTCCTTGGTCACTATTTCCATATGTTACTATATTTTAACATTGAACTCTACTATACCTATTTGCCATAGCTGATTCTTGAATAGTGATGTTTGATTCTTCTTCTTCTGTTTTATGGTGGGTTGCACCAGCGTTAAGGTGCATTATCGCCACCTTCAGTGTTGGAGAGTGGACCAAAGTTTACTAATTTCATAAAATAAACCCTTCATTCTCTTTATCAGTTCTGTACTTTTGAGATAAAGAAATAAGTTCTCTAATTCATAAGTGATTATACTTTTTTTTAGCTTTATTCCTTCCACTGCCACCTTTCTAAGTCCCTTCTTCATTGTTTCTTTTTCATTAAAATACTTTTGACAAACACATAGATGTTCCACTGACTCCTCTTGTGGCAAACATAAAAATCATGATTATAACTTGTGTACCCCCACCTTAAAAAAAAGTAGAGATGCATGTCAGGTTTTGTTTTATTATTGTTGTATTTACTGTTATTTTATGTACAACTATTCATTTATTTTGATTCAAGGGCATTGTGAAAGACACATAGCACTATCAGGCGCAAGTGGGGCAGCAGCTAGAAAAATTTTTGGGGTCCTGAACATTCATCGGTGAGCAAGAAAGAGAGATGTGCCATGTTTGTGATCTGTTTTGTTTTCGCTTGTTTTGTTTATTAAAGATGAACCTGATCTTCATTT
>NW_015505391.1:150869-240231 GCF_001515645.1 Sinocyclocheilus grahami | reverse complement strand
ATTTTAAAGTTTTATTCAACATGTGACCAACCCTTAAACGTGATAAAATTTTGATATCCTCACTACTCCTACTTCTCGCTGTATTTTATAAAGATGACGTCCTGTGTTTCCTGTATCCCATTTTTGTTGCCACTCCTTAACGACATATGCTTTAATTATTGCTTTTGCTTCAAATTTGATGTTCAATTTCTGAACAAATTGTTCTTTGAGCCTGTTCATAGGAAGTAACAGAACTGAATTGAACTTTAGTTCCAGGCCGATGATGCAAGACGCACAGCCAAAGTTTGCTGACCGTCGAAGTGTTGAAAGTTTGCAGAGGATTACCATTGATGCTCATAAAGGAGTTGACGATACTTTGCAAGCCTGAGGCACATACTGGAAATATTCTTATTTAGTAATTAAATAACATTTTATTAAAACCTGCAAAATCCTTTCTGTAGAGAGATCTAAATTAATACTATAGTTTATTGTATATGCAGATTATATTTTAAGTTGTTACACAAAATCAAGCAGTTTATAAGGTTTATCTCTCTATATACTTTAGGCATGTAGAACATATCTGTATTTCTACATCAATGGATGTAATGTGTGCTGTAGGTGCAAAACTTTTAGTAATCTTAACCAAGATGTAGATGATTTTATCCCCGGTGACTAATATTTGAACTGCCTTCTCTCAACCTGCTGAAATGCTCACAATGAGCTCATATACTACTCACACCGTGAGGATCACAGTATGAACTAACAATTTAATATACTACTCACACCGTGAGGATCACAGTATGAGGATCATGTGAACTCACAATGATTTCATATACTACTCACACACTGTGAGGATCACAGTATGAGGATTGTGTGATGTCACTGTGATCATCCCATGCTACAATGTGATTTTCTGGATTTTTTTTCTCATTTTGTCTCTCATAGTTGAGGTATACCTATGATGAAAATTACAGGCCTCTCTCATCTTTTTAAGTGGGAGAACTTGCACAATTGGTGGCTGACTAAATACTTTTTTGCCCCACTGTACACATTAAATAATATCAAAGGTCTACATTCACTATATTATCCAGTCTCCGCTGACCTAAATTCACAGAATGCATTGCCGCTGTGATGACACATTCCCATTCTCTATCCACATTTTTCTTCAACGCGGAAGTAAGTCTATGGGTGAGACTTCCGGTTCATTAGCCGCTAAACAACGTGCAGTAAATGGTAAAACTGTTGCACTACAAACCAGTGTGTTCATAATTAAGATAATACATTAAAATGATATGATAAGACACACCAACTTTCAATATCAAGCAGCAAAACAAACTGTTTTGTTCAGCTAAAAATACCTAAATAGAGTGGACGCAGATGTGACCAGAAGCCAGACCCAGAATTTACAAATGGCCGTGCCCATTTTTACGACAAGAAAAATGTGGATTGAATAGATGCGTAATGCCTTGTCCAAATACCCACACTTGCGGTCTTTGCACTTGACCACTTGACTACTTATATGACGTATTTCCTGTATTTGGCCCAAGTGTTCAAGTGAGCATGAAGACCACAAGTGTGTGTCGAACTTGTCATCACCTGATGGGACACACTTGTAGTGTTGTAAAAATGCAAGTGTTTACATAGCTTTATTTTAATTTGAAATACTTTGCATTTTAAAATCAACTTCTAAATGTCTGTTCAGTAGTCCCTATAACATGACAATTTTAATTTGTGGTGCTTCTAATTAAGTGATAAAAAGCAGTTGCATATGTTGTACAAAATAAAAATCACCACTACTAATGTTTTGCATCAATAAAACGTAAAAACAGTGTTTTTCTACCAAATTATATGTAATATCTAATTATTACGCTTATTTAACGCCTGGCGGCGTTATGAAAACGGCGTTTTAATATCGATACGGCGGTGGAAAGCGTGCGAATTATGACCCATATGGCTTTCCATACCGGAGCGGTATTCGAGATTATGTGGATTTAGTGAGCGTTAAGGGCACTGCGCTCTGGCGTTTTTAAGACGTGGGACAGTCTTACGCACTTTCTTCCTGTCGCGCGCACGCGCTCTCAAGTGGCCAAGACCGCAAGTGTGGGTATTTGGACAAGGGGTAAATGAGCATTGCCACTTCCTGCTTCACTTGCACCACGACGATGCCTTTGAGTAAACATATAGGGATAATCGTTCTATTAGGCATTTGCGTTACAAGCGCCATTCGCAATTTAAAAGAAGGGCCGACGATAGGGTCAGATTCTAGACAGTACAAAATCAAATCTTTACTGAATGAGGATCCTACAGTTGATTTTACAGACGTGCTTTCGAGCAGAGCTGCACCTGTGCAGGTGCTTTGCACTGAGCGAAGCATGATTTTGCTCATCAGCGCGGACCTTCACTCAAACGGACGTCGTGTCACTTCTGAAGAGTTGAGCCTCGGTTGGTCAGCCGAGAGCTGCAAAGCCTATCAGTACTCTGATACTGAATACGTGATTAAAGCAGATTTGCACCAGTGTGGCTCGGAGTTATTGGTATGTAAGATTGTTTTGTTTGATTTTGCTCCAATTGTTAAAATAATAATAATAATAATAAAAATCATTCATTAAATATTAGCTATGTATATCAGCTCAAGTAGCCTATCATGTCAAGAAAATGACAACATATTCAGAACTGGGAAAGCCATTTGTACCAAGTTTATCTATTTTCCTTATTTAATTATTAGATTGAAGGAGATAATTTGGTTTATTCAAACCAGTTGATCTACACCCCAATGCAGAACAGCTTCGGTATCGTAAGGACAAGCAGTATTTCTATTCCTATTGAATGTCATTACAAGAGGTTTGGACTTTAGCTATATGTTTATCATCATTTATACATTTTCCTGTTTATTTACTGTGTATTTGCTGCAACCTACATCTCAGGATTCACTTTGTAAGCAGTACTGATGTGAAGCCTTCCTGGGAGCCATTTACATCTACTAAATCAGCTGTGGAATTGATCAGTTTTTCCTTTCGTCTTATGAATGGTATGTTCAAGATTAAATAAAAAGCATTTTTTTCCCTGATATTTTTTTATTTTTTACCTTTTTATTTTTTTAGATGATTGGAGGACTAAAAGGTCATCCTATGTGTACCACCTTGGGGAAGTGATGAATATCCAGGCTTCCTTCTTAATGGCTGGGCATTCTCCTTTGAGATTAGTAATGGAAAAGTGTGTGGTCACTCTGGAGCATAATGCTGCATCAGTTCCCCGCTACATGTTCATTCAGAACCACGGGTCAGTCAGGATACGGGACTGAATTTTCCAGAGCTATGAAAATAAGAAAATTATATCATAAACAAATGTACAAATATCCTTGGCCTAGAAACCATTCTTTTAATTAAAATCTTGAATGAGCAGTTCATTTATTATGTGTTAGGAGTTGTTGCATCTCTTGATTTTAAATGAATTGCACGTTTTGCAATATATCTCTCTTGAGGTGGCGTAAAACAACATGTCACACTTATGATTAACTATTGTACTTTAATGTTAACAAATGGAATTTCTATCCCTTTTGCTGTAGATGTCTTATTGACTCTAAAGTGCCAGACTCCAGTGCCCGTTTCATGTCCAGAAAACAAAATCATGTGCTTCAGATGCAGATGGATGCTTTCCGTTTCCATGAAGACCAACGTAACACTGTGAGTCCTTTATAAACTAAAACATTTCACTCTTTTTGTGTTGTAGAACAGTGTATTGTAAATAGTAATTATTTTGCCTGTAACTTTTGTTGTAGCACTCCCCATTTGGAAGCTGTTTTTTTTATTTAAAAATTGGTGCTAAATGAGCACATGTAAATTAATAAAAATTTTACTTTATAGATCTATATTACATGCCAATTGAAAATTGTTGATCTGGAGGTGAATATCATGAACAAGGCCTGTACCTATTCTGTAAACAGGTATGAGTGAAGTTTTTGTTGTTGTGGTTTTAAAAAAAAGTGTCCCTTAGGGTACTTGAAAACAAATATTAAAAAGATAACTTGTTTGAAATTGAGTATTTGCATTGGATTACATCTTTAATATTGATATCTTCTGATTCATTAAGTCGACTTGTTGCTTTCTGAAGGTGGCTTAGTGTGGATGGTTGGGATGAGGTTTGTGAATGCTGTGAGAATACTTGTGATGCCATTAGCCATAAACAAACTGGCAAATGGAGTAGACTACCAAAGTGGTCAGTCAGTAGAGGTAAGCTTTTACCTAGGCCACATCATGCCAACAAATGGCAATACCCAGTGATGTACATTGTTTCTTCAGTTTTCTGCTAAGACATCACAACTTTCAAAAAGCAGAGGAAGACTCTTCCACCCAAACTTTGCTAATCCACAACCATAAACCATGGAATTCACTACAACTTCCTCCTAAAAAAACTGTCTTCTTTTCTACATTTAACCTCTGTCTTCTTTTCTACATTTAACCTCTGCTCCTTGCTACTTTCCACTGTAAACTGTGAATATTGTTGGCTTTATGGCAAACTGGTTGTGATGTTCCTTATTTTTAAGTTGCTTTGGTATAGATCAGGAGTAGGCAAGTTCGGTCCTAGAGAGCCGCAGTCCTGCAGAGTTCAGCTCCAACCCTGAAAAAAAACTCACCTGCCTATAGCCTTAGTAATCCTGAAGACATTGATTAGCTTGTTCAGGTGTGTTTGATTAGGGTTGGAGCTGAACTCTGCAGGACTGCGGCTCTCTAGGACCGAACTTGCCTACCCCTGGGATAGATGGATCTGCTAAATGAATAAATGTGAAGTAATTCTCTTTTTGTTTTTCAGATACAACAGAGTCCAACACTGTGATGCTTGGTCCCATAACAGTTCTTGGCTAAATTCTTGTGCAATTCATGACAAATAAAAACTATTGTTTGTCAATCTATTGGCATTGTTTTAATAAGATTTAACCACTTAATTTGGAGATGTGTTCTGCACAAATGTCTACCACTGTCTCAATTAGGCCTCTGGTCCAGTTATAATTTGGGCTGGTTGGGATGTTAAAAAATAAATAAAATAGAGCTGTTTTTTTTATTGCTGCCACAGAAACCAAATTAAATGGCAAATATTAGTTCTATACAGGTTTCCCATACAGTTCCGTCCTCCATTGTTCTGCAAAATGTGTAGTTCTGCCCCATACTCACACCATTGGCAGGATGGGATCTTCAAGTTTTCTGATTGGTTGAGCCAATCCACACTTAGAGGGCTTATTTATATTTACTCATTAGTTTTTCTTTTTGATTTAATATTACATTTTTGTGGCTTTGATACATGTTTCAGTGATTCGTTTTGTATACGTGGTGTTACAACAGCTTTATCTGTGTCATAACTGTCCACAAACTTTTTGGGTCATTGCCAACAAAGGGTATATAACAAAGTATTGAGATGAAATTTTGTTATTGACCAAATACTTATTTTCCACCATAATTTGCAAATAAATTCTTTAAAAATCCTACAATGTGATTTTCTGGATTTTTTTTTCTCATTTTGTCTCTCATAGTTGAGGTATACCTATGATGGAAATTACAGGCCTCTCTCATCTTTTTAAGTGGGAGAACTTGCACAATTGGTGGCTGACTAAATACTTTTTTTCCCCACTGTATGTGATTTGTTCAAAATTGTGGATGTTGCGGCGTTTATAAATGGGCATTGGACTGATGATGGGGGAGGGTGAAGGGATTTCACCCTCCAGTTAACGTCATAACGCTGTTTAGGCTTTCTCTCCTTCCTCAACCGCACAGTATGAGTGTTCTCTGAAAAAGTTTGGGAACACCGTGAATGTATGCGTACCTGGGGGATTTAACAGTCACAAAAGAAGGACAACAACAGGAATACGTTTTATGCTGCACTGTCAAAAAATGATCGCTATAGGAAACAGAAAGATCGGTTGGGTTTTGAAATATAGTTTGTCTTAACGGTTGCCCAGCTAATCCGCCTGGAAAGTTAGTGTTGTTCGAGTGAAGGAGAGAAAAAACTGCAGAGGAAATGGCAAAAACCAAAATAATCTATCATATCGACGAGGAGACTATGGTGAAGATCCCTATCTCTTCGGAGGAAATCACGCTTTTAGATTTTAAACAAGTCCTCAACAAACCCAACTATAAGTTCTTCTTTAAAGGTGTCCTATTATGCTTTTTCACTTGTTTAATTTTAGTCAGTGTGTAGTCTGTATGTTTGGGCATAAAAAAGATCTAGAAAGTTACAAATCTCAAAGTCCACTCCAAAGGGAGATATTTAATTAAAAAAAAATCCCTTTTCAAGAACTACAACGAACGGCTCGTTTGGACTACAGCGTTTGTTTTCCGGGCTTTGTGATATCACAAAGCGGATCATTGGAATATCATTACAAAGAATTCCCACTTACAGAAATTCGAATGGTTGGGGGGTGGGGAGGGGCGAGATTGTGGTTAGAACGCTTGGTTGAGTGAGTGCATCAGATGAGACGACGAAGAAGTGCTGCTGCAGAGTTAGTGCATCAGAGAAAAAAGGAACACGAATACAATGTAGAAGAATGGGAAATACACAAAAATTGGTCAATGCTATGATATCATGTCAAATAAACTAGTGTTGCAATGGTTTCATGTGCAAATAACATGCATGAAATTATACTTACAAAGATTACCATGGTTTTTTGACAGCCATGATGCATGAATTTCAGTGCAATGGTGTATGCCAAAGCACCATGATAGTACTATTTCTTGCCATTATTGCACTACGCTATAGCCACAGCACTGTTTTGTTAGGGTACTACATGCATATATATACATGGGTAGTTGACAGGCAGTAAAAATGCTTTTTTTTTGTAAAAAAAACTTTTTTGAAAAATAAATGCATATACACTGTGTTCCAAATTATTATGCAAGTGTCGTATCAATAGGATTTCAGTACAATAAAAACTGAAATAGACTGCTCCTTTGACCAACTGAAACCTGGTCTAAAGTCAATGGCGCAATATTATTATTATTATTTTTTGTTAATTAAAGAGCGCGTTAGTAATATGCACCTATATGCGGGTGAACAACGTGCGTACACTATGCTTATTACACATACAGGGATGAGCAGCTGCGCACAAACATGCCAAATATTAAAAATGAAAGGATTACAATGTAAAAGATTATTATTGTGCCCGGTAGATGGTCTGCTTGTGCACTTTAACCTCGTGCACGAGCAGAACCTTTCCTCTCTGGAGAAGAGTTCAGTCTTTGCAAATTCTGCCATGTAAATAGCGAATCCACCATGGCGCGAGTGCAACTGGCTTTTAAAGGGAATGGGAGATGAGACTCTGATTGGTTTATTGCACGTTATGCCCAAAACACACCCATGACTCATTAAGAGAATAGGTACAACCCTTTTGGACCATGCGGCCAGCGCGCCAACCATTTTTCCCGTCGTTAAACTAGCAAAAGTGGAATCGGACATGCCCTAATTGCACTTGCGCCGTGCGCTTTAGACCATGCGCTTAGATCGTTCAAATATGGCCCTTAGTATTGAAAATTGGAGGCCCATATTATTAATTAATGTTGATGCCAAATTGTTATAAACTATATTTGCAGAAAGGCTGAAACTTTGTTTAGGTCAATTATTGATGACTGCCAGTCTGGTTTTATACGTTGCAGATATATTGGAAATAATATTCGTTTAGTTTTGGACCTGATTGACTGTAATTTCTTAATTCGGGATGAAAGTTATATATTGTTTGTTGATTATTTATAAAGCCTTTGACTCTGTGGACCACTCATATTTGATGGATACTCTTGGCTTTGGTAATAATTTTATTAAAGCGATTCATACAATGTATAGTAATTGCAATACTTCTATTAAATTGCCTTTTGGAACAACTCCCAGATTTAAAACTTCTAGAGGCATAAAACAAGGAGACCCTGCAGCTCCTTTCTTATTCTTATTAGTTATGCAAGTGTTGTGTCTTCATGTTAAAAATAATCAATTTCAGGGTATTTGTTTATTTGACAAAGAAATAAAATGTTCACAGCTTGCAGATGAAAACCATATTTTTGAGAAGTGAGAGAGAAATAGATGCAGCACTTAGGTGGTCAAAGGAAACAATATGTTTTCCTCAGTTTCAGGCTTAATTGTAAATATTATTGATATTTACAATTAAGCCTGAAACTGAGGAAAACATATCTAAATATGTTTTCCTCAGTTTCAGGCTTAATTGTAAATATCAATAAATGTAAATTGTTTCCTTTGAAAGCTATACCTGATGGTGTGGTGGAATTGTGTGGCATATCAGTTAAAAACCAAGTCTCTTATTTGGGGATCAAAATATGTAAATTATCTTCCACTAATTGATAATGTACAAAAGAAATTTAACGCTTGGTTAATTAGAGATTTATCTTTGACTGGGAGAATATTGTTATCAAAAGCTGAAGGGCTGTAAAGATTAGCTTATACAACAATGGTGTTGGATGCTTCAAAGTCAGTTATTAGGCAAGTTAATAAGAAAATGTATAACTTTATTTGGAAGAATAAGCCACATTACTTAAATAGAGATATATTAGGTAATTTATATTATCAAGTTGGTTTAAATGCTATTGACTTTAAAGTCTCCAACACTATATTTTATAATCAAATGGATTCAGAATTGTATAAAATCTAATAACAAATTATGGTATAATTTCCCAAATTTAGTTTGACTTCTCAAACTAAATTTCTCCTCAATTACAACTTTGACATTAATAAAATCCCCATTAAGCTTTCTAATAGAGATATAGAAGAGACAAGATGGCGCTGATGATGATGGCGGCCTCTGTGGCGTGCTCTGCAGTTGTTTTTGTTGGTTTGTCCTGTCTTTAGTTATATCCCTGCAATCAGTTTTACCAGAGACGAATTGCTGGACATTCGGCACTACACATCACCCGATATATTACCGGTTTTCGACTATTCTGATGTTTTGCTGGACATAGTAGTTGGCGGAGCAGCTGCGCTGATCAAGCGCTTCAGGACGCGCCGACGGGGGAAGTGAGCCGGCGCCCTCGTGAAGCTCAGGCAGCGCGGATTTCGAACGCCGTTGCCTAGCATCCATCTGGCGAACCTCTGCGCTCTACCCAACAAAACGGATGAACTCTTTCTGCTCTCCCGGACAAATAAGGATTTCTCACACTCCGCTGCTCTGTGTTTCACGAAAACCTGGCTGAATGACGCCATACTGGACAGCACGTTGAGTCTGCCGGCTTTCAGCTGTTTAGAGTGGATTGCGACGCAGAATCAATGGGGAAATCACGCGGCGGCGGGACATGCTTTTACATCAACAAAAGGTGGTGTACAGATGTAACCGTGTTAAAGATGATGTGCTGTTTCGATCTAGAAGCGCTTTTCATTAACTGTAAGCCTTTCTATTCGCCGCGGGAGTTTTGCTCGTTCATTCTCGTGAGTGTTTACATTCCTCCGCAATCGCACGTGAGCTCGGCTTTACAACAACTAGCTGATCAGATCACAGAAACAGAACAACAACACCCGGACTCTGTTTTAATAATTCTCGGGGACTTTAATAAAGCAAATCTCTCCCGTGAACTGCCAAAATACAGACAGCACATCACATGTCCCACCAGAGACAGTAATATATTGGATCACTGTTACACCACAATAAAGAATGCATATATCACTCTGTCCCATGGGCAGCTTTGGGGCTCTCGGATCACTGTTTGGTTCATCTTATGCTACAGGCAGAAACTGAAATCAGCTAAACCTGCATTAAGGACTGTAAAAAGATGGACTAATGAAGCAAAGCGGGATCTACAAGCTTGCTTTGACTTCACTGATTGGAGTGTTTTTGAAGCTGCTGCCACCGATCTGGACGAGCTCACAGAGACTGTAATATCATATATCAGTTTCTATGAAGACATGTGCATTCCTACCAGGACTCATTTAACCTACAACAACGACAAACCATGGTTCACTGCAAAACTCAGACAGCTTCGTGAGGCCAAAGAAGATGCTTACTGGAAGGGGAATAATGTCTTGTATAAACAGGCCAAATTCAGAGTGGCAAAGAGAAATTATTCTGAAAAGCTAAGGACTCAGTTCACTTCCAGCGACTCAGCATCAGTGTGGAAAAGTCTGAAAGAGATCACCAACTACAAGGCACCATCCCCCAGCACTGTGGAGAATCAACAACTGGCAGACGATCTGAATGAGTCCTACTGCAGGTTTGAAAAAACACCCCACACCCGCCCTGAACACCACTCCACACAACCATTCACACCTCCTGCAACCCCCCTCTCCCCCACACCTGCACCTCAAATCAGTGAAGATGAGGTGCACCAGGTCTTCTGGAAGCAGAAAAGGAAAAAAAGCACCAGGCCCAGATTGTGTTACACCAGCCTGTCTGAAATCCTGTGCTGACTAGCTGGCCCCCATCTTCACACAGATCTTCAACAGATCACTGGAGCTGTGCGAAAACCCTTCATGCTTCAAACGCTCCACCATCATCCCCATCCAAAGAATGGGGGAAAATCCAAAAAGAAATCCAAAATTACAGGACTAAATGACTACAGGCCTGTGGCTCTAATGTCTGTTGTCATGAGGTCATTTGAAAAACTGGTGCTGGCCCACCTGAAGGACATTATTGGACCCTTGCTGGATCCTCTTCAGTTTGCCTACAGAGCAAACAGGTCTGTGGACGATGCAGTCAACATGGGACTGCATTATGTTCTGCAACATCTAGACAGGCCAGGGACTTATGTGAGAATCCTGTTTGTGGCCTTTAACATGATCATCCCAAACCTCCTCCTGCCCAAACCAACTCAGCTCTCCATGCCCACCTCCATCTGTCAGTGGATCAACAGCTTCCTGACAGACAGGCAGCAGCTAGTGAGGCTGGGAAAACTCACATCCAGCACCCGTAAGATCAGCACTGGAGCTCCTCAGGGTTGTGTTCTCTCTCCACTGCTCTTCTCCCTCTACAAACTAGTCTAACATACTACATAAACACATAAACTGGTCTAACATCATACATAAACACATAAACTGGTCAAACACACACACACACACACACGCATACAGTTGGTATAGGAAAGGGTTAAAGCTTAACTCAGTACAGAGAAGAGACATAAGGAATGAAATTAGGGAACCATTTGCATATTCAGCAGATTTACACCTGAGGGAAACACCGAACTAAGAATCTTCTTAGTTCAAACACACCTTTGTAACAAGGTGAAAATGATACCTAATGTATAAATTAATAAGACGAAATTTGGATACTTGCAAGTCTCGTCTGTCTGAAAGAAAGGCTTAATGCAATCTGAAAGTCCCAGTGATCCTTGCTGAAGTTTTGAGTCAGAGAATCTTGATGAATGGAAAGGTCGAGGCCGAAGCCTGGCACGTAATTTAGGATGTTCTGGAGCGTTGGAGCTCATGAAGTTTGCAGACGACACCACACTCATCGGCCTCATTCAGGACGGTGACGAGTCTGCTTACAGACAGGAGGTTAAAGAGCTGGCTGTCTGGTGCAGTCTCAACAATCTGGAGCTCAACACGCTCAAAACAGTGGAGATTATCGTGGACTTCAGGAGAAACACCCCTGCTCTCCCCCCACTCACCATTATGGACAGCACTGTGACTGCAGTGGAGGCATTCAGGTTCCTGGGCACCACTATCTCTCAGGACCTAAAGTGAGACATTCATCTCCATTGTGAAAAAGGCCCAGCAGAGGTTGTACTTCCTTCGCCAGTTGAGGAAGATATGTAAGCTGACAGGAGTGAGTGTTTCGATCATAAGCCTGCATAAAACAGTATACAATCTCAAAGACAAAATACACGATGACAATAATATACACAATGACCTGAAGGATACATTGTTCATTCAAAGAAAGGTTTTCCTATGAATTAATTAGTAGAAAAGTCAATTTCTACTGTGCCTTTTGACCTTACTTGACCTTACTTACTATGGAAAATGCAGTGAGAGTCTCTCTGCTCACATTCCACTGGGCAATAAACCCAGTGATATGGTTGGTTGCCATGGAACCAGGGGCCTGTTCGGCTTCCTGGGGTGTTACGCATTTCGGGGGGAAGGGTCCATAGGTCATCATATGGCTTGTTAACTGAGGGGTATTTGTTAAATCTAGCTAACAAAATATATATTGTGTGTTTGATTGGTCCAGACGCTACAACTCATACACTTATTTATCTAACACACACACACTTAGTCTACACCTCAAATTTGCACATAATATACCTGTACATACAAAACTGTCTTATTGTAATATACCTGCACTACAATTGTCAATTTATATATTTTTATTTCTTATTTACTTGTTCTATTTGTAATTTTTTTTATTCTCTGTGTTTTTGTACTGTCACTGTCATTCTGTTGCCCTGCGGAAGCTTCGGTCATGAAAACAAATTCACGTATGTGAAAACATACCTGGCAATAAAGCTCATTCTGATTCTAACTTTCATAAGTAAGCTATGTCATCCTTTTTTGAACTTGGACTGCTCCAGTAAAGCTTTTGTTCAGTTATCTAAGTCTTTCTAAGTCTTTCTGTTCTGAGGATCCCTCTGTCGACTGTCATCCACTATAGCACAGTGGTAGAGGAGACAGCTCGGTTGCCTAGCGGACCCGAGTTCGATTCCCGCCTCAGACACCCATCACAGCAAGACTGAACCATGGAAGTGGACCCAGCAGTGGACGCTGTCCCTGTCTCCAGTGTGGAACATATTCTAGCGGCTGAGTGAGCTGGCTAGGCCTCGAGCCTCCCCAGTATTAACCACGCCATCCATTCCAGCTGAAAGGTCTACCGGCACCCAAAAGGTATGATGGTCGGGGCTTCATCACTCAGTGCACTTTGACATTTGGTTACAGCTTCCCCACAGCGAACAGCAAGGTGGCATACATCACTCTGCTCACCGGACGAGCACTGGACTGGACTACGGCTCTGTGGGAGCAGCATTCCCCACTTACTGACGATGGTGGGGGAGAGGTTGACCACAGGCTGCTTCAGATTTCTCAAGGGACCAGGAGTGTGACAGACTTCGCAATTGAGTTCCGCACCCTAGCCTCGGAGAGCGGGTGGGACCAACGAGCTCTGAGAGCGACGTTTCGCCATCCCCTGAGCTCAAGGATGAACTGGCCTTCAGGGATCTGGCTCCGGACATAGAGTCCCTTATCGACACTGCGATCAGAGTGGACAACCGCATTCGAGAGTGCAGACGGGAACGCCGTGGAGAAGTTCAGCTGTCCGAGCCCCACGCTTCTGGGTGGGCTCCGGATTCCTTCCCCCATCTCTTGAATTTCGAGGAACCCATGCAGAGAGGGAAGGGCCAGACTGTCACAGGCTGAAAGAGAACGGCGCATGAGGGAGAGATGCTGCCTGTATTGTGGTAAGCCTGACCACTTCAGAGTCAACTGCCCAGAGTTGACGGGAAAAAATGACTCTCGTCCAAGAAGAGAGTCCCCTTAGAATATGCAGACCTCTGTGAAGTTTTGCGCAAGCCTCTTTGCCACCCCACAGACCATATGACTGTGCTATTGATCTGCTACCGGAAACCAACCCTCCTCGAGGGAGGCTTTATTCCCTCTCCGTCCCAGAGAGAACTGCCATGGAGGAGTATATCAATGACGCTCTCAACAGTGGGTTCATCCGGCCATCTACGTCACCGGCAGGGGCTGGTTTCTTCTTTGTGGGAAAGAAGGATGGCGGACTTCGGCCGTGTATTGACTACTGGGGCCTTAATCGCATCACGGTCAAGAACCACTACCCTCTCCCACTAATGACCAGGGCCTTTGAACTCCTTCAAGGGGCGGCCATCTTCACTAAATTGGACCTTCGGAACGCCTACCACCCTGTCCGAATACGAGAAGGGGATGAGTGGAAGACGGCCTTCAATACTCCCAAGGGGCACTACGAGTATCAGGTAATGCCCTTTGGGCTAGTCAATGCTCCCGCGGTGTTCCAGGCGCTTATTAATGATGTGCTACGAGAGATGTTAGACAAGTTCGTATATGTATATCTTGATGACATCCTAATCTTCTCTCGCTGCTATCAAGAGCACGCCAACATGTCCGAAGCGTACTCTCCCAGCTACTGAGGAACGGTCTTTTTGTCAAGCTGGAGGAGAGCGAATTTCATGTTCCCACTGTCTCTTTCCTCGGGTTCATTGGTTCTAGTGGCAACGTTCGATGGATCCAGGCTGTACTGGATTGGCCCCAACCAGGCTCCGTTAAGGAGGTTCAACGCTTTCTGGGGTTTGTGAACTTTTATAGGCGGTTCATCAGAGGCTTTAGTGCTATAGCCGAACCCCTGACCACTCTCACCAAGAAGACAGCAAGTCCCTTTAGGTGGACTGAGGGCTAACCTGGCATTCGACCGACTCAAGCAGCTCTTTACGTCTGCACCCATCCTGACTCTCCCAGATCCCGAGTTACCCTTTGTAGTCGAGGTGGATGCTTCGAGTGTGGGGGTAGGGGGAGTCTTATCACAGAGAGCAGGGAGTGATCACTAACGTCATCCTTGTGCGTTCTTCTCTCGGCGACTTTCCCCAGCCGAGAGGAATTATGATATCGGTAACCCGGAGCTGTTAGCGGTGAAGTTGGTGCTAGAGGAGTGGAGACAGTGGCTGGAGGGGGCCAAACACCCATTCCTCATCTGGACGGATCACAGGAACCTCACCTATATTCGGGAGGGCAAGAGATTGTGCCCACGTCAGGCGCGCTGGGCCCTCTTCTTTAACCTCTTTGATTTTACCCTCTCATACCGCTCAGGGTCTAAGAATTTAAAGCCTGATGCTCTCTCAAGACTGTTTGATCCACCAGAGATGGAGGGCAGACCCGAATCAATCCTACCTAGTTCCAGAGTGGTGGCATCGATCCAGTGGGGAGTTGAGACCGCAGTGAGGAAGGCCCAATGGCGAGATCCTGATCCAGGTAACGGACCTTCGGGTCGTCTATTTGTGCCTAACTCCATGTGGTCTGATGTGTTACAGTGGGGTCATGCTTCTCTGTCTTCGGGCCATCCTGGGAGCACAAGATCATTGAAGCTCATTCAGAGAAGGTTTTGGTGGCCCAACATGCAGTGGGACGTTCGGGCTTTTGTTGCTGCCTGCAATGTGTGTGCCCAGAACAAGGAGCCCAGGACCCACCCTCATGGCTTACTGCACTCACTACCCATCCCTACACGCCCCTGGTCCCACATATCATTGGACTTCGTAACTGGTCTACCAAGCTCTCAAGGTAACACTGTAATTCTGGTGGTGGTAGACAGATTTTTCAAGGCTTGTCATCTCATACCATTACCCAAGATTCCCACAGCAGGTCAGACAGCGGAGTTGCTAATGCAGCACGTCTTCAGAATCCATGGCTTTCCCCAGGATATGGTGTCCGACTGAGGATCTCAGTTCACCTCCCGGTTCTGGAAGTCGTTTGGGCGTCTGATTGGGGCATCCATTAGCCTGTCCTCTGGTTTTCACCCCCAATCGAATGGACAGACAGAGAGGGTCAACCAGGAGGTTGAGAAGACTCTCAGATGCTTGGTGTCCAACAACCAGACGACTTTGAGCTCTCACTTAATCTGGGCGGAATTTGCACATAACGTACTACACCATTTTTCTTTGGGCCTGTCTGGTGTAGTGCGTTATGTGCTAGTTAGTTTGGTCCCCCTCCCCCCCTCTATTCCCTGAACAGGATCCCGAGGTCCGTGTGCCAGCTGCGGCTCGACTTGTCCAGAGGTGTCGACGGGCATGGCGGAGAGCACGAGTAGCCCTACGAAAGGCCGCTCAACAGCAACGGAAGTATGCTAACCAGCGCCGTAGACTGGGACCATCACTCAGACCAGGACAGAGAGTGTGGCTGTCTACCATGGATCTCCCACTGCACGTAGAGTCACAGAAGTTGGCACCTCACTTCATCGGACCCTTTAAGGTCCAGAGGAGCGGTCTTGGGTGCCAGCTCGAGATATTCTTGACCCAGATCTCATCACAGAATTTCGCCACCGGGGACAACAATACAACTAGAGGAACGTCAGGAGCCGTCCCTGAGGGAGGGGCTCCTGTAAGGCCCAGCTTGGAAGAACTCTCCCTGATTGCAATAACTCTCCCAACCTCTAGTTGGCACTAACCAGTAACACACCCCATCATTTCGCTTACACTGGTTCTATGCAATAACACTCCTAGCCACTAGGTGGCCCTAGCTTCTGTTGATAGATACATCACTACTCATTAGGACTTGAATGCCCCCAGCCGTGTGTCTTTACCCAATTAATGTTGGCCTATTTAAGCGTGCCCCATTTGCTCACCTGTGTTCAGTCTTGAGCCTACTACGCCTGTTTCCTCACCACCTAAGCTAGTTTATTGAGATTTTGCCTGTTTTGCTCATTTTTTTTCTTGCATTTTTCTATGGAAGCACGGCTTCCCTTTTGTTGTACTTTTGAACTTGGACTGCTCCAGTAAAGCTTTTGTTCAGTTATCTAAGTCTTTCTGTTCTGCCCTTGGATCCCTCTGTCAACTGTCAACCACTATAGCACAGTTGTAGAGGAGACAGCTCGGTTGCCTAGCGGACCCGAGTTTGATTCCCGCCTCAGACACCCATCACACCTTATTACTGGTGTACAGTAAAAAGAGAAACACAATTTCTCTCCCCACAGATGTTTGATCTGGAATAATAAAGACATTAAATATAAGAATAAATTTTTTTTTTTAACACTGGTTTAGGAATAATATTGTATTGCTGACTCAGTTGCTTCACCATATGACCACACTTACACTCATATGGAGATATTTTTTAGATAAAATCAAACTTCCAATTTCTGCAAAAGACTATGCAGTTGTCTTTGGTGGTATACCCTCTGATGTTCTTCAATTGTTGCGTGTTACTGATGTTGTTGATTTTAATGTAGCTATTGCTTTAAATTTAAAGTTAGATGGAGTTAGTTTTCTTGATAGAAAATGCAACAATAATGTTCAGAAAAAGATTTGTAGGTCTTTTAGATTCCACCAGCTAAAAGTTTTTGGAATTCCCACTTTCAAGACATTAAGTGGGAGGAGGCTTTTATGGTCTCCATGAGATACTGTATCACCAATAAGATCCTCGAGGTTTCATTTAAAATTATTCACTGTATTTACCCAGTAAATTAAGTTATAAAAATATTTAAGAACGACAATGACTAATATGAATGACTAAAACTATTTCCCATCTTTTTGTTAATTGAATTTGTACCAAATTGTTTTGGAGTGATTTTAAGGTCTTCTTTAAGGAGATTTCGGGATTTGACATTACATTGGAAGACAAGAATATCTTATTTTTTGATAAGCCTTTAGAGAAGAAAATTGATTTTGTTCTTAATTGGTTTAGGAAATATTACATTTATAAATGTCGAGGGGCAAAAAATACACCTAGTTTTGTGCAATTTAAGTTTGAGCTTTGTCAGTATTTTAAAGCACTGGAGGGTGTAAGGAATGCTAAGGCCAAAAAGACTATGGATTGTTGTAAAGCCTTGAAATGTTATGCTTTTTAAGGACCCCTATATTTATTTTGCAATTAGAGATATGGTAGGTATGAACTACTGTATGTAGTTCTTAATTTTCGTGTTGTTTATTTAGCAGTTTTTTTTTATTATTATTATTATGATTCTACTTGTAACCTTTTTTATGGATTTCATGCAGTTATTGTTACACGTTGTGTGATTTGTTACTAAATAAAGCTTTTGTGGTAAAACCGAGAATAAGAACTCCTATATTCTTGACTACGCCACTCCGATTTTATTTGGGTAGGAGATCCCAGGCCATGTAAAGGGTTTTCCCGCACGGCTATTCAAATAAAAGAATATCCTTAAGACAGAATTACTATAAACAGTTTCAATTTTATTAACCAAGTAATTTCACTTCCAAGCTGGCTAAATTTACTCATGTAAGATGGAAACACAAATACCTGCAGAGGATAATGTCACGCTCAAAGAAAATAAAAATGAAATGAACACCAAAAATTAAATACATTAACCCCAATCTACAAACTTCAGTTTTCATGCATGGCACCTCAAAGCATGAAATACAAAAAAAAAAACACAGCACACGTGAATGATGGAGAATATACTTCCTCCCTATATAGTTAGCTGCCAGTAATGGCCTCGTTGGCATGTAAAATAACCGGACCAAACAATAAACAATAGTCGTGGGCCAACAACAAGAGCGAAAGAAAACAAAATAAACAATTCACAGAAACAAGAGAATACAATTTCAAGGCAGGGAAAACAGTAATCATTTGAGCTGGACCGAAACAACTAAAAAGAGAAAACATTAAACAAAACACAATTTGTTAACCCATGCTATGCAGTCCAACCTTCTCAATCAGGACAGCTAATTTAAATTACACAAATATAAAAAGAAAAACAAACATTACAATTTCAAAAAGAAACCACTATCTATAAATTTATTAGTCAACAGTATTAAAATGCTAGGTATACTAGCCTCACAATAAAATTTAAAATAAATACCTTTGAGACTTTAGCTGATCACATACCATTAAAGGGCTACAATCATCACCATATACTGCCTAAAGAAGAGAGGACTCTTTTAACACTCTTGTATAAAAGCGTGTCAGCTTAGTGTGTACAAAAGGTATACAGTTCATCGTTTTACACCATAAAACGATCGTCAACCATAGATCGTCAACGCTCACGTGCAGGATGCTATGCTGCTCATTCAGTGTCTGACACTTCTCCAGCCCAAGATAACCAACATGAGAATTTAAGACACCTAAAAATCACTAAAAGAGCAATTACATGATTACACACCACTGACATCATCCCATACCGTTTACACGATTGTAAGTCACTGGCTTTTGACCAGCGCTAATTTAAATACCTCACAAATCTAATCATACAAATGACCAACAAATTAAACGTTAACACTCTTCAAAATGGATAACAATCAATAAAAAAAGACCAACCAAAGATTGTTCTTCTAGCGACAGACAACCACCAAACCGCCAAACAGTTGAAACGTAGCTCATCTACTGATCGGAAGTGCGTATTTAAAGGGAAATCCTGCATGCCATCATAGGTACAACAGTGCCTCCTAGTGGCTTGGCTACATACATCCCAGCTTTTTAATGATCATCGTCCCGGTGAGCACCCTAATGTAGCTCACTACTGCCAAGGTCTAAAAAGGGTAGTAATGCCACTAATCTCCGCTATACTAATAGACCCATTTTGTGCTATGGACTGAGGAAGGTGAAAAAGATTTGGGTGTTGGCCTGCTGTCCTACGAGTAGAATACCTAAGAGGGGGAGTAGTCACTTCTGACTGGCCAACTGGCTGGTCTAAGAGAGGCTCTATATTAGTAACCAACCCCAACTCCTGTTCTTGTGTCGACTCCAGGACTAGAATCAGCTTGGGCACCTACCCCGGTATGAACCACAACTATTTGTGGCTGGATTCCCACTTCTGAATCCTCAGACCTCAGTTCCCTACCCGGATTAAGAGAGATACCTGAATCACTTCTAATGGGTTGGGTATCTGTACCCTGGGGAGCCAACTTAACTTGAACGATGAACAACCTTAATAGGGCCATATTTTCCCTGGGGTCTCATCTTATACAACGTCCCCACTTGATTGGTACATGTCACAACTTCAAACAACATAGAACTCCAAACATCCTGGATCTTGTGGCGGCCATGAAAATGGTTTCTACAATATACTAACATGCCAGAGGACAGTATAGGAGTTACCTCAGAGAAACCGCACTCTCCAAGTGTTTTCAAGCACTAGTATAAACAGAAGTCAAGTGCTCTTGATGCTGAGCCACCCAATCTGATGGGGTACATTCTACTATTTCAACACAACTATGAAGCAGATGGGCTTCTGACCAAACATCAGCTCATAAGGCTGAGTCGACTGGTGAAGAGCAGCTGTGGCAGCAATTGCGGCCACTTTCGTTTCTGCTCGGGTGGCAAAGTGCGAAGCAAATCATGTAATGTCCGGTTAAATCTTTCACATTGACCGTTACCCTCAGGATGGTATGGGGTTGTTCTACTTTTGGCAATACCATACAATTCACACAAATGCCTCAGCAATTCCCCCTCAAAGCTACGTCCCTGGTCAGAGTGAATCCTATTGGGCACCCCATAAATATAGAACCACTTCTCTGTCAGAATCTTAGCCACTGTGTATGCCCTTTGATCAGGTGTAGGATAAGCTTGTGTAAATTTGGAGAAAACGTCTGTCACAACCAAAACATTTTCCTGCCCATTACTAGCTTTATCCAAAACTGTGAAATCAATTGCAATGATTTCTAAAAGGTCTACTAGCTAATAAACTCTCCAAAAATGTTCTCAACTTAGGTTGCGATGCCTTGGCGACAATACAGCGTTCACACTCAGTACATCATTTTTTTATATCTTGCCACATGTTAGGCCAATAACACCTTTGGCGAACAAGATCTGTGGTACGCTCCACACCTTGGTGACCGTGGTTATCATGGAGGCTTGTAAGCACTTCAACCTGAAGGCCCTTAGGGAGCAACAATTGCCACACCAACTCTCTAGACGGAGGTATTTGCATGGTCCTATACAGAACTCCATCCACCTCCTGTACTCGGGGTCACTGTTTTACCAACTGTTGAACTTCTCTTGACATGTTCTTCAATTCAGCAACTGTTGGTTGCTGCCCCTGCACCCAAAATTGTTGAAAGGCCTGGATACCTGGGTCCGCGGCCTGCAAAGCTCTCAAGTCTGCATTACTACGAACCGGAACAGCGTCCACTGTAAACGATTCCACCACCTGGGGGCCCAACCCGGGTGGTTTCTCCAGCACTGCAATTGACTGAGGAACCGTAATACATGATAATACAACTGCAGATTGATCAGAATGCGAAGTGAGCCTAGAAAGTGCATCTGCATTTCGATTTGCAGCGCCTGGTCGATACTTAATCTCATAGTTAAATAAAGCCAGTTGGGAAACCCAACGCTGTTCAACTGCCCCCAAATTTGCCGACTCAAGATAGCGCACTGGATTGTTATCTGTATAAACAGTGACCTTATTCCCAAGAAGATATTCTCTAAACTTCTCGGTCATTGCCCATTTCAGGGCCAAGAGCTCCAGCTTCACTGCACTATAGTTAGTCATGTTCCTCTCACTTAGTCGAAGCCCGCGACTAGCGAAAGCAATTGGTCTCCGCAGCCCCCCATGTTCTTGTGATAACACTGCCCCCAAACCTAAATGGCTTGCGTCAGTCTCTAAAATAAAAGGACACAAGAAGTCTGCATACCCTAAAACAGGAGCCTGAATGAGCCACTCTTTTAAGTCATTAAAGGCGTTCTCACAACTGTCATCCCAATGTTGTTCAAAAGAACCCTGCTTGGTGGTTGCACCCCGCTTCTGAGTGCCCTGTAAAGTCCCATCTAATTTATGCAGGGGGGCTGCTAGTCTAGCAAAACCCTCTACAAACCGATTAACTTTTCATTGCACAACCCAAAGGACATACGGTTGAACTCAAATAGCTCAAAGGGTGTGCAAAAAGCCGTCTTTTCCCTATCTTGAGGGGCTACCGAAACCTGATTATAGCCGCTTGCCAGATCCAGTGTGCTAAACCATTTGGCCTCACTAAGCGCATCCAAGGTCTCCTCTATTCGTAGCAAGGGAAAAGCATCCTTGCGAGTTTTGGCGTTAAGTTGCCGATAATCTACACATAACCGAATAGAACAATCCTTTTTTTGAACCACCACGATGGGTGCGGCATATGGGCTACAACAATACCCTGTTCAACCAATTCTCGAATAAGAGTCTTAACCAGATCATACTGAGAAGGGGGCAGGCGATGGTACCGCTGACGTACAGGTACATCGTCTACTAATGGAATAGTATGCTGGAGTAAATCAGTACAGCCCAGGTCTCCATCAACATGACTAAACGCATGACTAGCATATTTCTGAAGTAATGTCTGGGCTTGTTGATGTTCCTGACTCAACAAGGTAGGCCACATAAGTTGAGAGGAATCAAACTGGGAACTACTCTCCACCCCAACTGCTTGTATCAGCGCTACAGTCTCAGACTCATCATTCTGTACATTAAACTGAATGGAAGAGGTTACAACAGATGACTGAACAATATGCAGCTCTCCCAGTACAGTTTTTCATCTTGACTCCCTACATTAATAACTGGCACCTTCACCACCCCACAGTTAACTGACAAACAGGCAGATGGAACTAAAAGGTCCCCAGGCAATTGGCCTTCCACAAATGATACTGGTTCCAAAAACCAAGCATTAAATGTAGTCCCCAGCCCCTGGTGGCAAGTGGCTGGAACAAACTTCATGGTACCTGCTGGCACTTGCACCGCCGTACCCCTCTGAACCAGAGCTGGACCTACACACCCAGTTTCTAGAATACGTTCCCAGAGTTGGCACTCAGAAAAAGCTCTCTGCCAAACTTTCCCTGCATGTTGAATAGAAGGAGAATCAAATAACCTAGCCCCATGCTGCAAAAACAATTCTTGGTAACAACTACTAATAACATTCCTTCCCAACAATCCAGGCACCTGTTCTCGCCTCAACTGGATAGCAGGATCAGAAGAGTTTTTCACTACTAGAATGCCCATCTTGGGCAAAGTCTTACCAAGTATGCCTATGTTCGTCTCTAAATACACCAAGTAAGGAATATCAAGGCCATTGGCTGCTTTAAGCTTAAGCCACTGACACGGTTGCAACTGAAACTGGAATTGGGGTTGCAAATATTGCTCATAAAATTGCTGGGTAACCGTAGTCACCATAGATCCTGTGTCCAGCGAGCATGCCACAGTTACCCCACCAATAGTAATCCCCACTGTTGGACATTTACCTAGAAGTCGAAGCTTATCAACAGAGGGGTTGCCCAAGGGTTCCCCACCCGGCACATGGGCATGGCTGCCGGGGGGCACAAGTTTTCCGATGACTGAGTAGAAGACCTAGGCCCTGCAACTACCCTCAACGTCATACCAATTCAGTTTTACAAAATCTTGCAATATGACCAGGTTGATTACAACGCAAGCAAATAGGTCTACCATCTGGATGCTACGAAAACTCGAAATGCTTGAGAATAGTATCTAGCTGAGCCTGCTGTTTACGAAGACTTTCTTTGACTTCAGTCAACTCATCTGAGGGCTTATTTAGGATAGCATTAGACTGCGCTGAGAGGTTGGTAACATTAGTGATGCTTATACTTATACCGTGTAATGACTCTCCCAGCCACTAGGTGGCCCTAGCTTCTGTAGATTTAATTGTATTACTGCTCATTAGGACTTGATTCCTCCCACCTGTGGGTCATTACCTAATTTGTGTTTGCCTATTTAAGCATGCCTCTTTCTTTCAGTTGTGTTCAGTCTTGAGCCTACTATGCAGGTGTTATCCTCACCAAGAAAGCTAAGTCTGTTGTGTTTTTGGATTTGCCTTTTGCTCATCTTTTGTTTCTTGTATTTTTTCTGTGGAAGCACGGCTTCCTTTTTGTTGTACTTTTGAACTTGGACTCCAGTTGTTCAGTCATCTAAGCTTGCATGTTATTCTTCTGCCCTTGGGTCCATCTATTGTTTGTCATCCACCATAGCTCAGTGGTAAAAGAGGCAGTTCAATTGACTAGAAGACCCGAGTTTGATTCCAGCCTCAGACACCCATCACAGAATTTTATAGATTAAAATGATGCCATTGCCAAGGTAAAAAAAATGCCCCGTAAATCACTTCACCTCATAAGTGATTTACAGGATAATTAAAAAAAAAAAATGGTTTAACATTCATGTGAAGGCACAATGCTATTTGAAAACATAAAAAAATTTATTTTATTTCTAGCTGTTGTTCTCTCTCTTGTACATTGTTTATACATTTCATATGGCAATGCAATACAAATAAAATATAATTTTGTCAAAAGTGATGAAGCTTAGTTTTTGTATATTTATTTTAATAACTTTTCAAAATGTTCTCATAATTAAGTAAATATTGTTAATTTTCTAATAAAATTTAGCACCATTTTACATTAACTGGAAAGGTTTTGTTTATATTATTGATTTTAAAAGCTAATTTATCGGTTATCAGCCATATATTCCGAATTTTGTTACTGGTATCTGCAAAATCGACTATCAGTCAATCTCTTATTGACAGTGAGATAAGCAACAGATGGGACAAAAATATAAAAATAAATAAACATCTGATACTTTGTCAAAACAGAGCTGCATTCCATTTGACAGTGTCCCTTCACAGTGTTCACTGCTCCCTATTCCCCATGTGCAAACTATCTGTTGAAGAAAAAATGCATTCATCAGGAACACGATGCAACATCATCACATACAGATTAAACAAGAGTAACTCATATTAGAGGAATTTGAGGTATGATCACATAAATACAGTGATAATAGTCAATAAATAAATACACTATAAAATATAACTGCAAGCAGAGATGACGGGCTCAAGCCACCAGCGCAACTGCTACCCCGGTGGCAACAGGAAAACAGTGCACAAAACACTAAAAGAGTAACCCTCTGGCAGTCTGATTTTAAGCATTACAGTAATGAAAGGGTTGCACTAGAACATCAAGAGTGTGAAAAAGACACACCCAAACAAAGGGAACAATATATAAAACTTGTTCTATTTACACATCTTAACAAATAATTTATTAATTATTTGTTTGTGTTTTCGCAGTACCCAATCGAAAGCATAAACTATTCATCTTTCGTAATCTTTTAGTATCTTTATGGGCATTGGACTTTTAGCTGCTGTAACAACGTTTGTGTAAAGAGTGGTTTGTTAAGTTTAGCTAAATGCTTGCTAAAGACATCACACACATTGTAATTTGGGTGCAAAACATTTTTACGTTTTTATTGCCTCAACACTTATTTTAGTATACTTCTGTGTATCAGGGTATTCCTTTAATCATACATCAACAGGAGAAAACAAATCTATTTTTCAAGAAAATACTTGTAAACAATGTAATTTAATCAGATTAAACCGTGCTTCCTTATAGTAATCAGTTTGACCCTATACACTTTTGACCCCTTAACCAACCCTTAAACCTATCCATATCACCAAACCTGTCCCCAACCTTACCCGTATCACACCTCAGTAGCAGCAAAATTGTTGTGCAGTAACAAAAGCTTTAAATCATTGTATAAAATCTGTTAACATTATTTGAAGATTTTCAAGAAGTGCATGATCACATGAAATGAGAATTGAATGACATTTGTAAGCATGATTATTTACATTAAATAATAATCTGTTAATCGTTAGATAATGTTTAATAAGTACATTAGTAAACATTAACAAGCACATGATCTAATTTCTAGCTATGTGAATATACAGTATATTAACTAATGATCTACTAAGGATTATATTATGTTTGTTAATGGTTTATTAATGAAAGTTATTATAAAGTGTCACTGCATTTGTTAATCTGTTAATGTTAGTTAATAAAAATGTTCATGTTCATGTTAGTTCACAGTACATTAAGTCATGTTAACAGATACAACTTAAAATTTTGATTATGTATTATTCATTTTTGAACATATTATAACAGTAATTTTTTATGACTAACATATTAACTAACATATTAACTAAGATTAATAAATGCTATATAAATATTGCTCATTTTAATTAATATAATGTTAACAAATTCAACCTTATTGTAAAATTAAAACTGCCAGTAGGTGGCAGCAAGTCACTGTTAATAAGTGAGTCATTGCGATTGAACCGAATCATTTTAACAGTTGATTCATTCAGGAACAAAACAGCATCATGTTGCTCAGAGACACAAATTGGAATTATATATGTTGGCTAAATAGAGCAAAAACTGTCACGGTCTTGTCACAGCAGTTTAATAGAGAGAGAGAGAGAGACCCAGATGCAGAATGATCAAGGGAGCGATGCCGCTGCCTGCTGGAGAGCCTGTCTCTCCTTGGTGGTACCGGGAGGAACTATATGGATGCTCATTTCTGCTGGGTCTGGTGATGGCTGGTTCGTTCTGTCACGGTCTTGTCACAGCAGTTTAATAGAGAGAGAGAGACCCAGATGCAGAATGATCAAGGGAGCGATGCCGCTGCCTGCTGGAGAGCCTGTCTCTCCTTGGTGGTACCGGGAGGAACTATATGGATGCTCATTTCTGCTGGGTCTGGTGATGGCTGGTTCGTTCTGTCACGGTCTTGTCACAGCAGTTTAATAGAGAGAGAGAGACCCAGATGCAGAATGATCAAGGGAGTGAGGTTTATTGACAAGACAAGGATTATCAGGGCATATGTGAGAGTCCAAACAATAGGAACGGGCAGTCTGCTAGTCAGGGGGGAGGCAAGCCACGAGCCACCCCCCCCCCCCCCCCAATGGACGCCTCCAGGCGTCCACACTGAAAAAACAGTCAATATTGTGTCTAAAACGTAAGTGTTTTAATATTAAATTCTTATTTATTGAACTGCTGTATAAAATCAATATCACAGTTGTAATCATGCTGCTTTTTGGTGGAAAAAACGTCTTAGCGTGATACTGATTAACTATATGAAATGATATAAATATGTACATTTCTGCCTCCATATCTTGAATTTTGTGATCATTCTAAATGCATTTTAATTAACTGAATCATGCCGTGAAAGAAGGCACACTGGTCTACTTCCTATTGTCTTAAGCCAGGCTCACACTGTGCGATTTTTAAAAGTCCTTTAGGATTGTACTTTTCAGACTGTACGAACATGATGATCATGTCACACTGTGGGATCTCAGTTGTCATTAATATCAGACTGTACGACAGTCAAGACGCGTTAAAAACAGGTGCGTGCAAGAAAACTTGTCTGGAGTTCTACATTATCAACCCATACATGTTCAGTGACTGCGAGCTGCATTGCACGTGGGGCTGTAATGTTGGCTATCATTAAAAGTATATGAATGGTGGCAATACCGGCGTATTTAAGAAGAATAGTGTAAGCAGCGCACTACATACCCACATGAAAACAGCGGTGCAACTGGTGTTTATCATAGCAAAGGCAACTTATCATATGAATTCCATGAGCGGAGGAGGAGAGCGCCGGAGTTTATGCGGTTAGAAGAAATCTGATCATGGCTTGTCTTGAAAAACGAAGACAGTTTGACGTTCGTCGTAGGAGAATTAAACTTTAGCTAACACACATGGTAGCTCTTATGAGTCATGGATGTTAGCAAGACAAATTAACTATTTTTGTGTTTTGGATAATTAGCTGTAAATTCGATACGCAAGTAGCTTAGTCTTTTGTTCATCTCCACTCACCACCACACCAAGACAAACACAACTGGAAAGGGAGGAAGGGCTTCACTTCTGTGGCTCTCTGCCTGTCTGTGATGTGATGTAATGAGTGCTACAGTCTATGGTGCTACACTACTCTGCTGTGCGGTGACACGGAGGGAGAAAGGCATTGGAACTCGACAGAGTCTTAACATTTCCCGACCCAACCTGATATTTTGACTTTTTATTTGTTTGACAGGGAAAGCTGTGCGCAAACAGAAACACGCATATATACATATATTCTTTTTTTTTTTTTTTTAAAAACCTCTCCAGAAGAAAAAGGGCAGGTGCTGAAGCCCCCTTTTATGTCTATGTGTGCACGTGCCTGTATATAGGCTATATTTATACAGTATATACCGTGTATAGTTTATGGAGTAAAAAAATGCTGCACATATTTCAAACATCCATTTCTTTATTTACCCTTGCATTGCAGACAAGCAGAGACAAACCATCATCAAAATGTGTGCAGTACTTTATTCAAACTTGAGTTAAGTTTAGTTACAAGCTCTTTTAAGTACTTTTTATTTGTTCAATATTTGCAAAACCTACACACAAATGTAAAAGGTAACCAACTTAATTTTGGCCACCTCAGAAATGGGTCAAACTATTGATATTACCTAAAAAGTTAAAGAAAATACGCTAGAAATCCATGCTCTTTCAGGCTATGTCTGACGTGCACGTGCATTATACACCTGCTGTCATCTGTGTCATTAATATTACAGCTTTTCTCGATTGCTGAAACACATTTCTTGAAATTATGACTCCTTTTCTCGAAACTCTAAACACAAATACATAACTTTTCACCCAATTCCCCATACTTCCTATTTTCAGGTCAAAATGAAGCTCTCCATGTCAGGAAGAAAGAATGAGGATTCAGTAGCGAATGCGCAAACAACGTTTATTGGGAATTCAACCAGGAAGATGACGAGAGTCAGAGAGGTGAAAGATGGAGGTAACTCCGGGTAGCGCAGGGACACAAACGGGCAGCCGATGATCGAGGATCCGTGCAGCGAAGCCCACGGCAGAGGTGAGAAGGAAACTCCAGGAACTGGTCAGAAACAGAGAGACACGAACTGAACACGATAACAACATAGGACGATCTGACAACACCGGACAGAAAACAGACATTAAATAGGCCAGCTGATAAGCCACAGCTGGCGCTAATCAGCTGATGGCGCTGATCACCGGCAACACAAACCACACCCACACCCACAATGACACGGAGAGGGCTAGAATGAGTCAGTGAGCCCATGAACCGTGACAGGACCCCTCCCCCTAGGAGCGCCGCCTGGCGCTCCCAGGCGAACCTACCTGTTGATTGTAATCATCAATAAGGGAGTGGTCCAGAATGTCCCTAGCAGGAACCCAACTTCTCTCCTCCGGACCGTAACTTTCCCAGTCCACCAAGTACTGAAAACCGCCTCCCCTCCGTCTTGAGTCCAGAATGCGGTTAGTAGTTAATAAGTGGGTTCCCCGTCTACGAGACGCGGCGGTGGGGGAACTGGGGCAGGCGGATTAATGGGTGAACGAAAAACGGGCTTCAATTCTCCTGTACGCCAGAGGAAGTTTGAGGCGGATTGCCACCGGACTAAGAACTTTGGTGACAGAAAACGGGCCAATACATTTTGGAGCTAGCTTATTACAAACGGATGGCGATCGACCGGTGGCGAATGGCCTTAGCCTGGGTGCGCGTCCTCCCTTGGAGAAGAGTCTCTCGGGCTCTTTTCCAAGTGCGACGGCACCTCTGGATGAAGGCGTGAGCGGAGGGGACCGTGACTTCGGATTCCAGACTGGGAAAAATAGGTGGCTGGTACCCTAAACTACATGCAAATGGAGATAGGCCCGTGGATGACACTGGTAACGAGTTGTATGCGTACTCCACCCATGAGAGTTGTTGGCTCCAGGAGGAAGGATTCTGAGTAACCAAACATCGCAACATTCTCTCAAGATCCTGGTTGGCCCGCTGCGTTTGGCCGTTGCTCTGCGGATGGAAACCAGAGGGCAGACTGACACTCGCCCCCAGTAATCTGCAAAACTCCTTCCAAAATTTGGAAACAAACTGGGGTCCCCTGTCGGAAACCACGTCCATCGGGAGGCCATGAATGCGAAAGACGTGATCAACGACCGTAACCGCTGTCTCCTTGGCTGAGGGTAATTTGGGCAAGGGAATAAAATGGGCCGCCTTCGAGAAACGGTCCACTACGGTCAATACAACCGTATTGCCCTGGGAGGGCGGAAGGGCCGTGATGAAATCGAGCGAGATGTTGGACCAGGGTCTCGAAGGGACCGACAGCGGTTGAAGTAACCCATCAGGGGGTCGATTGGAAGTCTTACCACGAGTGCAATCTGAGCAGGCCAAAACAAAATCTCGGACGTCACGAGCCATAGAAGGTCACCAGAATTGCTGTTTTATGAGGAAACTAGTCCGATTCACCCCTGGATGACAAGGCAAGCTGGAACAATGACCCCACCGAACGACGTCGGACCGTAACCTCTCCGGCACAAATAATCGACTCGGTGGGCAACCGGTGTTGTGGAATTTTCCATGTTCAAAAGAAATTGCTAAAGAGAATACGAGATTAGGGGTTACGAGAATAGGAGCCGAAACAAAGCGACTCTTGAGGTTGGTAAATGCAGCTTCGGCTGCACTAGACCACCTGAACGTAGTCTTAGTGGAGGTCAAGGCAGTCAGAGGAGCGGCTAGTTGGCTGAAATTGCGAATGAAACGCCGGTAGAAATTGGCGAACCCCAGGAACCTCTGTAGGGCCTTACGGGACCCTGGGGTTGGCCAATCCCCCACAGCCTTAACCTTGTCAGGATCCATGCGCATTCCCTCGGACGAGATGATGTACCCCAAAAACGGAACTGACTGTGCATGAAACGCGCACTTCTCCGCCTTGACAAAAAGCCCATTCTCGAGCAGCCTCTGGACACTCCACTCAAAACCATTCAATCTTGCTGAAAAAACAAACTTTGCCCTCAGACATGACACACAAGCCCTCAGAAATACACACATTACAACACAGTCTTACACACTAGTGAGATCAATCAGATATCATTTTACAGCTCAATGTTTCTTACAGTATCAAACATAAATAGGGCAGATACATGCTAAATATAGCAGATACAGTGAAATTCAACAATAAGCTTTAAGAAAAGATTATTTTGATTACTCTGCTGTAAAGAGATCTTACAGTAGAGTAGATGAAAAGCACTAGAAAAGTAAAGGTCAAACTCCAAAGAATTGCATATGAACACACAACAGAATATAGAGTTATCTCTCAGTTCTGCAAAAATACAGTACATGTAAGAAGTACTTGGCTACAAATCAGTTCAACAGTTATGAGTTTGAGGGTGTACAACTTGTGCAAAGTATTTACTGTATGTAGAAAAAGTAAAAGTTCTCTCATTTGAAGTACTGCTACTATTCTGTCATTATATTTTATCTGTAAGTAGTATTGAAACCCTGTAGATGAGCCTGTTGGCCAGCTGTCCTCATGCACAAGAACATGTGCTCCTTTTTATATCATCCTGAGATTCTGACTGGTGTGTCATCAGTTTTGCTAACTAATGTTCACACATGGATGTGTGCTATTTGAGTTCATATTGTGATTCTTGAGGTAATTGTATTGTGTGTTTGTGTTTTCTGAATGAGAAAACCTCTGTGGAAGGTTCACAATGTAGTGTAGTGAAAAGTGTAGATTTTTTAAGTGCAAGTGTAAACTGGAACGTGTGTGAAAACAGGTAAAATGTGTTAAATGTTTTGAGAAATGTCTTTGTTTCGAAAATTGAATGAATGGTTTGGAAAATTGGGCCAAATTAATCAGTTATGTGTTAGCAATCAAGAAAAATTGTAATCAAACAACACAATACAAGAGGGAATCACTCACTGTTCTTGACTGAACCATTTTTTCAGCTTTAACATAAAATAGTTTGTAATGAATACATTCAATGAAGACTATGCAGTGATTATTTTTGCATTTGATTATCCAATTTGTTTTTCTTGAATTTTTTGTGTTTGTGCATGATTTACTTCAGATATTACACAAAGACATGAATGAGATTTTCTACTGATATTTTATAAATCAATGACATTTTCTACTTATTTTCCTATTACTAATAAAGTTATACAAATAATTTCAGTGAACTGACTTAATTGTAATTGTTGTTACAGTCATGCTCTTGTAGTTCCCCTCATTCATTTGTGTTTTTATGCTTTTTGGACATGCTTATCATAATAAATAGACCTATTTTACAAAACTTAAAAAATGTCCCCATGCTTCATATATCACTGAAAATGGGAGAATCTCAGCTTTAATATGGTGTGGCACACAGTCAGGATAATTATTGGTTCAAATGTGTTGCAGTTTTAAAAAGCTTGTCTTTACATCGGATTTCATGATATTCCATTTCAAAGGCTATACATTCATTGTAGTTCAGACAATGTTACACTTACAATGTTATATGTAACATGGTATCTAGGTAAAATTTATTATATGTGTTGTACTGTCTGTTTAATCTACCTAGAATTTAATTTACAGTCAACATCATCTGAATTATTTAGCAAAATTTCCATGATTAGTTCACCTTGCTAACTGTGGTCGTAATTCATTCTGGCAGTTTCATCTGGCAGTTTTCTTCATTTTCACCTTTTGTGGAATCAAATATTCACAGTTCAAGTTACCGTCTCTTATTTAAATGGAGCCACACACATTCCTGTCATATAATCAGACATTCTTTCACTTTAGCCATGACAACTTCTTGTTTATTTTAGATGTATTTTTGTTCAGATGCATTTATGCTCCACATGTCTTTAGTATGTGGATGTTATTTATAAGCATTGTTGAACCTACTCCTTAACAATTCTGGTAATAATTTACCAGAATCAATTTGTTCAATTTCTTCATTTCAGTTACAGTTTTTTTCAATTGCTAACAAGCGTTTACCAATACTTAAAGTACTTTTTCTAAACTCTTAACACAGAAACACACCTACATCACACAATTAGCCAAATAGATAATTTTCTGGACAAAACCACATTTTGTTAAATAAATACAAACTCCACTTTTCAAAATGCCGAATACCTTTTTCTACATTTACTAATTATATCAAAACACAGCAAACCCGATTCAAAATCGAGTCATTGTCAAAACATTGGCACAGGTTTTCTATCCAATAGGAACATATAGTCGATCATAGTGCATAGACTGTCAAAATGATAACAATTAATGGCATTACAAAAACTGCATTACTTGTCATGTCTCAGTTCGACCTGTATAGAACATACAATATGAGATCCATTTAAAAAAATAAAAATAAATAAAAAAAATAAAATAATAATAATAATTCAGTCAGCTGAACTCTACTTTGTGTGTGTAAATGTGTGGATTCATTTTAGATCGTATGTGTACAGCATAGTGGAGTCATCAGTACTTTATGGAATGTAAAAGAAAAGTGGCAGAATTGCTGCAGTAAATTTCAAAATGAAATTTCTGTGTGTGAAAAAAAAAAACATACAGCCCTTTGCCTTTTGCCCCCTACCTCTCCTTCTCCCTTGTCAGAAAGTCAGAAAGAGCTTTATTACCAAGTATGTTTACAGACACAATGAATTTGACTTGACGACAGGAGCTTCCAGTGCAGAAGAAAGTGTGGACATAGTGCAAACATACATGACAGTGCAGACATACACAGGAATTATAACTAATATAAGAAAAACAGAAAATTATGGTCTGTAGCACAGACCAAAAGGCAAAAGTACGAAGAGAGAGTGACTACTCTAGGTCCAAAGTGATTTTCTTGGCCCTTTTCCTTACTCTGGAGGAGTACAGATCTTGGAGGTTGGGCCAATAATCATCTCAGCAGTCTTGGCTGTCTGTTGTAGTCTCTTGATGTCTGATTTGGTAGCTGAACCAAACCAGACAGTCCTGGTCCAACTACTCCTCTCCCTCGTCCAGACATTTTCTTTCTTTTTCTGCTTCTCTGTGTTGTTCTGTATTGTTTTGAACAAAACCAATCCAGAGAGTGCCTTTTTATTGTGCATAGCCATGTAATGGAAAGACTTGAAATTATTAATTAAGATTTTAATTAGCTATTTCTCAATTATCAGTAATTAAAATAATTCTTAGCTCTTTTGTTGCACAAGTAGAGGCTTTACACTATATTTAAAGTTTGGAACATTAGGTCTTCATTTCTGTCATGCTGTGTTTAAGCATTTGTAACAAAGTTAAGAGTGATCCATGATTTTGGTATGGGGTAAGTTTGTATGAAAAGAAAATTTAAGCATTTTAGAAACATGTTAATTGACTGAATATTGTGTGAAAACAACATGAATTTTGTTAATGGTATGGTCACAACAGACGGATGGATGTTTTGCTAATTGTGTTTAAAGTTTTGAAAATGTGATTATAGATTGGACAAAGGGATATTAGCAATTGAAAAAAACTGTAACGCTCTAGAGTTGCGTTGACAATCTGTATTGTTAAAAGCGCTATATAAATAAAGGTGACTTGACTTGACTCTCCCCTACCTCTTCTTCTCCCTTTTTCTGATCCAACTACTCCTCTCCCTCCTACAACTATTCCTTTCCCAGGCATTATTTTTTCTCTCTCTGTTATTTATTTTTATTATTTTTTCTCTCTTTGTGTTGTTCTGCATCAACAAAACAAATTCAAAGAGGTATTTTTTACTCTATGTTGATATAATGGAAAGAGCATCAACACCTGACTACACTAGCCAACAATTGAAGTGGATCAGAACCTTTAATCAAAGTTGTCCTAAAACATAAAACCAAAATGTTTTCTTGTCCAAGCACAACTTTGATGAACTTTTTTGATCCACTTCAAATGTTGACTACTGTATTCCTCCAAATGAGACTCGAATCAGCTATTTCTAAATATTTCCGTGTTCTGTTACTTAAAAATGCTGATCAGCGGTTACAATATTTTATATATAGAGATTTTTTTTCAATACGTTTGAGCTGCTGTTGTTGCAGAAGTAGAGGATTTACACTATATTTAAAGTTTGGAACATTAGGTGGTCCCACTTTATATTAAGTGGCCTTAACTGCTATGTACTTCAAAAATAAGTACAATGTACTTATTGAGTTCATATTGTATTGCAAAACACTTTTGTTGCTATTGAGGTGGGATACGGGTAAGGTTAGGGACAGGTTTGGGGGTATGGGTAGGATTAAGGGTCGGTTAAGGTGTAAGGGATGGGTCAACAGTGTAATTATAAATGTAATTACAGAAATTAATTACAGATGTAATTACATGCAGGTATTTTTAAAATATAAGTACATTTATGTACACAATGCATTGTACCAAATGATTAATTAAAATGTAAGTACATAGTAGTTAAGACCACTTAATATAAAGTGGGACCCATTAGGTCTTCATTTCTGGCATGCTGTGTGTAAGCATTTGTAAAAAAAAGATAAGAAAGATCCATGATTTTGGTATGGAGTAAGCTTGTGTGAAAAGAAAATTTAAGCATTTTAGAAACGTGTTAATTGACTGAATATTGTGTGAAAACAACATGAATTGTGTTAATGGTATGGTCACAACAGACCGTTAACCATTAACGATATTGTGCTAATTGTGTGCAGAGTTTTGAAAATGTGACTACAGATTGGACAAAGGGATGTTAGCAATTGAAAAAAAAAAACTGTAATGTACCAATACATCAGAGCTGGTTGATCTAGTATAAAACTTACATATATATATATATATTTTGCTTTTTGTAAGCGAGGAAAAAGTGAACTACAGGGTTGATCTCTCTTCATTCATGTGTCCAGGTTATCCATTAGATGCAGTACTCTTACCAGGGGTTCCTGCTGTAGTTTGGTCACTGCTGTAGGCCTATTGGACTGTAGTCAAATCAGCTTCACCAGCAGATGGTGACGCTGGGTTGTCTTGGTCATCAGTCGAAGTTGCTTTAAAAAAGCCCTTCTGGAAAATCCAGCAGTGCAAATAAAAAATAATTAATGGATAATAGTAAATGAACAACAATAGATCCATAGGTCACAAAATGCCAGTAGTTCAAGATGACGTGTGTACTTTCTGTGGCACAAAATAGAATTGTAAAAACAAGAAAATACTTAAAACAGGTTTCCTAGATCACCAACTTCACACCACTTGTAGAGACTGTGTTGCTGTGTTGAGCTGGTCAGGATGTTTAAATAATTTTGGCAGTGCCATAGAGACATTGTTTACAACAGGGATAGTAAGCCAACCCTGCTCCTGGGGGGCTACTAACCCTAAACAAACATAATTGAACCAGCTAATCAATGTGTTCAGGATTATCTGAAAATAACAAACGTGTGGAGAAGGGTTGGAATTGAAGTCTGCAGGAAAGAAGCTCTCCAAAAACAGAGTTGGCTTCCACCTGTTTTACACTCTTCAGGGGAATGAACCTTACACCAGGGCTCTTCAACTCCAGTCCTGGAGGGCCAGTGTCCTGGAGACTGAAACCAATTTAACCCATTAAAGCCCTTATATTGTCACAATATCAGAAGATTATGACATAGTGGTAATGAGAACAACTAGAGGTTTATTGAAAGGCAGTCCAGAAAAGCAACAATGCAAGCATGTATGTATGAAGTACAAGATGGTCTTGAGCACTTATCTTAAATGATAACAGTTCTTTTTTTTTGCAGATTAGCTTAGCAGATGAGCTGGGTGAAGACTGGAACAGCCAACAGGATGAAAGTAGGTAAGTGTCCAGGGTGAGTACTCGGATATGTCCTTGTGTCTTAGGCATAGACATATGGCATAGACGCGACCAGACAAAGAGAGGACTATGGGAAATGGAGTCTGGGGTGAAGAGGTGATAAGACCTCTGGCGGGAGGAACAGCAGGGACCGGACGTATGACAGAACACCCCCTGAAGGAGCAAATTCCAGATGCTCCAAAAACAAAACAGTCCAGGAGGGTGGTGGAGAGGAGGCAGAGCCAGCCGAGCAAGAAGACAGGGAGCCGACAGAACAGAAAGCCAGGGCGGAGCCGAAGACCACCAGGGTGGAGCAGGCAGAGCCGAAGACCACCAGGGTGGAGCTGACGAACAACAAGTCAAAGCAGATGACCAACACAGCCGAGCAAACGGGTAAGCAGAAGTCCACCAACGTGGAGCAAATGAGGCAGGTGACCACCACGGCGGATCAAGCAGGACTGACAAAGAGAGGTTAACGATGGCCTTTGTGGCTATAACAGGACAGACAGACAGCTCAGAGACAGCATCCCTGGCCGCAACAGGACAGGCAAAGAGCTCGGAGACGACCTCCTTGGTCGCATTCAGGCAAACAGAAGACTTGGGAACAACCTCCTTGGTCGTATTCAGGCAGACAGAAGACTCAGGAAAGACCTCCTTGGTCACATTCAGGCAAACAGAAGACTTGGTAATGACCTCCATTGTTGCATTCAGACAGACAGAAGACTCAGGAACGTCCTCCTTGGTCGTATTCAGGCAGACAGAAGACTCAGGAATGACCTCCTTAGTCACATTCAGTAAATCGGCAGGATCAATAGGGGTAAGGAGAATGCCCATACTGCACACTGGAATTCACTTTCGGTTAGGTCTGGTCTTCTGTCACAATATCAGAAGAGGATGACACAGGGGTAATGAGAACAACTAGAGGTTTATTGAAAGGCAAGCCAGAAAAGCGACAATGCAAGCATGTACGTATGAAGTTCAGTGGTCTTGGGCACTTAAATGATAACAGTTCATTTTTTCTGCAGGTACTAGTTAGCTTAGCAGATGAGCTGGGTGAAGACTGGAACAGCCAATAGGATGAAAGTAGGTAAGTGTCCAGGGTGAGTACTCGGATAACTCCTTGTGTCTTAGGCATAGAGACCATACGAAGAGTGTGTGTTTGGTATTGGCTTTTGTAGAGAGGTGCTGATGAGGGTAATCAAATGCAGGTGTGGTGATCATGGAGTGTGAACTGGTGTGAGCCAGAGAGGACTATCCGCTTGTTAAGTCGTGATGTAAGAAATGCTGTTTCCAGGTCGAAGCCTCAACTCGTTTCATTTTAGAATACTATTTCAACAGCTGTTTATGAGCACTGTTTATTCCTATTACACATTTAGGCTAAACATTTAAAAACTTACGGTGTACACTAGTCTCCGTGTTCACAGCATTCCAGACACAAATAATTTTTGTATTTATTTATTTTTATTTATATTTTCATTGTCTGGCTATCTGGGATTTTTGGTATGGAGGATTATAATTTTTCTGGTAGTATTATATCACATTGTGAGTGTATAATAGCACCATTTGTTGTTTTCTTCTGGTATCTGATGGAGCGTTATTTGGACCCAGAAGCGGTGACACGTGACGTCAGACATAACAACCGGATAGAAAATGGAATCTGGGGTGAACAGGTGATAAGACCTCAGGTGGCGAGTGGGAGGAACAGCAGGGACCGGACATGTGACATATATAATATGCAAGTAATTCTGGCCACCATAATTTTGGGTATGTTTGATTTGGGTCAGAGATCCAGCAATCCACAATCTAAGCAGGATTCAACTGGAGTTGAAGAGCTCTGTCTTACAGTTCTGAAAATTAATACTAAATTTTAGGATAAAATAATTACACTTCAGCTTCAACACAACAGCTGTCAGTTGTACATATTATTTGTTATGAACACTAACTTTATACAGCAGCACAAAGATGATCGTCATAGCGAGGAGTCCAAAAATGACCGACAGGGAGGCAATAAGCACTGCGAGAGCCTGAGATGGGACCTCCAGCTCTGTCACAATCTGCAGAACACAGAGATACAGAGCAGATGAAAACTGACTCCCATGAGGTCAAACATGCCTTCCAAAGGTCCCTTTACAGTGGAAAGATGTGGGTGTGTGTACATTTCCTATTTACAATGTCATTAAAATCTGATTGGATGAGCATTGGAGTCAGAACTTTGCTTTTTATAAGCAGTGTTAGTAGAATGTTTTATTTTTCTTACAGAGAGCTGGTGAGAGTCATCAGAGGGATACTGGGTGTACCTCTCAGTGTCAAATGAGAGAAATGCCCAGCTGATGATCCTAACCTGCAAACCAGATCCCTGAAAAACAAAATTAGAAGTCAACGAGAGTCACCTTGCATATCAAAATGTAAAAAGAAGCTACTCTGGAGACTATAAGAAAAATAGGTTAGTATCAATGCATTTGATATTTCATAATACAGTATTTTACCTGGTTGCCTGAACTGATATTCCCAGTAAACCTGAATATGATTGGTTGATCAGTCAACAGCTGGATAGAGCAAACAATGAGATGACACATAGAAGCACTGCAATGCTGTTAAAGAGAAAGATACAACTGTAGTTACCTTAGCACAAAAACTCTGACAGTGGAGTTAAGGTTTTAAAGATAAGAAAAAAAAGCTAATCTCACATGTGTCAGAATGGAGATTTTGCCATTTGTGGAGGAAACTTGGTTTTCACAAGTCGTACTGGTTCCATTCTAGCTCACAAAAAAATGGGAAATGGCAGTGAGTCTTTCACAACACACGTATAATTATATATTTTTCTTTTAGTATGACTTTCAAAGACTCATTCAGTTCAGATAGCAGTTTCTCCACTTGAAACCAAACTTTTGGTTCTTTTAGAATTGAATGGTCAAAGGGAAGTTTAAAAAACGTCTGTCAGGGGAAGTCAAGGATTTCATCAAGAAGTCATCTGCTACTTGATGTTTGTGAGGCTTTGTTTCCTGTCCCCTGACGGTTTCAAATAACATCTTGTGATGTTTGTGGCTTGTCATGAAGGTATAGTGAAGGTTATAAGTAACCATGTTACCCTACGTTTGAGCAATATTGAGCTTCTCAATTTTTATTTCAATGAATATCTTTTGAAGTTAAAGAATCTTTAAATCTTTAAGATCCTTTTTTTAATACAAACACTTTGTGTAATTAGAGTAGGCCGTGATGTGCTATTGTTTGGGATGCACAAGGACACATTAGTGTTCCCACTCCAAATTAGATGAATGAATCACCATATGCATCCGTGACCACCTCTGAAGTTATTCTGAGTGCATGGAATTGCAATGCGTTTATAAGATGCAAATGAGCCTATTTAATGTTGTGCACTTGTGATCAGATAACTTGATAGCAGGTGCAAATTGAGTAAAATGTCTGTAAATGGCCTGTCACAAACTCACTATTTCAGGAACAGACACACTCCATGAGAATCCTAAAGCCATCTTCACTGGAAACACAAAGGAAACATTCACAGGTACAGACAGTTTTCCAATGTTCTCCACCTAGTTGTATTTTTTGAGGATAGAGAAAGTAAAAGGTTATCAATTATTAAAAGACAGGAACTAGATGTATGGAAAAAAGTCAATATTAAACAACATTTGCCACACTTTTCTTTTTTTTTGATAGTGTGACATATTTTGCATAGTGAAACAAGAAAAAATGACTTGAATTGATTTGACAGTGAATGCAAATTTGCAGTGAATTGTGGAAGAATGCCCCAGCACCCTACAACAGGTACCTTCAACATCCTAAAACAAAGTCTAAATAACTATGTGGCTCTGGTTAACATTATTTACTCTGCCTGTGTGGCCTGGTAAACAGGAGAGTATAAAGAGGAAACAGAAAAACTATTCCTTAGGTAAAGCAGCTTATTACTTTTGGATGAAAGATTACAAAAACAAGAATTTGTTTCTTTGGAATAATGTGCACTGATGAATAATGCACAATAAGACTAAACAGGGTCAATTTTCATTTTATGTTTCACTTTTTAAAAAAGGCATATATTGTGGAATTAATGTTTTTACCGTATACACATGCTCAAGTTGTGCACTGTTAGGATATTCAAGAAACCGAGTTGACCCTCCACTGAAACATCAAATAAGTGACATTATTAAGAATATGCACACTAAACCAAAATCTCAAGTAACTACACTAAACTTTTAATAACTGGAAAATGTTAACTAGGAATCACTTGCTCCACAAACTGGTGCTTAAACACTCATAGTGAGAAATTAAATTTGACACTTACTCATTTACCACAACATTAACAGGAAGTTTAACTACCACAGATGTAGTTGCACAATTATCTTGGGTTGTGTCATTGATCTCATTCTTACTGTGATGGGCAGAAAAATCTCAGGTTAGTTCTGAAGAAACACCCAAATGAAGAAGCATTTTTATTTAGGTAATTAAGGGTGAAGTGTGTATGTTTTAAGAGTTAAAACTTTTAAACTCTGTAGCACTATCAAAACTTTGCTCTGTTTGAGCAGTCTGACTCAGCAAGCAATGGCAATTGGATTGTGTGAACAATGTTGGAGAACACATTTTGAAATCAAATTTTTGGTAACACTTTCTATGAAGCCCATTTTTAAAACACATTATAAAAGGTATTCTTAAGGCATTATAATGAATGCATAATGCATTATATATATATATTTAAAAAACGTACAATATATTGTTTCATCTCATAAATAATCATAACAAGAATTATCATACATTATAAAACTTATTTGTGGTTATAACTTTTATGAGTATGATTATTTATAACACACAATAAACACCATGTTAAATCCACTTATTTATAATGGATTATAAGTCTCATATCTTGACATTATTGATCTGTACAGTATCTTACTATTGTTACGGGGCTGACGAGACGTGAGACGTGCGGATCCATCTGCAAGGCTTTATTGTGGAGAAGACAGAGACGTGGTCATGAAGCAGGCAGGGTCAAACAGAGGCAGACAGGTATATGGTGAGCAAGACACAAGAACAGTCCTAGGGCTAGCGTGGGTCGACGATGGGCAGACAGAGTCAGAAGGGGCAAGACTAAGGGAGAAATCCAGGAAACCAGGCGAAGATCAGAAACCGGAAAAACAGCGAGGCTAGGGCTAGGGCTAAGGCTAAGACTAGGGCTAAGGCTAAGGCTAAGGCTAAGGCTAATGACTAAGGCAAATGACTAGGGCTAAGGCTAAGGCTAAGGCTAAGGCTAATGACTAGGGCTAAGGGCTCCGTAAGGTAGCTATCTCTAGGAGAGTGATAAACGCTGAAACAATACTCGGCAGAGGGAAGGGATCAGAGTGAGTGTTAAATAGTGAGGGAGTGATGCGAAACAGCTGGGTGCAATCAGTGTAAACAGGGGGGCAATTCGTGCAATGCATGATGGGAAATGTAGTTTGGGTGCTATGCAACAGTTTGTGTAGTGCGAGAGTCAATGAATAGGAAAGTTCGTTGACCGGATTCGTGACAACTATCTTACTGATATTACAATAAATATAGTTAAAATCAAATGTGCCATATTACACATTCATCTGATCAGATATCTGATCTTATAGCTGTTTAAGAAAAAAAAGTATTATTATTATTATTGTCATTGTTGTTGTTATTTTTTATAAGTGGTCTTTGTCTGCTTTAAGTAAAGTAACAAGTTAACAATGGCAAGATATGAGACTTATAATACATTATAGCTATGGGAAATATACTTTGTAAGTTAAGTGGATGCATTGTGTTCATTGTGTATTATAAATCATCATAATCTTAAAAGCTATAACCACAAATAATACATATTATAATGCATTAAAACTGTTGTTATGATTACTCATGAGATGATACAACATATTATACGTTTTATTTATAATAAATTATGCATTCATTATCATGCCTTAAGAATACTCTTATAATGTATTATAAATACGGACTTCATAGAAAGTGTTATCCAACATTTTTTCAATTAAATTCCTATAGTGCAGAAACAGTGCATTTCAACTTTAGAGTTTCACCCATTAGAGTTTATCTTTCTGACCTTGTGACTGATGCATTGACAATCAGGCGCTCATTTACAGCCAAGGATGTAAACATCATGAATGACATCATTAGTGTGGTCTTAGGGAAAATAAAAAGACAGGCTGTAAGCTAGTTATAGCACAATTGACAGATGTATTTGCATATAAACTGCACCAAAACTAAATATTATAATACTGATTAATACTGAATTATTAATTTGTGTGAAATTTAAATAGTAGTTTGTCGCTGTGGCAGTACCCTCAAAGCGACTTTGTACCTAATGAAAAAAAACACATACACACATATATATATATATATATTGTAAAGTTACATTTATTTATTTATTTTTCTGAGAGTTGAGTGTAACCTTTCTGAGCAATAGTAAAACTAATGTTTAGCAGTTATCAGGTGTTGTGATGTAATCTGAGAATTACACCACAATAGAAATAGTAAAAGGTAATGGTGGCTTCAGTGTTGATGAAGCTCTTCTGGAGGTTTACCAACCTTTGCTCTCTGGCGGAAAACTGTTGCCCCAAGCTTGCATGCTGTGTGTGTAACGTTTGAGAGCTCTATGTGACTGGACTCACACCGAACCTGTACACCAGACTAAATGACAAGAACAAGGTTTCAATTATGGCACTGGAGCTTTTTTTCTATTATGCATGTTACCAGAACATGGACTGGCCATCTGTCCAGGGTCTTTCCCTGCCTTGGCCCAAAAGGCTGGAACACACACCAGGAGCAGTGGGCAGTCATTTTCACCTGGGGAGTTAGTGTGGAAGAGAGCTCTTCATTCACTCCCTCCTGCTGGTATTGAGAATCAAACCTGCAACCTTTGGGTTGCAAGTCTGACTCCCTAACCATTAGGCTTCAACTGCACGAGACAAACTGTGTGGATTAATGCATGTATGTTACCAGATTGGAATCAAATCAATTAGATATCTACTCGAGAAAGACAGAAGATGAAACCTGACAGTGAAACCAGAGCCTGAAAAGAGATGAAAGAGATCCCTACCACAAACATTTTAGTGATTGAGAGAATTCTCTGAATTGTTGTCAGTTTTTGCAAAACTTTCAAATTTGGCTAATTAATTTGTGACTTCTGATTGAATAACTGTGAAATACAGTTAAAATTATTTGAGGTTTTGTATTAATCTTCATCTTAATCATTTATCTTTGAATGGAGTACTATCATTCTGCTTCCTGCATTATGCAGAATACAGTGACAAGAACAAGTTTTTGAACGCTTTAAAAATATTTGGATTTCTGCATTGATTACTGATAAAATGTGGTCTGATCTTAATTTAACTCACAGTTACAGACAAACACAACCTGACTAAACTAATAACAAGTACATAGAGTGATCATCTTGTTGCATCATACCTTTCTAAAAGCTTGAAGTCACGAGCTGCTGTCCTGACATTTTCATGTAAAATGTCTTGATACACTTTTAAAATATTTGTTCATTCAATGACTGCAAACTATCCAGGCCCTGAAAAAAAGCACCACTAAACCATGATGCTTATTCCACCATGCTTCATGGCTGGGATGAGGATTTGGTGTTGGTGTTCAGTGGCCTTTTTTTCTCTAAACAAAGTGTTGAGCATTTTTTCCAAAATACTTTTGTATCACCTGTCCACAGCACATTTTCCCAGAGGCATTGTCCAGATGGTCTTTGGCAAAAATGAGTCATTCTTCCTTTGTGCCGTTCTTTCATGAACACCAATCTACAATTACAATGGCAGTTTGTCGTTTTCTGGAGGTTCTTTGCTGTTATCCTTGTTTTTGTTTTTTGTTTAGTTTTTTTTTATACCTCTTTCAGAATTCCCTGATGTATTCTTAGAGTGATCTTTGCAGGATACCCACTCCTAGGGTGAGAGGCAACAGTCCACAGTTTTTGTTGATAGGGTATCTTGACATGGATTCATGCACACCCAGATCATTAGCAATGTGTTGCCTTTTCCAGCTTTGTCTATATCTGTAATGTGTTTTTAAGGTACTGTGAAAGCTTTTGGGATTGATACATGGGTCACACTAATCAATCTTTCTTGAAAAGAACAGATTTGTCAGTAATCAAGCTTTGAGGGCCTTTATTTAAAGGAAACTTATCTCCCTTAACTGACTCCAGTTGGCTTTTGGAGAAGTTGTAACAGAGAGTTTAAAAGGTAGTTCAACCAAAATAAATAAATAAATAAAAATAAAAAATACTATGGAAGTCAATGGAGACCAGCAACTATTTGGTTACCCACATTCTTCAAAATATCTTCTTTTGTGTTCAGTTTTGTGCAGAAAACAGAAATTCATACAGGTTTGGAACAACTTGAGGTTGAGTAAATGATGACAGAATTTTCATTCATGAGTGAAATATCCCTTTAACTTACTTTTCCTGCCTGCCTTGTCATTGATCACTCAATGTCTTCAATACAGCTTTGAAAAGTACAAATGTTGTGTGCTTTTAGTTAAGTCAGATTGTGCTTCCTCTAATTGTGAGAAAAAATATAATCAAACCACATTTTATGAGGAATCAATACAGAAATCCATATATTGACAAAGGGTACAAAAACGTACTCGGTTACTAACGTAACCTCTGTTCCCACAGATACGGGAATGAGTACTGCGTAGCTAAGATGCTATGGGGAAAACTCCTTTTTCTCCGATGACTGAAGCCTTTTCAATAACGCAGTGTAACTGCACTGTAACATTGGTGCAGTTACACCAGTCACACCGCCAGAGCCATGGGCGGGGCCATTTGGCTATATAAGCGGCCATTTCGCCATGGGATCCTCAGGTTACTTCGACTGAAGCGACGACTGAGTCGTGCAGCTACATAGCACAGCCAGCAATGCACTACTCGTTCCCATATCTCAGGGAACCGAGGTTGTGTTAGTAAACGAGTATGTTCCCTATCGATACTTCACTCATACTGCATCTACTAAGATGCTATGGGGAACCAGTACAATCCCGCCGTGCTATGCTAGAGAAACGACTAAAACCTGACTTGCCTTAAGCACCCAAGGGGGCTCAGAGGGACCAAGTATTTTGCAGGGAAGCCCCGCAGGAGGCAATAGGGACAAGCTCACAGAGGTCGGCCCGGCCTTGAGTAATCGTTCCAAGAGAAAATGGTACAGCCTCGGAACTCAGTGAGGGCCAAGAGCGTACAGGAAAGAAGGCAAACGCCCAGCACTGGTTGTCATGTGTCAAGAGTGAGCCCTTTTACACAGACAGAACCCGAGCCTGTAAGGCCGGGACGTCCAGATTATAAAACCTGGCAAATGTGGACGGCGAGGCTCAGCCAGCAGCCGCACAAATTTCTGCAATGGACACACCACTAGACCAAGCCCAGGAAGAGGTGACACCTCTAGTTGAGTGGGCTCTTACTCCCATAGGGCACTGTAGGCCCAAAGAAGAGAACGCTAGCACAATAGCGTCAATTATCCATTTGGAAAGTCTTTGCTTTGTGATCGGAAAACCTTTGGTGTGGCCGCCGAAACATACAAAGAGCTGTTCCAACTGCCTGAACGGGGCGGAGTGCTCAATATAAAATCTCAACGCCCTGACGGGGCAGAGTAAATTCAACTCTTGGTCTTTCTCCGAAGGAAGAAGCGCCGATATAGTTATTACCTGTGCTCTGAACGGAGTAGAGAGCACCTTAGGTATGTAACCATGCCTTGGTTTCAGGACGACTTTAGAGTCGCTGGGTCCGAATTCTAGGCAGGTGGGTCTCACAGAGAGCGCCTGCAGATTTCCAATACGCTTTACCGATGCTAACGCAAGTAGCAGAGCAGTCTTTAGCTTCAGGGGACGAAGGGCAATGGACTGTAGCGGCTCAAAGGGAGTGCTCCTTAGAGCCCTCAACACAGTGGGAAGATCCCATATAGGGACGGTGACGGGGCGAGGCGGGTTGAGCTTCCTAGACCCCTTCAAAAAACGAACAACTAGTTTGTTCCTGCCCACCGATTGGCCAGCTATAGGAGCGTGAGAGGCTGCTATAGCTGCTACATAGAGCTTGAGCGTGGAAGGGGAGCGACCCTTATCCAACAGCTCTTGCAGGAAGGACAATATGAGAGATATGTCGCAGGAAATTGGGTCTGCAACCAGTAACCAGGTGGAGAAGACAGACCCATTTAAGGGGATAGAGGCATCTCGTAGATGGTGCTCTAGCCTGAGAGATTGCATTTAGTATGCTCTCAGGGAGGTCCGCAGGCTCCCATCGAGAGGCCAAAGGTGTAGAGCCCACAGCTTGGGCCGGGGATGCCATATCGTTCTGTTCACCTGAGAAAGGAGGTCCCATCACAGGGGGATGGGCCACGGGGCTGCTGAGAGCAGCCGAGACAGCTCTGTAAACCAGTTTTGGTTCCTCCAGAGAGGGGCCACTAACAGAACCCTGTGGGATCAGGGCGATCGGGGGAAAGTGTAAAGGAGGAGGTTGGGCCAGTCGTGGGCCAACGCATCCCTGTCCTTTGAAAAAGAAGTTGGGCAATGAGAGTTGTCTTCAACCTCTGCCTTGCCGAAGATCTCCTAGACTCTTTGAACCATTTGTGGTTGGAGCATCCACTCTTCTGAGGGGACCTCGCTCTGAGATAGCATGTCTGCTCCTTGGTTCAACCTGCCCGGCACATGCGTTGCTCTCAGTGAACACAAGTTGAGCTGAGCCCATTCCAAGTGGCGCTCTACCAGAATGAAGACTACTGTCTTGACTACTGAAGTGACTACTGCCCTTATTTGGGCTGAGTTGAGAACTGTTCCTAGGAACGATATCCGAGGAAGGATCTGTGAAATAGTAGCTCATCCTCCAACTGGGCCAAGATGAGCCAGTCGTCAAGGTAATTCAGAATGCGGATTCCCATCTGTCTCAGCTTCGTAAAAGTGCGAGGAGCTAGGGACAGTCCAAAGGGAAGGACAGTGTATTGATATGCCACTCCCTCGAAGGCGAATCTCAAGAATCTTCTGTGGTGGGGGGCTATTTGGATGTGAATGTAGGTGTCTTTCAGATCCAGCAAAACGAACCAGTCCCCAGGGCACACTCGCGAGAGGATCTGTTTCAATGTAATCATCCTGAACGGCCATTTCATAAGGGCGCAGTTCAGGTGCCTGAGATCAAGGATGGGCCTTAGGTCGCCAACCTTTCTGGGGACGAGGAAGTAGCAGTTGTAGAAGCCTGACTCGCTCTGAGCTGGGGGAACCGTTTCTACGGCTCCTATCGCCAGCAAATTCATCACCTCTGACTGCAGGACGTGTGTGTCTTTGCTCTAAATCGAGGTGGGAACCACGTCGCTGAATCACGGTGGTCTTTGAGCGAATTGCCGTGAATAACCTCGTTTAATCACTGAAGCTGTCAGTGATAATAATCATTGCTGACAGCATTCTCCTTTAATCCGCCTAAAAAGATCAAACCACTCATTAGAAGAGGGGTACTGATGATCTTTATGTGTAAACACACTGGCAGATCAAAGTGCTGCGCGCATTCTCTCAGATCCACTCAGATCCACTTGAGCCGCGAGCAAAGCAGAGCGAGACATAAACTCTCGTAGTGAGAGCGGTCTGTCTCAGCGAGCGGCAGCCTCAGTGTGGCCGTGGCCTAGGCGAGAGGCGCATTAAAATACGAAGCTGTCAGTGAATCATTGGTGACAGCGTTCTGCTCCGATCCGCCTAGAAGGATTGAGATGCTTGACAAATGAGAGGCACCGATCCTCACATGTAAACACACTGGCGGATCAAAGATTTGCATGGAGAGTGATGCACGCGGGGACTTTGCAGGCGTTAAATCACTCAAGCCTGATCACTCATCCCTGCGAGTTCGCCATTTCTTCCTCCGAGTAACTGGGAGGAGAGAAACACAAGAGCGGGGGAGGTGGGTCTCAGTGACGCACTCACAAATGCGAAGTTGCCAGCAATAGAGGTGAGAGCGTTCTGCTCCGATCTGCCTAGGAGGATTAAGCTGCTCGGTGTATCGAGGGGCGCTGATCCTCACGTGTAACACACACTGGCAGATCAAGTGAAGCACGCATGATGTGTGCCGGCATGAAATTGCTCAAGACTGATCGCTCAACCCTGCCAGTGATAGCATTCTGCTCCAATCTGCTTAGGTATTGCAGATACTGACATACAAGGACAAGTGCAGCTAGAAGGTTTGATGTTGGGTTAGCCTGAAATTTTTTTAATTTTTTTTGTTAATTTTTTTCTATAACATGGGCCAGTTTGTACCCACGTTATAGGACATAGCACACTGGTCAAGCACCGTATCCTGACTACCAATGAAGTTGTGCTGTGCAAAAAATCTAATGCGATTTTCGATCATTTGATTTTTTTGCACAGCCCTACGATGAAGTGTCTATAAGGAAAATACCGTACAAGGTATCTTTTGAGAAACAAATATTTATCGACGAACAGATTAAGGAGTTGTTGGACAAAGACATCATATGTCCTCTCTACATCTGCTTGGGCTTCACCAGTGGTGGTGGTGCCGAAAAAGGATGGTGGATCTCGTTTTTGTGTTGACTATCGTGGACTTAATGCTAAGACCCCTTTGGACTCATATTCAATGCCAAAAATACAAGACATTCTAGAGTCCTTACATGGAGCAACCGTTTTCAGCACTCTCAATCTGAAGAGTGGATACTGGCAAATGGAAATGGATCCTGACAGCATGCAAAAGACAGCCTTTGTCACATCATCTGGGCTATATGAATTTCAGCGTCTACCATTCGGCCTAAAAAACGCTGCAGCTTCTTTCCAGCGGTTGATGGAGAGTGTGCTTAGAGAGTTGAAGGGAAAATGTTGCATGATCTACATTAATGATGTCGTGATATACTCCAAAAGTGAGCAAGAGCACTTCCAACACATCCAACAGATATTCCAGTCTCTATCCAATGCTGGTCTCACTCTTAATGTAAAGAAATGCAATTTCATCGAAAAGTCTCTAATGTTTCTAGGTCACATAGTTTCGGGGAAAGATATAAAGACTGATCCATCTAAAGTCTCAGCTGTAAGTGCATTTCCAAAACAACAATCTATGAAAGATGTACAACGATTTTTGGGATTAGCTGGGTGGTATCACAGATTCATTCCCCATTTTTCAGAAAAAGCAGCACCACTACATGCACTAAAACAAAAGAACTCTACATGGACTTGGATAGAACAATGCCAGCAATCATTTGATCAACTCAAGTTAGATCTAACAAAGGCACCCATCCTGGCAACTCTCGACGTTACAAAACCGTTTAAAGTACAGACAGATGCAAGCGAGGGTCTGGGAGCACTGCTCACGCAAGAGATAGAAGGAATAGAACGCGTCATAGCATATGCATCGCGGTTGTTGAAAGGAGCCGAAAAATCCTACTCAGTATCAGAGAAAGAGTGTCTAGCGGTTGTATAGGCCATGGAAAAATGGCGACCGTATCTAGAAGGGAACCCGTTTGAGGTTGTGACCGATCATGCTGCACTAACATGGACTTTTCAGTATCCCAAACCATCTTCACGGCTAATCAGGTGGACTATTCGCCTTCAAGGATTCCATTTTACTGTCAAGTACAGGAAGGGCCAATGTAACGTAGTACCAGACATACTTTCCAGAACTCCAAATCCTGAAAATTCACCCAATCTCCCTGCTCTTACACAAATACCTATCTCTGCCAATATGCCAATTGATCTGACACAAATTGCCATTGCCCAAACTGATGATCCCGACATTCAAAAGATAATTTCTACAATCCACAAACAGACACTACCTCCTGATCTAACTATAGTACATTATGTAATCGAAAATGGATTTCTGTTTAGAAGTACCCCAAATGGACAACAAGGTCAGAAACTGCAACTTGTAATACCTCCTGTCCACCATCAAGCCTTTCTTCAGTATGCTCATGACAACCCACTCAGCGGACATTTTGGTAAGCTCAAAACTCTCCTTCGTTTCTTGGAAACGTATACTGGCCCACTATAAGGAAAGACGTATGGAAATATTGCAAAGAATGTCAAGTATGTCAACATATAAACCCGTGCTTTCTAAACTCTCTGGCCTCTTACAATCTACACCCATAGTCGAACCTAGTTACATGTTAGGAGTTGACATAATGGGCCCATTTCCCAAAAGTAATAAACAAAATGAATATCTTTTGGTCATTGTGGATTACTGCTCCAAGTGGGTGGAGATGTTTCCTCTCAGGTCAGCAAAGACTCCTCAGATCGCACGAATATTGGTGGAAAAGATCTTTACTCGATGGGGAACATCAGCATATTTAGTGTCCGATCGTGGCACTCAGTTCACCTCTCAGTTGCTTGCACTAGTCTGTAAACAGTGGATGGTGATTCAAAAATTAACAACGGCTTATCATCCCTAGACCAATCTCACTGAACGAGTAAATGGGAATCTGAAGATGATGATTGCCTCCTATGTAGGAGCCCACCACAGACTCTGGGACAAATGGATCCCTGAATTCAGATATGCCATCAAATCTGCCTACCATGAGAGTATTGGTATCACCCCAGCTAAAGTGGCACTTGGAAGTAAACTCAAGAGACCTATGCAACGGGCAGTCCAGAGACCACCAGATCCTAATCACCCTGCCTATTCCACACTTGACAAGCAGAAAGAATTCTTAACTATCATCAGGGATAATGTGGAACGAGCCCAAGCCAAGCAAAATAAATATTATGATCAACATCGTAAGCAAACCAATTTCCAGGAGGGAGATGTGGTTTGGGTACGGGCTCATCCCCAATCCAAAGCTGACGATGGCTTTACAGCAAAGCTATCAGCCAAGTGGAAGGGTCCAGCTAGGGTTAAGAAAAAATTAGGGCCTGTGAACTATGCTGTTGTTTTTCTATCTGATTCTGTTACATTCAGATATTATGTTCTGCCTCACCATTAGGGGGTGCTAAGCTTTTATTCAGACTATTTATTCAGGTAGATAGTATGAAGAAGTCAGCTTGTGTTTGGGAGAGGAAGCAATGGTTTCCTCACGCTCGCATTTCAGAAGCTGACGGTTCTAAGATCGAGGATTTGTTTCCCTGTGTCCATCTGTAAGTGTTCACTGTTCATTTTATAATGTGTTATGTTTGTTGGAATGTAGTTAGCTTGTAACGTTGTATATAGATTGTTTGGAGGTGCATGCTAATAGTAGCACAGTATTTGTTTTTTGATAGATGGACCTTTTATGACTAACAGACTTTTATAGTCACGAAACGGAGTCATGTGGAACTGTTTCCAGCACGGCCTTTGGAATTGTGAATGTCTTGCGTGTTAAGCATATGCTTTTACGCAGTGGACTCTCATGTGTTCTTCATGGAAGCTTTGTGGATATCACAGATTTGGATATCATTATTTTTTTCCCTTTGACTGCTATCGACTCACCGGGAACTTTGTCACATAAATGGACATTATCAGCGATCATCGGTATCTTCGTCTACTTTCAGCTAAGTTTGTTCTACTTACAAACATATTTCATGTTGTTCCAACTCAGCATGCCTGGCCTAAAGACATAAAACCCATAAGGTTCATTGGCATTCATTCCTTGGTTGTTGTTTTTTTTCCTTTTGCTTTGCCTATTTTCAAATTGTCTTTTCTTTTGTTTATTTTGAGCTTTGTAAATATTCATCTGAGGTAAACTGCATCCATATAAAGTATATTCATTCTTTCTGCATTTTTGTGCCTAAACATTTTGTGATTATCTTAACCTGTTTCAATATTAACCTTAAACCTGCTTATAACAAAGTGTTAATCGTGTTAAGGAACTATTTTGGATTCCCCTTTTTTAATGTATAACTCACGCCTAAATTGGGTAGCGGTTATAAGCTCCGTTGACGAGCCATTGGTTCGTTTTTATTTCACTGCACGAACCAATGGCCGTGCAGTTACACTGTGTTATTGAAAAGGCTTCAGTCATCTGAGAAAAAGGAGTTTTCCCCATAGCGTCTTAGCAGACACAGTACGAGTGAAGTATCGTTAGGGAACTTATTATTGCCACTATACCTATGTAGTAAGAAAAAGTTTGTAGATTGGTTTTAAGGAAACTTGTTTAAAGAATATCTCACTGTTTTGACGCGGGTGAAGGAGAGGATGGTAGGATGATAAAGGAAAAGCTCTGTATCCGTGGAATCTTCTCCGTTATTGGATACCTCCACTGAAAGAATCACTGGGTAACCAGCAGTACTCACTACAGTATCACTGGTGCACAGATAAAAGATACAGAGTCATATATATATATATATATATATATATATATATCAATTTCCCCCCCCCTGAGGAGGAACTGCCTGCTGCCAGTAAATACTGTTTTGATGGCTTAACTTCATTCACATGTAAAATGCCAGATTGGAGATTTATTGTAATTACTGTATTTTTACTGTTTTACTTACATATTTTTGGCAAAGTATAGATGTACAATACTGGCCATTGTATTTATCACACATAACATAAATAATGACTTGTATTGGCCAACTATTTGTATTTTATCAGTATTGGCCATATGTGGCCATATGTCCATATTTATATATTGGTCTCTTTAAGAAATCTATAACAAAAGTGAAATGTAATTGTAGACTAACCTCATAAAAGAGAGAGACACATTTAAATCTGATATACACACATGATCTTCCCCACACACTTTCTCCAGAACCACCTGAAAAACACAAACATGTTCACTAATAAGGTAACACAGTAAACCATTATGGTAAGATGGGGGTAGATGCCCAACTTACATACACATTTAGATTTAAGTTTAGCATGTGAACTATGATGATGCATTATAGGAAATAAAAATAAACATTTGGTAATTTATTTGTTATAGCACAAAATGTAAAATAGTAACAGTGGGGTAAGATGCTTTGATAAGGCTTGCTTTGATAAGACAATACAATGTCATATATCACTATTTTCCACAGACAAAAAAAATAAATCAATTAACATCAAAACTGTTTTGACTGACTAAATTCACAAATGTTGATTTTCAGATAAAATGACAAAATTAAAAATGGTGTAGTCATTCATCAAAAGTGCTGAGATGAGATTTTGAGACATCTATGGTCAAGAGAAAAAATGAAGGTGGGGGAAGGGGGGGGGGGGTATTATACCACACACACCATGTCTGTAAATGCAGGCCAGCAGTCAGGGCTCAGCACTGGCCTTAAGCCTCCTGTTCCTGGAATAACTTCTGTTGTTACTTTCATCCTCCCAGAGAGAGGGACTTCATGGTAGTCGGAAATACACTCCTGTTGTGAACACACAACATATACACAAAAAGAAAATATTGTTTTCCCACAATACATTGTCAATACACTGTTCTGTATTTTTTGTATTTTACATTAAAAAGCCCTTACTTATATGACTTTTTTTCATGTCTTTTGATGCAAGATTTTATGACATACAATCATATTTTGTGTCTTTTTCACACTGACCGGGATGCTGATGTACAGAGTAGTGCAGACAGGGGATATGCTACTCAGGTTGCCGTTGAGGGTCCAGAGAAATGAGGCTGATCTGGGACCAAATAACAGTCGAGGAGCTCTGGCCCAAGGGTCCAGCTTTAGCTCCAGAGCCACTGACACCACAGAACCAAAAGGACCTGAATCAATTATATGTATATACACTGTCAATTTTTTTTATAGGTATACAGTACATACAGAACAGTGTGTTATGCATTGTGGGAAAACAAAGATTCTTCATGAAGTTCAATATTTTCTCTCTTTCTCTGAATAACTTACCTTGTATATCACCCTTGACAATCTCTTTTACAGTCATACAGATTGTAACTGTGGCAACAGGGGTGTTGAGACCGAGGGGGGCGGAGCAATGAAAGAATTTCTGATGGATGATTGGTGGATCAACAGTGACATTTATAGGCAAACATATGACAGGCTGAGACCTGTTAAAATGTGACAGAAAATAAATGAGATTTTTGTGCAGGGAAACTTTTCCACATTTGTGATGTTTTCTTTGGAATGTTATGGTTAATAATTTTTCATTAAAACTGAAAAATATAAAAGTATTATTAACATTCTAACTAAAAGTATTTTTCCCTGATTTAATTCAGCAGCTCACCCATCTCCCAAGCTAGGCTGACATAGGGTATGTTAAGTAAACATTTATTTGTTTTTTTCCCTTTTCTGTTTCTCAAAGGATATACTCTTTTGCAAGCTGGTTGTGATGGAGTCTCCATGTCACCCTTTTCATCATCTGTTTCTCCGACCTCTCCTCTTGAGTATGACACATCAACTTTTCCCCGTCCTGCTCCTTGCTCATCTACCTCCTCTGGATCCACATTATTCAGAATCACCGTGTCCCCCGGATGATATTCTGACTGTAGACGCCTACTGTCGTTTCGACTCTTTCTGTCGACTGGCACTCTAAAAAGGCTTCTCCAATCATCTTCACCATCTGAACTGTCACAATGTGTTAGTTTTTGCTATGTTGATGTTTTTTCCAACCTTGCCTTTTTTCTTGTTCTCCTTTCCAGGTCTTCCAGGTAGGTGTTTTTTCTACAAGCAAGTAGTCACACGGTAGCAACAAGTTTCTGTGCAGTGTTCTTGTTTTTCCTTTCCCATTTTCAGGTCGAACTTCATATACTGGACTATCCTGGTACTTCCTCTGAGTGACAAGGTAAACATGCTCTTAACAGAATGGTCTGAGCTTTCCGGGTCTGCCTTTCTCCTTAAAGTTACGGACTAGTACTCTATTACCAGGGAACAATTCAGCTCTCTGCACCTTCTTGTCATGCAAAGCTTTTGCTCTTTCCTTCTCTCTGTGTGACACTCTAGAGGCTAATTCATAATATTCCATCATTCTCTTCCTCCAGCCCTCAGCATAGTCATGGTAAGAGGAGCTTTGGTCCTTCACTGGAAATATCAAACTTAATATCAAAGGGCAATCTGGGCATACGGCCGAACAGGAGATAATAGGGTGCAAAGCCCATCGCTTCATTTCTTGTACATTTGCCAGTGATGACTTCCAATTGGTTTTGGTGGTCTCAGGTAAGGTCCTCAGCATTGTGAGCAAAGTTCAGTTAAACCGCTCAACTTGCCCATTCCCCTGCGGGTGATACGGTGGTGTATGGGAACCTTGCACACCACTGTACTGCTGTAGCTTTGCAAACAGATTGTCGAAATCCATGCCTTGATCATGGGGCAGTTTTATTGGGAACCCAAACCTCAAAACAAAGTCTCTGAACACTTTCTCTGCAGCTGTCTTAGCACTCTTGTTTCTGTGAGAATATGCATGAGTGAACCATGTAAAGTGGTCCATCACAACTAAAATGTATTCATAATCTCCTTTACACTTCTCTAGATGTAAAAAATATAAGTGATGGTGATTTTGGTCAGAGGAGTTCAGGTCACCTTGTTTGGACACTTGCTTCTCAGGCAACTGCAAATACTGTGACGTAGTATTCCACTTCTCTTCTCTTTACATGTAAAATCGATCCCTGATCAAGTTCAGCACTCCTTCTGCCCCTAAGTGGCCCATGTCTTGATGTAACTCCTTAAAAACAAGCTTGTGATGATTTTTTTTGGCAGAACCAGCTGATGATTGGTTGCTGTTTTTCAGAACAAGAGACCATGTTCATCCAAGTATAATCTGGCTTTTTCCCTCATCAGTCCCCAAGCCTCTTTGCCTTGGCTCCTGTTTTTGGGCCGTGATTTTGATTTGAGACACATCAAGACTTCTTTTGACTTCTTTGAGCAGCTTCTACTCCTGTTCTCCGACAGTGCTGATTTAATGGTAAGTGGACACAAACATGGGCCTCTCTCCTGATTTTGTACCATCACTGACTGAGTTATACTAACCATGACATCAGGGTGAACTTCTTTCGAGCGGGTTTCATGTACTGTTCCATTGACAACAACATGATAGATGGGCGTGAGATGATGACATCACATATGTGAGAGGGTTATTATCTGTGTACACAGTAAATGATGGTGCATGGTAAACATAATCTCAAAACCACCCATGTATGGCCCACTTCATGGTCAAAAACTCCAACTTTCCAGAGTATTATTCTTTTGGGAGGTTCTTGGGAGGCTCTTGATCCGCATGCAATCACCACTAACTTGCCTCCTTGCCTTTGATACCGCACTGTGCCGAGGCCTTCCTGTAATGCGTCACAGTGGAGTACAAAGGGTTAAATCAGAACTGGATACCCCAGCATGGTTGGATTGGATAGGCAGTCAATAAACTCATAGAGGTCCTTTTGATGCTCATCTGTCCACGTGACTGGATATGAAGATGCAAGCCATCCCTGGTGACTTTTCCCCTTGCCCTTCCGCTGTGGCAGTACTCTTTATATGCGTCTCACTGAATTGATAACACCAAAAAAAAGGTGCGGCCTTGTGGGAAACTTTCTCAATGTATGGCTGGTAGTAAGAGAAATCCTAATAACTTTCTCACCTCACCAACTGTCTTAGGAGTCCTCTCCTTCAGTACTTAGACTGGAGCAATGTCAGCCGGGTCCATCGTGAACCCTTCTTTGGTCACCAGCCTCCCTGGGAATCGTACCAGAGTTCAGTACACTTCACATTTTCATGGTGTTAGCTTAACACCATGTTTCTGATAAGACTGCAACACCTTTCTAAGGTCCTGAAGATGATTATTGAATGTTTTTGAACTAGGTTATCATCTAAATAAGGTTGACATACCTCATCACGCAGCTCTCTCAAGCACTCCTCCATGCTGCTTTGAAATTTGGCAGGTGCATTTGACAATCAAAAAGGGACTCTCAGCCATTCATATAATCCCCACAGTGTTATGAACACAGTGAGAGGTCGGCTGGATTCCTCTGCAAACCCCTGGTGATAGGCTTTGCCTTGATCGAGGACTGAAAACCAGGTGCTGCCAACCAAGCTGTCAAGCATGTCCTGTATACGAGGTATGGGGTGTCTATCTAGAATGTATTTCTTATTTAACTGCCGGGTAGTCGCAGCAGAGGTGGAGAGTTCCATCTTTCTTATACACACAGACTACCATTGAAGAGTATGGTGGCTTTGATCTTGTAATCCATCCCTTATTCAACAGATCCCCTAGGTATTCTTTAACCTCTTTGTGCAGTGGCTTCGGGACAGACATGTATGTGTGCTTCATGGGTGTGGTATAATGGAGGAGAATTTTTAGCTGGAGAGATGGAATGCATCCCACATCGCTGTCATCACAGGCAAAAGCCCCACTCTCCTCCCTTAAAAGCTGTTTTACTGTCTGTTGCTGTTCAGGTGTTAGATGGTCAACATGAACAGGAGGGTCCCATAAGCCTTTCCCTTGGGTTGTTAGCGTCGCCGCAGCATTTTCTGTAGATTAAATAACTTGTTTACTGTCTTTAAGAGGCAGGCTTTGAGTGGTGAGTGCAGTAGTCTTGCATGCACTCTCTCACTGGGCTGTTACTGGTCTCAACTCAACTGGGTAGATGGCCTTTACTCGCTGTATATGGCCCAGAACTGCACATGGAGGCAGCTCAATGTCATGGACAGTATCGTTAATCACAGGAATGCAGATGCGTGAACAGGTCCTTCTCTGGAGGCGGACAACGTTTTCCTCCACCCTCAATCAGTCTGGCCACTGTGCGCACTCATCCAGCACAAACAGGGTATCTTGGTCAGATAATAAAGGGCCAGTTTTGATGCAACCTTTACCAGTTCTAACCTTTTTAACTGGAATTTTTTATTTCTGACTTTCCTTACTCCATCACTGCACCCATCATCCTGACTTCAAGTTCAGTAAAACCTATGCTTTCTTACAGTCGCAGGACAGGGAAGTACTCATGGCTTTGGTTGTTACACTGGCAGGCTGCTCGACACCATTGTTCAGAAGATACTCAATGACATTTTACCCAATAATGGGCTCCTCTGCCACCCCATCATCACCAGATACTAATACAGGTACCTCCAATTCCAGCGGTGTGGCTTTGTCTGTTTCCAGCTTAAAAGTCACTTCGACCCAGCTTTCAAATCGGATGACTGTTTGATTTACTGCTCGACCGGTGAGATTTACAGGACCTAGGATCTCTTCAAGGTTGGTACACAGTGGTGTGTGGGAAGTGTTCTTTTCTCCACTTTTCATTCATTAGACAGACTTGTGAGCCAGCATCCCATAATACTTGCATTGCCACACCATCGAAGAAACAGTTCACCATACATTTCTCTCCAATCAAATTCAGCAACTGTGCATTGTGTTTGGTGGATAACTGATTAGCACTTACTGATCTGATCAGCTGTAGGTAGCTTTCCTTCTGCTTCGCTGTTTCTCAGGCTTCCAACTGCTTAATGCTGTCTTACAAGAGTACATTTTGATGTTTCGGCCACTGTGATGATGTTGTGTGAGCTGTTATCGTCATACTGTTAGCTGAGTTCCCGCTTTCTGTTCTTCCTGCAGGTGGTCCCCTACACCCTCTGGATAGATGCCCACTTTGCCCACATTTAAAACAGTGGTCACACTGGTCACCTCTACCATGCTCCTGACACCCACAGCATCCCCGTTTCCTTTCTCGGTGCTGTGTGGAATGGTAAATAATCATCACTTTCCTCATTTCTCCAGTCTCCTCTTTCAGCTGCTTGATGGTCTCATAGAGCTCGGAGTCTTTCTTGCCCATGACCTGTGGTATTTTCAAAGCTTTTACTTGTGTGTGTGTGTGTGTGTGTGTGTGTGGACTGTTCTTTACCTGTGATAACCTGAAGCATTCTCTCTTGACCTTGATGTAGTTCTGCCTGGATCTCAGTGACTTTAGTCTCTTTGATGTGGGCATTTTTCTTGAACTTTTGCTGTCGTTACCACTCGAGGCTTGCAGCTTTGTTCATCTTTGTGAGGAGAACTTCATCCGTGACTGTAGGATCATCAAGGCAGACTTTAAGTTGGTATTTAATGTGATCGTTTGACAGTGCACGTAGGAATCTCCTCTGTATGAGATCAGGACTGTATGATTCTTCTCCATCCGGCTCTCAAGCAGCTGCTTGAGAACAAGCAAGAAAGATTAATTACAAGAAAGAACAGTCTTTCTTTTAATTAAATAGCTTGGAAGAGGAATTTTTGTGGTGAATCACGACTCTCTTGAGTTATGTTTATCAGTCTATGATACAGGTTGGTTGAACTTTCTTCCTTGACTATGACGCCACCATCTTGTACCGTGCGGTCACTTTGTTGCGTTATCTCACTGGCAAACTCCAACAGATCTTTCACATGTTGACTGGTCACGTCATCATCTGTTTCTTTAATATTCTCTACTGCTTCACTTATTAATCTGATCAGCGAGTGTCGTTTACTCTGTCCCTCTGACAACAGTTTTGCATACACACACACCTCGTGCAGTTGATTAAGCTGCAGCCGGAGCAATGCCTCGCTCAGTCGGTCTTGCAGTTGCTCCATGTCCATGCTCAGGTTCATCACAACTCGGACTCAAAACAGCACTGCTGATCCCATCCTCATTGCCAGTATTTTGTAGCACACTTGAAGGCAATAAGCGTGTGATTTAGTTAGGTTCTTTTGTTTATTCAGCCAACATTTTCTCGATCATATACAGATCCCGCCACAGCTCCGTTCAACACAACACAGTACTCATAGGCTGCGTTGCAGTTTACTTTTAGACATGCACTCGCGAACTTCCCTAAGCACTTCACCAATTTGAAGTGCATTCCACTTCGTCAAGCAGACGAGGGAAGTTTACATGGACATAACCTCGACACCTCGATTTTGACCGAGGGAGGGAGTCTGCTTCATATGCACACTTCAGGCCGCTCTATAGACCACAATGCAACATGACTATGACGTAATCGCAGATCGCATTTAAATTATCCCCACCACAAACAACTCTATAATATATAAATTTATAACAGCCCAAGCATACCTATATACATATAGAATGCTGCACCAAACAAATTCGTAAGGGGAAAAATGTAAACATTAAACCAATTCCACAACGGATTCTAACTGATCAAGGGCTTAGGACATTCTATTTCAGCCCATTCTAAGGGTTCAGCAAGTAGTGGGCACTCATGCAACGTAATCAATGAAGTACATCCAAGTAAATGAGACGGAGGGAAGTTAGCAAGTGAAGGGCACAAAAAATGGACTGGACTGGAATGGACTAGCCATAGTTTCCTAAAAAAACTTAGCGTGAACTACTACTAATATTTCTCTTTTCTCTTTCAGGTCTACTCTAGGGGTTCTCCATCTGGCTACTGCCACCCACTGGACACCCATCGCCTAGCTGTGAGTATGCAAAAATATGTACATGCACTGAATAATTGAACATAAATTAAACAATTATCGAACAGACATTACAAAGAAAATGCGGGGGCCTAGCTTTTTATACAAAAATTATCTATCAAGCCTTTAATATAAAATTAATATAACAATATATTCTAGATTTCCCCACACATGACACAAAAACAGTATTATTTATACAATTATAGTGGATTTGGGCGTCCGCCATGACACTCGTTATGAGAAATGCTGCAAGCGGAGTGATACAAAAGGTGAAGCGGTTCCCATGGCGATATTGGATGAATATCTCATGGGTGGAAAGATCAGATATGAGGACCAGAAAGAACTGTTGTATAAAAGTACATATGAAACTAAAATGTTTGTGTGACAGCTCCAGCTCTCCAACAAGCAGTATATGTCAGCATCTGAATTGGCTCGCTTTCTCTGTCAGCGGTGAGGTATTCACGTGAAAAATGCAGGGAAATAGTTAGGCTGACAGAGAAGATTTCAGAACTAGAGACACGCATCCAAACTTTAATTGAAGATAGTAAGAATAAGAGGGCCTTAGATACAGCTTTGGATGTGACTAGCTTAGCGAGTCTCATACATTGTTCGGTTCCAGTTGCAGAGACCCCCACAGCAGGGAGATTGGTACCACTTTTCCACTGGGGCTAGTGCCGGAGCTAGAGACAGTGCTCGGCCAAGAGTGGCACTCATTCAGAACTGGCTCAAGTTTCCACTGGCGGGGAGGGGATGCTTCTACCTCAGAACTGCTGAACTGACATATGTTACTGTTGTCAATTTACCTGAACCCATGACAGCTTTTAAAAATGGCACCCTTCAAACTGTGGTTTGTAGTGGAAACTCTGCCTACTGACATCATAGGTTCCCTTGTGCGAGACCAGCAAGCTTTCGGGGCCAGTTCGGAACCAGGATCTGGGCACTGGCCCAGGATTTTTTTGAGTGGAAAAGCGCAGCCTGGTTCCCAATTGGGCTCTGGCTCCGGCACTAGCCCCAGTGGAAAAGTGGTATGGGTAACTGTGAGGCGGCATAGTCGCGGGACAAAACACTGCCCTTTCGTTCCGATCAAAACATTAAATTGGTTCTCCCCACTCTGTGAAACCTAATGAAATTGCCCTAGTTATTGGTGATTCTATTAAACGTGAAAATAGAGACACCAGCCACCATAATCCAATGTTTACCAGGAGCCAGAGCACCTGACATCTTGGCAAATTTAAAAGTGCTGGCTAATGCTAAACATAAATTCAGTAAGATTGTTATTCATGTCTGCACTAATGATGTTCAACTTCGCCAGTTGGAGATCTCTAAAAAAAAAAGATTGAAGAGGTGTGTGAACTTGCAAGTACGATGTCAGACCCTGTAATATGCTCTGGTCCCCTCCCTGCTTACTGCGGTGACAAAATACATAGCAGACTGTCATCACTCAATGGCTGGATGTCTAAGTGGTTCCCACAGAATAACATAAGTTTCATAGACAAATGGATGAGTATGTGATGGTCTTCATACCTCTAGGGGTGGTGCTGTTCTTCTCTCTAAAAATATGGCACATAGTCTCAGAGTTTTTATGTCACTGACTAGGGCCCAGGTCAGGAAGCAGACAGACTGGCTAAACTTCCTCCTACAGAAACGTCTGCTAGCCACCTGATGTCACAGAAGTCGGTTAGTTCTCAGCACATAGAGACTCCTACACCTAGATATCATACTATAGAGACTGTGTCTGTTCCCCGAACTAGCAAATACAAAAAAAACCCTCCAAACCAATTTAAGATCATTTATCATTTATTTATGATCACAGTTCAAAACCTAGATGTGCTCTGTTTAACAGAAACCTAGCTAAAACCAGATGATTACATTACTTTAAATGAGTCTAACCCCCAAGATTACTGTTATAAACATGAGCCGCATCCAAAAGGTAAAGGGGAGGTGTTGCTACAATTTATAGTCATATTTTCAGTATTTCTCAGAGGTCTGATTTAAAGTATATTTAGTTTGAAGTAATGGTGCTTTATGTAACATTATCTAGTGTAATAAGTGTTAATGATAGTGGCAAGGGAGGTGTGGTGCAGCAAAGTCTACGGCAAGAGAGAGAGTCGGAAGACTGGCGGTGAGTAAGTGCGCCAAGGGCCAATTGACAAACACCTGTGTCTTATCGCAGTAATTGGCATGAAGAGACTGGATAAAGCCACAAATAATGAGAGAGAGAGAGAGAGAGAGAGATGCTGGACGGAGGACTCGTGGTCGAGAGACTGAGAAATGCTGCTGTTGAATAACTAAACATTACCACACTGATGCCGAAACCCGAGAGGAAGAAGGATCACCGCCGCCATTATGCAGTCCTCACCAGGATTGCCATTTGGGGAAGTCATCAATTCGCTCGCGGGACTTCACCAAGAACATCATCAAGCGCTCCAGGACATGAGGGAGGATCAGGAGTGATCCTTCCAATCCCTCGTCCGGACTGCGAGCTTTTCTGGAGCTGGATGGACTGGGAGGTACGTGCTGGAGGGTCTGCATCAAGCCCTGCCGCTCCCCCACACCTGCCGCTGGCCAAGATGGAGCCACTTGATGATCCAGAGGCAAAGAAAGCAGAGGCATCCGGGTGACCCCAATCAACCTGGACGGTGCGGCTGATTTCACTGCTGATAGGGGATGTGCAGGTAGCGGCCCAGCAACTGCCAGTACAATCAGAATCTGATTGTCGCCTGATTTGAAACCTCAAACGAGCCATCCTTCAGCGGGTTTTGCTCAGCCCAGAGCAAAATCGCTAGCGGTTCCTGTCGCTGAATCTGGGTGAAAATGGATGACCTTTTGTGATGGCTCAGCACCTCTGGGACGCATGCCACAAATGGCTGCTGGCCGGGGAAAGCGACTTCGACCAGATCATTGACCAGGTGGTACTGGAGCAATTCATCCAATAGACCCGAGTGGGTCCAGTGCCACCGTCCATCGTCGATGAACCTGGCCATCCAACTGGCAGAGGACCAGATAGCGGCGTGCCCCGGGGTCGGTGGAACATTACCATCCATCTCTTTCTCACACCCTTACCCTTTGCTTTCTTCCCCTCCTCCTGTTTCTACCTCTACCTCTGACCTGTCCCTAGGTCCCGGTGGAGCGGCCCTCCTTGACTGACAACCAGATGGCCCCAGAGCTCCGCCCAGGGGGCTGGGTGAGACAAATATGCAACCGGCATCATCTCCGGCGCCGCCGTTCTCTCCTCGCCAATTCTTTTCCCCTGGAACAGTCTCAAGATGAGATGCTTAAAAATGCTTTTGAACAGGTCTGTTCCATCGACAGTCAGCTTTTCCAACTGACTCGTCTGTCCTCCTATCCTTATTTTGCTATTATAAAAGATAGGTTGTTTCGAGTGACCCAAGACACTCAAACAAAAGAGGAAACAACCCAGCTGTTAGTACCAAAAATCCGGCAGGAAATGCTCTTCCAGTTTTTGTTTAATCTCTCGAGTGGGAATTCCAAAGGAAATTTTCACTGACCAGGGCACGGCGTTTATATCACGTACTTTATGTGAGCTATACGAGTTAATAGGCATTAAATTGATTTGCACCAGTGTCTATCAACCACAAACAGAGGGGTTGGTGGAACGATTTAATCGCACGTTGAAAATAACGATTCATAAGTTTGTACACGAAGACGCCAAAAATTGGGATAGGCGGCTGGAACCCCTCTTGTTCGCTGTGCACGAGGTTCCGCAAGCCTCCACAGGCTTTGAGCTTCTCTATGGATGTCAGCCCCGCGGGGTGTTAGACGTACTGAGAGAAACTTGGGAGAAGGGGCCTCAAAATGAAATTCAGTATGTGATGGACCTGAGAACAAAACTCCACACTTTGGGGCGGCTCTCAATGGAGAATTTGTTACAAGCCCAGGAACGACAAAGCTGGCTGTACAACAGGGGACAAATCTCCGTAAATTTACACCGGGAGATAAAGTACTTGTATTGCTCCCTATGTCTAGTTCCAAATTGCTTTCCAAGTGGCAAGGACCGTTTGAGGTCACACGGCAAGTTGGAGATCTCAATTATAAGGTAGTGTGAACAGACAGGTGCAGGGCACGTCATATATACCACCTTCATCTTTTAAAAAATGGAATGAGGAGGAATCAGTGATGCTGGCGACGACGGTGAGCAGGGAGGATGATATCGGCCCAGAAGTGAACACCAAAACTCAATCTGGCTCAGGGACGAGATCACCTCTCATACTCGCAACTCACTGACATAGCCCAGTTGCAATCAGATTTTGCGGATGTGTTCTCGCCCCTGCCTGGTCAAACGAAACTCATTCAGCACCATACTGAGACAGAGCCAGGCGTGGTGGTGCACAGCTGGCCATCTAATTTGCTTGAACATAAGAAAAAAGTTGTTCAGACAGAATTAGAGGCGATGCTAGATATGGGAATAATAGAGGAATCCCACAGTGATTAGGTGAGCCCGATAGTTTTAGTTCCGAAAACGGATGGCTCGGTACGATTCTGTGTGGATTATCGCAAGGTGAATGCAGTGTCGAAATTCAACACTTATACAATACCGTGGGTGGACGAGTTGCTTGATCGGCTTAGGACCGCTTGTTTTTATTCGACACTGGATTAAACTAAAGGATATTGGCAGATTCCCTTATCGCCTATGTCCAAAGAAAAAACACAACGCCATTTGGATTACACCAATTTGTCACACTTCCATTCGAGTTGTTCGGGGCACCGGCTACTTTTCAGAGCCTGATGGATAAAATCCTCCGGCTGCATTCTACATATGCCGCTGCCTATCTGGATGATATAATCATCTATAGTAATGACTGCCAGTGGCATATGGAACACATCTGGGGCGCTGAGAAGGGCTGGTTTAACTGCCAATCCGAAGAAATGTGCGGTTGGGCGTATGGAGGTTCGGTATCTGGATTTCCACTTAGGTCACAGGCAAGTGCGTCCCCAAATTAATAAGACTGCAGCAATTGCATCGTGCCCGAGACCTAAGACCAAAAAGGAGGTGAGGCAGTTCCTGGCTGGCAGGATACTACAGAAGGTTTGTGCCTAATTATTCAGACCTCAACAGCCTGACTGACCTCACTAAAAGCGCCAGATCCAGTCCAGTGCACAGAGCTGCGTCAGCAGGCTTTTACCCAAGTAAAAGCTGTCCTATGTGACGGACCTCTTTTGCATGCTCCTGACTTTTCTCTCACGTTCTTGTTACAGACAGACGCATCGGACAGGGGGTTCTCCCCGACCTGAGTCAGGCGGTGGGGGTATGTGGCGAGGGGGTGCAGCGAAGTTTACAGCGAGAGAGAGAGAGAGTCAGGAGACTGGCGGTGAGTAAGTGCGTCAAGGGCAAATTGACAAACACCTGTGTCTTATTGCAGTAATTGGCGTGGAGAGACCAGATAAAGCCGTCAGGAACGAGAGAGAGAGATGCTGGATGGAGGACTCGTGGTCGAGTGACTGAGAAATGCTGTTGTGCTACGTCTTGTGAATACTCTGTGTTAGAGCTAGAAGCGCTGAGAGCACGTGCTTTTTGTTAATTGTTGAACTGAATAAATACCACGAGCCTCCGTAACTGACCCTGCCTTCTTCCTTTCCACACACACACATCTGAACATTACCACAATTATAAATCCCTATTGACATTTGTACTGGCTGCTGCATATAGGCCACCAGGGCACCATACAGACTTTATCAAAGAATTTGCTGAATTAGTGCTGGCTGCATATAAAATCTTAATTGTTGGCGATTTTAATATCCATGTAGCTAATGAAAAAGATGCATTAGGATCAGCATTTATAGACATTCTAAACTCTATTGGGGTTAGACAACACGTGACAACCTACTCATTGTCGTAGTCATACTTTAGATTTAATACTATCACACAAAATTGATGTTAATGTCATTGAAATTCTGCAACAGAGCAATGATATTTCAGATCATTATCTAGTCTTGTGTATACTCCATGTAGCTAAAGCTGCAAACTCAACTCCTTGTTACAAATATGGTAGAACCATCACTTCTACCACAAAAGACTGCTTTGTAAATAATTTTTCTGACTTTTCTCAGTTCCTCAGCATAGCCGGTAGCTTCGAAAAACTTGATGTTGTAACAGAAACTATGGACTATCCCTTTACTAGCACTTTAGATATGGTTGCTACTTTACGCTTAAAAAAGATTAAGGAAAACAGTCTGACACTGTGGTATAACAAGCACACTCATGCCCTAAAGAGAGCAGCCCGGAAACTGGAGCGCATCTGGTAGAAAACAAAACTAGAGTTGTTTCGTATTGCATGGAGGGAAAGTACTTCCTCCTACAGAAAAGCCTTAAAAACTGTTAGATCTGCTTATTTTTCATCTGAGAAAACAGACAAAAACCCAGGTATTTATTCAGTACAGTGGCTAAATTAATGAAAAATAAAGCATCACTGACATTTCCCAACAGCACAGCAGTAATGACTTTATGAAGAGATTATTATATTATATATATTCGTCATTGTCATTAGGATATGTCCCAAAAACTCAAACTGGCTGTTATTAAGCCACTCATTAAAAAAAAAAAAGTAGTTAATTACAGACCAATCTCAAATCTCCCTTTTGTGTCAAAGATACTAGAAATGGCAGTATCCTCAAAACTATGTTCCTTTTTAGAGAAAAATGGTATCTGTGAGGATTTCCAGTCAGGATTTAGACCGTATCATAGTACTGAGACTACTCTTATCAGAGTTACAAATGACCTGCTCTTATCATTCGATCGTGGTTGTATCTCTCTATTAGTGCTACTGGATCTTAGTGTTGTGTTAGCACAACATTCTGTTGAATAGACTAGAAAATAATGTTAGCATTATAGTGGAATTGCATTGGCATGGTTCAAATCATACTTATCTGACTGTCATCAATTCGTAGCAGTGAATGATGAGGTATCATATCGATCGCAAGAGTACCACAAGGCTCAGTAATAGGACATTTGCTTTACACTTTACCCTTGGAAGATATCATAAGGAAACATGGTGTTAGCTTTCACTGTTATTCTAATGATACTCAGCTCTACATTTCTTTGCGGCCGACGAAGCATACCAATTTGTAAAACAAAAAGAATGCATAGTTGATAGAAAAAAAACTGGATGACTAGTGATTTCCTACTGCTAAATTCTGAAAAAAAAAGAAAAAAAAACAACAACAGAGGTGTTAAATATCAGACCAAAAACCTCTGCATGTAATAACCCTATGCTATTGGATAGCAATCTTTCCTTTGAAAGTCACGTTTCTAGCATTTGTAAAACCACATTTTTCCATTTTAAGAAATATATCTAAAGTATGACCTATGCTCTCAATGTCAAATGCAGAAATGTTAATTCATGCATTCATGACCTCAAGGTTAGATTATTGAAATGCTTATTGGGTGGTTGCTCTGTGTGCTTAATAAACAAACTCTAGCTGGTCCAAAATGCAGCAGCTAGAGTTCTTACTAGAACTAGGAAGTATGACCATATTAGCCTATGCACTAGCTCCCTATTTAATCATTTTAGCTCCTCAATAATTGAGCAAGCTCTTATCTAATTATAGTCTTACACGTCTCAAAACTCAAGGCCATTTGATAATACCTAGAATATCAAAATCAACTGTGGGTGGTAGATCCTTTCCTATTTAGTGCCCAAATTCTCGAACTATCTACCTAACATTGTTCGGGAGGCAGACACACTCTGTCAGTTTAAATCTAGATTAAAGACTCATCTCTTTAACCTAGCTTACACATAACACACTATCACATTTCTATAATTCAAATCTGTTAAAGGATTGGAGATAAGATCCAGATCAGATGGTCACTGTAGCCACCCAGATCCAGTCCATATCCAGACCAGATGGTGGATCAGCACCTAGAGATGACCTCTACAGCCCTGAATGTCAGCGGAGACCATGTCAACTAGATGTGCCCCAGAGACAGATCCCATGTGAAGACCTCATCACCTCGACGACCATCGGTACAAGACCACAGAACCAGACAAGTCCTCTGCACCTCTGTTGCAGCCTGGAATTAACCCCCCACCCCCAACTGAGCCTGGTTTCTCCCAAGGTTTTTTCTCCATTTCTATCACTGATGGAGTTTTGGTTCCTTGTCATTTTCACCTTTGGCTTGCTTAGTCGGGGACGCTTGACTGATTGCACAGACACTATTGGACGAGAGCTGAACTGGATGATGACATCACTGAATCACCAATGAACTAACTTCAGCTGGGAAAATGACTCTTTGTTATTGTCTTCTTGCATTATCGACACTATTTTCCTGTTTAATACTATAAAGCTGCTTTGACACAATCTGTATTGTATAAAGCACTATATATAAATAAAGACTTGACTTGACTTGAATTAGTGAATGAGCAATTTTAGGCACAGCAAATGACTCATTTTCTGCAAATTATTTTTCTTGAATTGGAATGTGTACAAAGGATTGTAGGATGTGAATGTTACACTGGATGCATCCTTCAAAATATGCCAAAAGAAGTACACAAAATGAAGGCTGCCTTCATGTTAGTATGGCCTTTTCTTCTCTAAGTTGGCAAGAATAAGCTTAAAATACACAGACACATGTAAGCACACACACTTGCCTTAGTACTGTAACTGCACCTCTAGAGCCCACTACTACATCAGTAAGAGCGTCTGAGGTCAGATCTCCCACAGAGTGAAGAGCGACTCCAAAATACTGCAGCCCACCTCCCACAGCTGCTCCACTCACTCTCTACATGTGAAAGAGAGAGAAAAAGAAGGAGAAATGCATATCATTATTTGAGGCTTGTATACCACCCCAGTGTAAAAACCTTATAAAGCAGAAGTGTGCTCTGGTATATAATCATAATCATAGATTATTGCTGGACAGTCTAGATAAAATCTAGATTTCTCTGCTGGAAAATCGATAGCACTTTATTTTACAGTCCTGTTCTGCAAGTACATACTACTGTATGTAATTATTATATTAATTACAACAACTGGGTAATAACTAGGTACTAACCTTAAATCTAGCCTTGACCCATGTAGTTACCTTATATTACCCAGTGCTTTGCACTGCATTTAAGTGCATGTACTGTATATTTAACAAAAAATAAAGAAGAAAAGATAAAAAAAATATACAGTATATATTCCAAAAGGAAATCTATATAAAGCAAGGCTAGGGCCCGGTTTCATAGACAGGGCTTAGCCTAAGCCAGGATTAGGCTATAGTTTAATTAGGACGTTTAAGTAATTTTTATAAACATGCCTTAGAAAAAAGCATTACTGGTGTGCATCTTAAGACAAAACAAAGGCACTGACATGTTTTAAGATCAGTCAGTGAGTGCAAGTGTCACGAATCCGGTCCATGAACTTTCCTTTTCATTGACTCTCGCACCACACAAACTGTTGCATAGCACCCCGGACTACATTTCCCATCATGCATTACTGATTGCACTCAGCACGAATTGCACACACCTGTTTACACTGATTGCACCCAGCTGTTTCATATCACTCCCTCACTATATAACACTCACTCTTATCCCTTCCCTCTGCCGAGTATTGTTTCAGCGTTTATCACTCCCCTAGAGATAGCTACTTTACGGAGCCCTTGTCATTTTCCTAGCCTTAGCCTTAGCCCTAGCCCTAGCCCTAGTCCTTAGCCTTAGCCTTAGCCCTAGTCCTTAGCCTTAGCCCTAGTCGTTTGCCTTAGCCTTAGCCTTAGCCCTAGTCCTTAGCCTTAGCCTTCCCGGTTTCTGATCTTCGCCTGGTTCCCTGGATTCACCCCTTTTGTCTTGCCCCTTTTGATTCTGTCTGCCGATCGTCGACCTGCGCTAGCCCTAGGACTATTCTTGTGTTTTGCCCACCATATACCTGTTTGCCCTCATCTGACCCAGGCCTGCTGTATGACCACGTCTCTGTCTTTATCAAATAAAGCTTGCACATGGATCCGCAAGTCTCACGTCTCGTCAGCCCCGTAACAGCAAGATTCTTACAGTTGAAACAGTTCAGAGTTTTTAGTCTAGGACTAGGCTTAAGCCTTGTCTGGGAAACCGGGGGTAAGTTTGTCCTCTGTGGTCCACAAAGGGGACGTTCCCTTAAAATGTATTTATATGTTCTGTCTGCACTATTTTGTTTTAAATGTCAATGTACAAGTAGTAGACACACTTTTACAATTTTTAATGTGAAATTACAGTATATTCCAGATTAATAATTGCATTACTTTCGCAGTAATTTCACAGTGGGACTTCTCTTGTAAATTTCTTGTAAACAAGCAGCATCATACTGTGTTTCTACAATGCATATGTACTATGAGCATGCATTGCAGCATGAATAGATCATAAATAGAGTTTTTTCATTCTTGCTGGTTTTATTTGTGCTATTGAACTTGTTTTTGGTTCACTTTTAGCAGTTTGTGTTGTTGGTTTATTTTCTAATGTTAGTTTGTTGTAAGTGTTTTTGTTGAGCGTTACCATTGTTGTGTTTTGTATGTCAAGTATTGATGTCACATCATTCAGAGGCGTATCTCAGCAGTTGCTTCACTATTGTGAAAGATCCATCCACAAACTGTTATGAATATGAAATAAGTTACTGATTCATCTTCATGCTCTAGTAATGCTAAAATAAAGTATGCATGTTCATGCAAACAATAGTTTGACTAATTTAAAGTGTGCCGATGAGATTATTTCGTATTCTAGCTTGTCATCATTTTGACAAATGTTTTCATATGTCACAGTTCTGACATGACAAGATCAGAAATTGGAATATGAATATACAAGGTCCAAGATCCCAAACAAATACTAATCACTAATCACCATTATGGTGGCCTCAAAACAATTACAGTAGTAAACAACTAAATTTCTCACAGTGCCACAGTTAAAGACAACTTTATAATGGGAATTCACAGTAAAACAAGAGCAGTAAATGACTGTGATGTTAGCATCATTCTGCTTCTGCATTCAGTTATTTATAAGAAAATGACCCAGCATGCGTTGATTTCACAGTACATTTCTGACTACATTAATTTATTGTAAAATAATACGGTTTAATCCTGTAAATGTTTGGCCTTTTTTTTTTTTACAGTGCAGACTTTGGCTGTTCTACTATGTCATTATCTGGTCCAGTCTGGTCTAGATAGTTGACCAATTGTTAGTGGGGACATGCATGGACTTGTAGACCATCTTATTCAACATGGTTTAAGTGTGCAGACCACTTTGGAATAGCAACAAACTAGCGTGCCCACCTTAAGCTGCTATTTCAGCAGAGGTTGCATAACTACAAATGATTTAAAACTCTCTCTTACCTGACTGTATTCTGTTCTGATACCGCCTCGTTGTCCCAAAAATATGTAAATGGCGCCCTTGCCCTTCTCTTCTTGAGGTGCCCCCACTGCCAACTCTTTAAAGCCATCTCCATTTAGGTCCTGTATGGCTGCCAGTGAAGTACCAAACCGGCCAAACTCATTCCCCACCACCCCACGGAGAGTCGCTGAACAGTTGAGTTCTTGGATCTTGGGAGTTTTATGTAATCATATTAAAAAGTTAAAAGTTGTGATTATGAGGTTAAATGTGCTAAAGCACATGTAAAAAACAGCATTAGCTATGTATGCAAAAAATTGCATTAGCTATGTTTATAGTAATGTGCGCCACACTGTAAATAGTGGTTATTGATCAACTTCTGTATTTATATATCTGTATTGTGTGTGTATTGATCTTACTGTAGTGTTAAGTGGGCATATCCGGACCTCTCCTCCCACTCCATGAGCGTGATATAATGGAGCTCCGACTGCTAACAACTCAGAAACACCAACCACACACAATTCTGCCCCAAAGTATGAGCCCAGCTGCAGAGAGACAAAACAAAAAAAGAAAAGATGAAATGTGCTGGTATATATAAATAAAAGTATTGAAGGAGTCACACAAACACACACTAACTGTGTCAGCCCTAATTAATATATATTATATATAATGTGTATACTGTATATTGTGTATAATGTATAATTAACTTTACACCTGTGATCCGTATATCCTATGACTGATGGTCCAGCTGTGGTTCTGATCGTTCTGTGTAAATCCCAGCACCAGCCCTTTGTGTCTATGCCTTGGCGCTCCCGCAAAGTACACAACATGACCATTTACTGATGCCACAGCAACTGAGTAACCTGAAGCACACAATGTAATTACTTCACCATAAAAACTTTTTTTTTTTAGTGTTTGTGGCATGTTGCAGTATATTCAGGGTTCAATAGTAAGGATGTTCTGGTGACCCAGGGTCTGTGTGATTAGGTTTCAGCCAATAAAAAAAATGATAGTGCTTTTCACAATACACATAGTTTCAAAGCAGATTTTCAGAAAATCCTGATGTTGATGTTTATAATATCTTAATATCTTCTTGTCTTATTGTTCCATTTAGCAGATTAGATGCTGTTTATAACATCTTAATATCGTCATGCATTATACTGTAGTTGCATTTAGCAGATTTAGATTGTCAATGTTTATAATATCTTATTATCTTCATGCCTTATAGTCACAACTAGCGGATCAGAATTGTTTTCTGTCATTTGTTTTCTGTAAATTGTTCTATTATTATTCTGACATACTGATCTCTGGTTTTGTCAGGCTATGAAACAGAATAGCACTGGTTACAGCACGTGTGACATCCGTGGTGATATCTGCAGTATATATAACTGCTCACAAATGCATTTCAGGATATGGAAACATCTGCTGTTACCTGAAAAACAAATGTCTTACCACAAACAGTCTCCACAATGAGACCACTAAACAGAAATAATTCGTCTTATGACTAGAATGAACGCATCATCAAAAACACACATGCTGTAATATTTAAAGTAATTTGGTAAAATTAAAACCAAAATGTGTGGCTAAGTGAAAAACCTTTGTTATGGAGTTTCATATTAAAGAGCACTATTGTTAATGTAAATTCCAGTAATACACAAATGTATTGTGGAGCTTTGACTTTTGGTTAGCTCACTATGATACACAGAGGATACAATGCCATCTGACTCATATTTACACTCTAATTCCATTCTCTTTCCTCCTACTGTAACTTTTTCAGCAGTTGCTATGTGGTTTCTACAATTTGAAGTATAATGTGTGTCCTTAGCATTACTGTACAGCATGTTACCCACAAAAGATTAACATTGAACACAAAATTTTTTTTTTTTAAATGTGGGTATTGAAAGTATGTGCAAGAGTACACCATAAGTAATTATTTGAAAAAAATATATATATTTTTTAAATCAATTAATGAATGGCACCGTACCCAAATAGGAATCTCTAATGTCCTCCTCCATATTTGTGGCATTAATGAATGATGAATTGAGCATTTGATGAGTGAGATCCTGCACTATTCCTCCTGACCAGGAGTATGCCCCAACCGCTCCAAACATCCTTGAACCCTACAGTAACAAAGAGAAATTACACATTATTATTATATAATTTGTTATTGCTATAACTAGGATAACTGTATAGAAAATGCTAAAATCTGCTTGTGAAAGTAGCTGCTTTTACATGGTTTCCTATATAGTCCAAGCTTTTCAAATTCCTTTTATAATAATTTATAATCATTAGTGAATACAGAGTGGTCTAGCCCTTATGCAGTGTACAGGGTATTTCGGGTTCACAATCAAACATTTGCTTAAATTAAAACAATGTTCATCTAAATAATATTAGACTTGATGACTTTTCTCACACTTACTAAATCTACAAAAAAAAAAGAAAAAAAAAACACACTCAGGATGCTCTGGGGTTTTTGACCCCACACAGGAAATGGGGGAGGGGATAAAAATAATACTTAAAAAAAATGCTCACACGCACACACACACACACCTCACCCAACCCCCATTTGTCAAACACAAATCAGCTAAAATGTAGAACGCACACAGATGTAAAGGAGTGACACCATAACACATCCATGATGGAGAACAAATGAAAACACACAAACATACACACAACACAAGGTTTAGATTTGACTTTAATATTACATTATTGTTACTGTTACTTCAGTACAAAAATAAATAAATAAATACTAAACTTCTCACACACAGGGTAACATCAAACAATACCGGACAACAAAAGGAACAGAACGGGGAGTACTTATACTAACTAAACGAGGGAACTAAGTTTATAGTCCATAATGTGACATAACTCCCCCCCTCCCGGAAGGCACAACCTCATGCTGTAGATCGACCAGTGGAGGCAGGGCGGGGGTTCAGGAGGAGGGCGAGGGTCAGGAGAAGGGAGGCAGGCAGATGACCAGGGTGGATCTGACAGAGGAAGGTCGATGGGGCCGATGGAGGGAGGAACCATGGTGGAGGAAAGGCTGATGACTCCAGGGGGCCGACCAACAGCGGCAGAGCAAGGCGGAGAGCCGTTGAGCCAGGCCGACGGGGAGGATCCGCAGGGCCAATGCGGAGCAGATGGCTCAGGCAACCAAGGCGTAGGCGGGGATCCGGAAGGCCGCGGTGGAGCCACAGCAATAGAGGACCAAGGTAGAGCCCAATGGAGCCGGTGGGACGGATCGACGAGGCGCAGCCAGAGGAGTGGAGTCCTGAGGCGATGGCGGGTTGACGACTGACCAAGGCGGAGCCGGGGGTACAAGGGAGCCTGGCGGAGCTGGTGGACTGAAGGGCCACGGTGGAGAGGAGGGAGCTAATAGCCATGGTGGAGCCGCTGGGTCAACGGGCCGAGGAGGAGTCTGGGACTCAGAGTCTGGAGGCGAAGACAAGGGATCCTCCAGCCACAATGATGATGGAGATTGGTAGACCCACGGCGAACCCATCACCATCAGAGATGGTGGGCGGAGGAAGAGCTGACGGGCTGACAGGGGACAGTGGAGGCGGTGGTGAGGATTGATGAAGAGGGGGTGGGAGAGGGAGGCTGGGTGGGAGCTTTGAGCAGTCCAGGGTTCAGGAATGGTGTGTGCTGCCCACACAGACAAGATGGCAATTCCCAGATGGTCATGTACAGGGGAACAACCTCCGTGGTCGCTTCAGGACTGGCAGATAGTTCAGGGCAGAAAGAATTCCAGGCCGACAGACAGTTCAAGACAGACAGACAATTCAAGCACGACCTCCGTGGTCATGACAGGACAGACAGACTGTTCAGACAGTTCAGGGCAGACTAACAGTTCGGGCACTACCTCCATGGACGTGATGGGGCAGACAGACAGTTTAGGGCAGATAGACAGTTCAGACAGTTCAGGGCAGACAAACAGTTAAAAACGGACTCCTTGGCCGTAACAAGACAGACAGAGATTTCAGACGATGACAGAAAACTGGGAAATTCTGAATAAAAGTCCTGCCTCAGTTCACCCTCAGCAGTGGTACAGTGGGCGGGGTATTCCTCCATGTCCTCGCTCTCCACTGTATCATCCCTTGTTGCCGGCTCTCACACCTGGTCAGACGATCCGTGAGGCTCTGGCTCCGGGGCGATCCTTAGCTCTGTCGTTCCGTCGAAGGTGGCAAAATTCCCTTGAGGTCCACATCCAGACAACCGCGCTCTGCATGCGGTGTTCAGGCTCGTTATGTAGAACGAGCAGAGCGTGTCGTCCGGGTAGCTGGTACTGTTGGCGATCTCCACAAAAACTGCCATGTGGACCTCAAGAGGAAGCTCCCCCTGCTCCAGCAGGTGGAGGAAGAATTCGGGACGGTTGGGTCATACTAATAAAAGAAAAACTTTCAAAAACGGAAAATAAATGGGGGTAAAAAACACAGCTAAACTTTTCTTTTATGTGGTCTGGTATTCTGTAAAACCTACTGCTGCAAGGATGATGAAGGCATGAAGAAGATAATAGAAATAAATCCTTTGGTAACACTTTCTATGAAGCCCGTATTTATAATACATTATAAGGGTATTCTTAAGGCATTATAATGAATGCATAATGCATTATAAAAAAACTTATAATATGTTACATCAACTCATGAATAATCATAACAACAGTTATAATACATCATAATACTTACGTATTTGTGGTTATAAGTTTAAGAGTATGATTATTTATAACACACAATGAACACCATATTAAATCTACTTCATTTACAGAATAATGGACTGTATCATATCTTGACATTGTTTATTTAAGATCTGCACAGTATCTTACTACAGCTTGTGAGTGGTTAGATGCTAAGTGTTTCCTGTGGAGCTAATGTTAATGAATTGATGTGAGCTTTATACACCAACTGAAAAAAATGCAATGATTTATATGGTTACATTTTATTTTGATGGTCCCCTTAATCAATCGACTATAAGCAACTTTGCAACTACATGCCAACTAACTCTCATTAGAGTATTAGTATGCTCAAGAATGGTAGAATCACGAAGGATTAGACGAAGGAGCGGCTGGTGTGACGACCCTGGGCTGGACTCTGCTTCATCCACGGTGAAAGCCGATCCGGCGATCCACAGCGCGAAGTTGATATATTCCCTCAGCGACCAGCACGAATCAGCTCTTGGCATGACGAAGTGGATATCGTCCTCTTTTGGAAGGCCAAACAAAGTAGTTTCGCTTTCACAACGAAACACACAGCGCCTTCACGACATGGTGGCAGCAACAATTCTACAGCGAGAATAAAAGTTACGCCTTCTTTCTTTGCGTGAACATTTGGCGGCGTTATGCAAATCTTCCCACATCGTGACGTAGACATGTGGTGGCGTGTTAGAATGAGCCATTTTAAGTAGGCGTGGTTGACTTAACTTTTATAAAGAATATCTCTTTGGATTTGAGACTTAAGTCTTTGCAACTTTACAGATCTTCTTTATGCACCAAGAGCTTGAAACACTTCAAAGAGAAAGGAAAAATTTAAATCGCATCATATGACCTCTTTAAAGCCGATAAATAACGCATTACTTCCTTCAGAGACACTTCAGATGCACACTATTCACCATGATGGTTTTGAATTGCTTGAAATATGATCGGAATCAAGAGAAGGAATTTTCGAGAAGGAACATACAGTTAAGTGCAACATATAAAGAGCAGGGGTCTCATTTATAAAAATCTCCGTAGATTTCATCCTAAAAGTGTACGTATTCACAAAAGCTAGATTTTGCGTATGCACACAAGTTTTCAGATTTATAAAACCATGCGTACGCCAGAACCTGCGCAAAAATCCCTTTGTATATCCTAGTCAGGTGAAGACTGACTACACCTTCAAATACAGTGGTATTTTTCATAATGTTGTCGAGATGCCTTCACACGGCATCAACACCTTCGTGCAGCTGTAAGTAAGTGCGCATCATTGATCATTGTTCGCACTAAAATATTTTCTCATAACATGAGATCTGCAGTTTAGTTTAAAGATGAATTATTGTACACCTATAAATTTAAATCGCATCATATGACCTCTTTAAAGCCGATAAATAACGCATTACTTCCTTCAGAGACACTTCAGATGCACACTATTCACCATGATGGTTTTGAATTGCTTGAAATATGATCGGAATCAAGAGAAGGAATTTTCGAGAAGGAACATACAGTTAAGTGCAACATATAAAGAGCAGGGGTCTCATTTATAAAAATCTCCGTAGATTTCATCCTAAAAGTGTACGTATTCACAAAAGCTAGATTTTGCGTATGCACACAAGTTTTCAGATTTATAAAACCATGCGTACGCCAGAACCTGCGCAAAAATCCCTTTGTATATCCTAGTCAGGTGAAGACTGACTACACCTTCAAATACAGTGGTATTTTTCATAATGTTGTCGAGATGCCTTCACACGGCATCAACACCTTCGTGCAGCTGTAAGTAAGTGCGCATCATTGATCATTGTTCGCACTAAAATATTTTCTCATAACATGAGATCTGCAGTTTAGTTTAAAGATGAATTATTGTACACCTATAGCACTCCTCGCTGTCATTAAAACAGCATGCCACAGGAAAAGTGATTAAGCGCATCCACTAAATATGTTTTATTTAACTTCTGCGTAATGACTTTATGTAATTTCAGTGCTTATCTCCATTAATCAGAGTGGAATATTTTATGTAAATGTGTATATCGAAAAATGAAAACAGATTTTAAAATCGTTGTTTACTTCATTACTTTTCTCACGCCATGAAAAAGAGTGCATACGCATGGTCTAGAATGTCCTTTCGGTGCGCACATATTTACGCCAAGTTTATTTTTTATAAATCCCGATATGTGCGTGGAAACTTGCGTACGCAATTTCTATGCCCATTTTGTGCGATACAATGTAAATATTGTGAGAGCATTACTGTAAAATAATATTGTGGAATCTTTGTGTGTCCATGTTTTGTACACACGTTGTTACTGGAAGAGTGCATTTACAACGGAGCTACACATTCATGACTAGAACAGTTAAATTCGCTTGTTCATTTGCAGCCTTTTGTGCAGTTTGTATGTTGTAATAATGTGTTTATTTTATGTAATAGCAAAGCACTTCAGTTAAAAGGTGTTCATTCAGCTCTTCAGCTTCAGCGCACGCAACTCGAACAGCAATGCACAACATTAATAACTATAACTGTCTGTCATATACAAAACATTATAAAGAGAACACTATCGTAATAAAAAGTTGTGAATTCTTTGGGTTTATTTGCATATTTACCTAATGCAGTTGTGCTGAAGAGTAGCGCTTGTGCTTAGACTGTGGGCACTCAGTGTTTTAGGCTAATATCAATATTGACACCAGCTTAGTAGTTCATTATAGGTTGTGGATAATGATGCAATTGACCCAACTAAACTGATTTATTTTGATTAAACTGAATTAGGTTGTGTGTAAAAATGTCTTCAATTAAATGAACTAAGGGCAATTCATTATTGGTAATGAAGTACATTTTCTAAGTTGAACTGACTAAAAAAAATTTTTTCAGTGTAGCACGTACCTTAGTTCAAGATCACTTTGTGCAATTGAGTATTTTTGTGCATATACAAGTTGTAATATTATGTTTATGTTGATGAAATATCTGATTTCCACAGTTTCTGATTTCAATTTCTGAATATCTGATTTCCAGTTTACTGGTGTTTAGCTCTTTACCTACAGCACACGCAGCTCAAACAGCAATTATGATATTTGAAATAGTGGTATTAATTTAAGATGTTTATTTTTCAAAGTCATTGATGCATTATTAATAATAACCACCACTTTTAACTTATTATTTTCATCAACAATATGTTTAATTAAAAATAATTTGGTTATTGTCTCTGCGGAGGCTATTTAATTTTATTTATCCATGGCAGATGCATTTTGATTCTTTACACGTAAGTAATTTTGTTTTGCAGAGTCGGCACCAGCCCATACAAACTGGCCCCTGTGGCACCGACACTGCTTATTTGCTTTATTTAAGCATTATTTTATTTATTTGTTAGGCTTTTTTTTGATAAAGAAAGTTGGTAATAGGAGAGTAAAATTAATTAAAAAACTTACACTGATTCAAGTTAGGCTGCTGTACTGTATATGTTCGCTTTATGTTGAAGTGTGAGACATGGATTTTAATGGTGAGACTTTTTTTGTAATCAGGCTGTCAAAAATTATATAAAAATTTTGATTAAGATTTATCAGCCAACATATTGTTTATTGGCTTTCAAATATAAAGAATTATGGGTTATAAGTATTGGCCAAACTCAGTCAACAAGTTAGATCATGCAATGATCACAGTGACATCACACTTTATACATCACATACTGTGATACTCACACTGTGAGTAATATGTGAGCTTATAATTAATAATATAGTGTAATATTGTGAATTCAAGATGTTGAGCAGGTTGAGAGGAGGCAGTTGAAATATTGATCACCGGGGGGACATTCTACTTCCTATTTCTCAACACTGGAAATACGTGGATACTGCAGAATCTGTCAGCAAATCGTTTGTGCTTCACAGTTATGTTATGGACTCATGTAATTGTTACACTGGATAAATGATGAGAGGTCTCTTTAATTGCTATTCACATATGCTCATGTGATATTATAATGCCAATATGCACTGTGGCCTGGCCCTGTGTTAGCAGAGTACTGGCACACGTCCAGGTACATGTGAACCAGCTATCTTTCCAGCTCAGGTGTAGAATTACCTGGCTTCAGTAATCACATCTGCTATAGAAAATGTAATGACAAGAGCAGTAGTAGTTAGCAACTGATTGCATTGACATGTTGCTCTCTGTGTTTCAGGAAGTGTCAAGTCTTTTCAAGGGGAAAAATAAATAAAGGTTAAGAAAAGGAGTCATTAAAAAAACCTCCAGAATCCGAATGTAAACAAGGATACTGATTTTTTTAAACACTGTGTTTTTATAAAATATGAACTTCTACATGATGTTTGTGATATAACAGACCAATATTGGAGAAGTTTTAGATAACAGTGAACTCACACTAAACTAACAGAATGAGAGTTTAACACAATGATATCACAGTGGTCTCACATGGTGAGCTCGTGACCACATCATGAGTATCCAAAGAGCTCATGGTGAGATCATTGTGAGATCAAATTGTTGACTGGGAAATGTTCATATCAATGCATCCCTAGTCTAAATATAAATAAAGATGTATAATCTAAATCTAAATAAAGATGCATACTTATATAGACATAACCATTGAACAGTCCTTTGCAGCCATCTAGTGACTATTTTAATTTTTAAAGTATTTGTTTTCCAGTAGATGGCAGCAATCTTCCACTAAACTATATGGCACATTTTCTATGTTATTACCATAAATGAATTTAAGAAATGTAGATAAAGTAAATTTTAAATAAAATTCAAAGTCATTGATGCAAAAAAAATAAAAAATACCCATGGTACTATAGAAGAACTTGCCTTTTTGTATAATATAGATGTATAATAAGTGTATAATATATATATATATATATATATATATATATATATATATATATATATATATATATATATATATATATATATATATATATATATATATATTTCTGGATGAAAAACTCAGTATAAAATAAAAATAAAAAAATAATAGGGAAACAATAATATATGGAAATGTTGCTGACCTCAGAAAGGGCCACACTGAAACCCCCCTGTGATAATTCCATCTGAAAAGAGCTGAAGTTCCCTGTGTCAGTTCCTACAGCAACAGAGAGAAGGAGCAGGTAGGATTTCCTTCAGTGAGATTTATTTAGATATTTTAGTTCCCTTTCAGTCAGTCATGTTCGACGTTATGTCAGCAGTGACTGACGAATTGGGATCTCACCGAAGAGCCCAATCACCTTCGAGTGTTAACAAAACAAGCCAATGAAAGTTGGCATGCGAGCTTTGCATCGTGCACCCCGCCCCGCAGCGCGGGTATATATGGAGAGCGCATGCAGTCGCACATTCAGCTTTTCGCTTCGGAACCGAGCCTTTCTGCTTGTGCGGTCACTGAACGAGAGAGTGTCTGCAAGACAGCGTTTAAAGTGTTGGTGTTATGGCGCATCAGCGGAGGTTTGCTGGTCCAGTGCTGTTGATTTTTTTTCTGGTTTGGACGGCATGCTGCAGCTTATCAAACTGCGGTCACGCTGCAACCTCCCCTGTGTGCTTCAGCACTTTTTATCTAAAAGAGCAATATCCAAAAGAGCTCCACGAGTGATGCAGCATCTTTTTAAAGATGGCCTTCCACTCATGTGTTTCTGGATGCGTCGCTTCCTAGCTCCGGCTGATGGTCACGATCGCAGCATCTCGTGCCTGGGCTGTGAGCACGCTGAAGCAGTGCTCGTGGATGACTCATGTTCTCATTGCGGGATCGTGATGTTGTGATCAAAACTCCTCTTCATCAAATGGGGTGAGTCCCCCTTGCTATGCCCTGGTTCTAGTTCCTCTGTCTCACAGCAGCGGAGGATTACTTCGGCGTATAGCCAGGGCGATCTGAGGATCACAGTGAGGGCTTTCCAGCTGAGTGCGTCTCCGTGGACCCCTCACTCCTCCAGCACATCGCTCCCTCTGGTGTTTAGGGGAATGTCCCTTCCAGCTAAGGGTATGTGGAAATCCCCCCAGTCAAGCGTACTATTGTAATGCAGCTTTGCTTAATAATCCACACCTCCAGTCCAGAGTGACGAAAGTCACGGCGCGGTTCCTGGGTCAGACGATGTCCACCTTGGTGGTCCAGGAATGCCACCTTTGACTGAACCTGGCAGATATGAGGGAGTCCGACAAGCACCGCTTCTTGGACCCCCCGATCTCCTGGGCTGGCCTCTTCGGCAATGCGGTGGAGAGCTTTGCCCAGCAGTTCTCCACCACACAGAAGCAGACAGAGGCAATTAAGCGCATCCTGCATCCTGCTGCTCTGGATCCTGCTCTTCAGGAGATGGTGACCACACCACCTGCCCAACCGTGGAGCCAGTTAAGTGTCGCACCGCGCACTCAGACCCCACTACGGGACACTTTGCCTTCCAGGTTGGGTCCCTGCACTCCACCTCGCTGACCCACTGCGGGTATGTCGGTGGTTCCCCAAGTCCCGCTTGTTCGGTTTCTGGGGGCCTGGCTAGCGCTCCCTAGACCGTCTCGCTGGCTCACGAGAACCATCAGACTCAGCTATGCGATTCAGTTCGCCCGGCGTCCTCCCTAGTTTAGGGGCATTCTGTTCACCTCTGTTCCGAACAAAGATACTCCCGTCTTGCGAGCAGAAATCGCAGTCCTGCTGGCGAAGGACGCAATAGAGCCGGTCCCTCCAGCCGATATGAAGGCGGGGTTTTACAGCCCCAACTTCATTGTACCCAAGAAAGGCAGTGGGTTACGACCAATCCTGGACCTGCGTGTTCTGAACCGAGCCCTCCACAGGCTCGCATTCAGGATGTTGACGCAGAAACGTATTTTTCAATGTGTTCATCTACACGATTGGTTTGCAGTGATCGACCTGAAGGACGCGTACTTTCATGTCTCGATTCTCCCTCGACACAGGCGGTTTCTCTGCTTTCCGTTCGAGGGGCGAGCATATCAGTACAAGGTCCTCCCCTTCGGGTTGTTCCTGTCACCTCGTGTCTTCACCAATGTCATGGATGGAGTCCTCTTCTTGAAGTAGGGGCTGTTGAGGGAAAGAGGCATTTGCATTCTCAACTACCTCGATGACTGTCTCATACTGGCCCAGTCTCGAGCACAGTTGTACGAACACAGGGACGTGGTACTCAGCCACCTCAGCCGGTTGGGGCTTCGTGTCAACTTGGAAAAGGGCAAACTCTCCCCCATGCAGAGGATCTCTTTTCTTGGTATGGAGTTGGACTCAATCAATCTAACAGCATACCTCTCAGTAGAGCGTGCCCAGTCGATGCTGAACTGCCTGGAGTCATTTCAGCACAGGAGGGCGGTCCCACTGAAACAGTTTCATAGGCTCCTGGGGCATATGGCATCCGCTGCCACGGTCACGCCACTCGGATTGCTTCATATGAAATCACTTCACTGTTGGCTTCACGACCGAGTCCCGAGATGGGCATGGCAATGTGGCACTCAATGGGTCTCAGTCACCCCATCCTGCCACCAGACTTTCAGCCCGTGGTCAGACCTTGCCTTTCCTCGGGCGGGAGTTCCCCTAGTGCAAGTGTCCAGGCATGATGTAGTCTCAACAGATGCCTCTGCCATAAGCTGGGGGGCCATGTGCAATGGGCATGCAGCATCGGGCACCTGGACAGGGCCTCGTCTGCAGTGGCAGATCAATTGCCTCGAGTTGCTAGCAGTATGGCTTGCTCTGCGCCGCTTCAAATCGCTGCTACACGACAAGCACGTGCTGGTCCGAATGGACAATACTGCGACCGTTGCGTACATCAACCACCAGGGCAGTCTACGTTTCCGTCACATGTCTCAACTCACCCACCACCTCTTCCTTTGGAGTCAGAAGCATCTGAGGTCACTTCGTGCCATTCACATCCCAGGCGAGCTCAATCGTGCAGCCGACGAGCACTCACGCCGACCCACCCGTCTGGGAGAATGGCGACTCCTCCCCGAGACAGTCCAGCTGATCTGGAGATGCTTCGGGATGCTCAGATAGACCTGTTTGCCTCTCCAGATACGTCCCACTGCCAGCTGGTCCAAGGGAACCCCAGCTGGCCTTGGAGCCAAAGCAAGTATGCGTTTTTCCCCAGTGAGCCTTCTCGCACAGACATTGTGCAAGTTCAGGGAGGACGAGGAGCAGGTCCTCTTAGTAGCGCCATGGAGGGGGTCAGCAATAGTGACGTTTTCATAGGGATCCCATATTTGTCAGTCACCGCTGACGTAACATAGAACATGACTGACTGAAAGGGAATGTCACGGTTACGTATGTAACCCTCGATACGTAACAGAGAAGGAGGTCTCTGTTCCCTCCTTCAGGGAACGAGGGTTACATGTATGTAACCGAGACGATCTCTACTATTGCTCAGTACCTTCAATGGAGAATATTTTTTCCCTTAGCTGGTTTAGTATCAAGGTGAGAGCGCTGAAACTCTCTGTCTCAAACACAAACTGGGGTGATGAAGCGATCAGCTCCAGCTCAGGATGAGAATACTCCTTACCAACCTGACAAAACAAAACAAAAAATTATTTCACACATTAAAAATACCCAACACTTAGGGAATAGAAAGATGTCAATTGTTTGATGAAATCTATTCAAAGGAGTATTATAGGTTAAATACACAAGCCACTTTCAGACAATAAACCCAGAAAAATTACTGGAAATTTAATAGACTGACTTTTTCTGTAAATACACAATATCAGCTGTTCACACAAGCTATCAGTCGTATTTTTTAAATACTCTTCATACATCAGCAGCAAAACACCAGCAAAGTCTGTAATGTCAATAATTGGAAATTAAATTTTAAAAATCTGCACCATTTTCTTTATCCACCCACATGAATCATACGTGACATGTGGCCAAGTATGGTGACCCATACTAGGAAATAGTGCTCTGCATTTAACCCATCCTTAGTGCACACACACAGCAGTGAACACACACACCGGGCAGCCATTTATGCCACGGCGCCCGGGGAGCAGTTAGGGGTTTGGTCCCTTGCTCAAGGGCACCTCAGTTGTGGTATTGAAGGTGGGAGAGAGTGCTGTACATTCACTCCCCCCACCTACAATCCCTGCCGGTACGAGACTCAAACCCACAACCTTTGGATTATGAGTCCGACTCTCTAACCATTAGGCCACGACTTCCCCGAGTCATGAAGAGAAGTACTTAGTTTCGATGAGTGTTTCTCAAATGGAAGGCTCCATCATAGACAGGTCATTTCAGTTCGAAGGATCCTTAGAAGGCAGCATTGATTTCACATCATTCATTATGTATATTTATATCAATTGTATTCTTCCGGTCCTCTAATCATAATTACAATCCTTTGCACACATTACAATTCATGAAAAATAATTGCCAGAAAACAACACTGAGCTCATCCAATTTCATTATGTGATGCAAGATAAAAACAACGGTTGTTAATTTGAAGTCATTATGTTTTCTTTTGTTTGTTGTTTCACACAATGATAAACTGGCCATTATGTAAACCACTGGCAGACCACAGATGCTTGCTATTCAATGCATTGAAAGTAAAGTATTTCTCCAAAATAAATTTTCCAGACCTGTTCACACATGACCTCGAAATGGTCTCCAAAATGTCAATTCTCTAAAAAAAAACTATGCGTGAAAGCACTTATAAGCTCTAAGAGATGAGTTATATACTGACAGCACAATAGTGTTTCAGCTGTATTTAAGCTGGAATATTAATTTAATTTTACTTAATTATTTGTGTTTACCCCAATAGCAAATCGTGTGATGTCTCGTTCATTGGCTTTCAGGATGACATTCTTAAATTCCTCTTTGGGGTCATTTGATTTTCCATCAGTGATCACCAGCAATAACTTCTGAGAGTTGCTTCGCATGCCCACCTTCTCAGAAAACATCTCTTCTCTGAGGGGGAATAAAAGAGCAGTACAAAGAAATAAACCACAACTCTGGTGTTTGGCTGAAGTTCAAATTATAGAAGAACCCATATATCTATACAGCATAATAGCATTTCACACCATCACCTAAGAATTGTTCTGCATTGTACAACAAAGAATATGGCAGTACTGGAGTTAGAACAGTGCAAGCAATCAAATTAATAAACATTACAATTGTAAATAATACAATTACTGTTGCACTCACAGCACAAAACGTATTGCAGAAGGCGTGTATGTATCTCCCTGTGCCTGGGTCACATCTTTCATTAGTTGGTCGGGGTCTCGTTTCACTGCAAAGTTCTCAAAGTGAAAGACAGCCGACACTTTTGTGGAGAATTTGGCTACTGCCACCTGAGACACAGATACAATATGAATATAATTCTATAGTAATATAACAAATACTACATTTTTTGTTATGAAACATTTTTATTCAAACTACATGACTTTTAAAATCTGAACAGATTTTAAATCACTACAAGGCATCATAAACCTGCCAAGTTTTTAAATGGCTACCGAGAAAAATTGGCATGTGCACATACACACCTGTGCTCGTGTATCCAAAAACATGGCAATTAAGTTCTTGATGAATCTGATCATTGTTTCAAAATTTTCTTTGGTGATACTGCCAGAGTCATCAAACAGAATAACTGCATCCAGAGGGGGAATAACATGACACTCTGAAATACACAAAAACAAAATCTGCAGATGACATAAAACTGCACTGCAGCAGTGTAAGTGGTAATGCATAATTTATAATCTACCAGAAAAGCATATACTATATGCAACATACTATAATTTGGCCACTAATTGTAATCCTGCATTCATTTAGAATGGATAATATAGTCGGAACACAGGGTTCCCCTTCAGCGGACTTGAGCTGCGTCAGAAATGCTTTGGGAGTGCCTCTGCGTGACCGTGTCCTGAAGCATGTGTGAAATCAGTTCAATGGAATGGCGAGAACTTTACGGTGCGAATACACACGACCATTCTGTTGTTTGTTTGGGAGCGGAGCATGCACAGTCAGCTCTTGAGGGAGCTGGCTGGGTTCATGCATAAATGTCCCGACTTCTGGAATGTTAGCACTGCTCCCGTTGGCGTTTCTTCTTGAGGGAAGAAAGTCTTATGCAGTTTAGAATCGAGTGGCTCGTATCTCACATTGCAGTGTGCATTACGAGTCTGCAACAAAATAATGCTGGGGGAAACTGTGAGCAGACGGGAGGTTCCCTTTCTCTCTCTTTCCTCCAACCGCATGCAAACGTGTTAATGTGTTAATTAAATTATGAAATTGTCATCTGGCTTTGAGAAGTTTAGATGTCTATATTAATTTATATTGTCTATATTAAACAGCAGCTATATCACTCTGTGGCCCAAGACCGGTTGCCCACTGAAGCTAAGCAGCCTAGTTCTCACCCATATAAAAGAGCTGGGGTTGAGGCTGAACGCCAAGAAAAGTGTGCTTTCTCCAGCACAAAGAATCACTTATCTGGGCGTGGTGTGGGATTCGAGCATGATGCAGTCACATCTGACTCCTGCTTGGATCCAGTCAATCCTCACAGCCGTAAAGAGAGTGAGAGAAATCCAGTCACTCACTGTCAAACAGAGACTGTTAGGTCTGATGGCAGCTACATCCAACGTGATACCTTTTGGTCTGCTGTAAATGAGGCCTTTGCAGTGGTGGCTCGGGACAAAGGGGTTTTCCCCGAGGGGCAACCTACTTCGCATGTCTAAGGTACGTAAGCATCGCTGCGTGACCTTGATCATGCAAAATGGGTTGCCCCTTGGGGTACTGGGGGCTCCTTGTTGTCGCGTAAAGCTAACGATGGACGCCTCCCTCACAGGCTGGGGAGTAGTCACGAGTGGCCACTCTGTCCAGGGTCTGTGGGAAGGCCACCATCTCACGTGGCACATATATTGCCTGGAGATGCTGGCTGTGTTTCAGGCATTGAAACACTTCCTCCCAGACCTGCGAGACCATCATGTGCTTGTCCGCACAGACAGCACATCAGTGGTCTCCTACATCAACCACCAGCAGTAGCTGGTATTTCTCTGAGCAGTAGCTGGTATTTCCGGTTCCTGTCTGCTGTGCTACTGAGAATTTTGCGATTGTAGCTCCATGTAGCTTTGTTTTTCTGTTGTAATCTTTATCTTACTATCACTTTCTGTTGTTTAAACTGCTAAAATATAACTTAATTAGTCAAGTCAAGTCACCTTTATTTATATAGCGTTTTTAACAATACAGATTGTGTCAAAGCAACTGTACAGCATTGATTAGGAAAATAGTGTGTCATTAAGGCAAAATTACAATGGTAAATACTCAATTTTCAGTTAAAGGCAGTTCATCATTGAATTCAGTGATGTCATCATCCTGCTCAGTTCAGATTAAATAGTATCTGTGGAATCAAGCCGACCATTGTCACGAATTCAGTCCATGGACTTCCGTTTATTCACCACCAGAGGTCACCCTTTCCATTACATTGACTCTCGCACAACACAAACTGTTGCATAGCACCCTGGACTACATATCCCACCATTCTTTGCACGATTTGCACACTACACTGATTGCACACAGCTGTTTCTAATCACCTCACTCACTATATAACACCCACTCTAACCACCTTTCTCTGCTGAGTATTGTTTAGCCTGTACCCCTTTCCGAGTCTCTGTGTTTTCCTTGTTTTGCCTTGCCTGTTTCTGCGGTATCTGATCTTTGCCTGTTTTCCTGGATTTTTCCCTCTCGTCTCGCCCCTGTGATTCTGTCTGCCGATAGGTGACCTACGCTAGCCCTAGGACTATTCTTGTGTTTTGCTCGCCATATACCTGTTTGCCATTGTTTGACCCTGCCTGTTAACCACATCTCTCTAATAAAAGCTTGCAGATGGATCCACACGTCTCACGTCTCGTCAGCCCCGTTACAGAATACTCAGCCCTACAAGGACCCAGCAGCTTTTCTGAAGAACATTGGCCAGGTATGGACACCGCAAGGATTTTGTTAGCCCTTAAACAGGGTCCACGATCACTGGAGAACTATATCCGAGAGTTTTTAGCCATCACTCACTATTCTGAGTTACCAGACAGTTTATTGATAGAGTTTTTCTGCGATGGCGTAAATCAACCTCTGAGGGCTAAGCTTAGACGCGAGGGTCCACGTTCATCACTCACTCAGTTCATGGATCATGCTTTGTTGACTGTCGGATCTGTATTTACTGTGGGTGTCGCGGAGGAAGAACGCAAAACAATGTGTGTGACTGAAGTGGTGGCTGTACCAGAGCACGCTCACAAAATGGCGGCGGCAGCGGAGCCTGATCGCAAAATGGCGGCCACACTAGTGCATGCTCACAAGATGGTGGCGACAGCGGAGCACACTCACAAGATGG
>NW_015505391.1:142257-147186 GCF_001515645.1 Sinocyclocheilus grahami | reverse complement strand
TGAGTCAAGTCTAGTCACAGTTGATCTTCATGAGTCAAGTCTAGTCACAGTTGATCTTCATGAGTCAAGTCTAGTCACAGTTGATCTTCATGAGTCAAATCGAGTCACAGTTTATTATCCCGAGTCTAGTCAAGTCACAACTGATCTTCATGAGTCTAGTCAAGTCACAGTTGAACTTCAGGAGTCAAGTCAAGTCACAGCTGATCTTCATGAGTCAAGTCAGGTCACCGCTGATCTTCATGAGTCAAGTCACAGTTGATCTTCAGGAGTCAGGTCACAGTCGATCATCATGAGTCAAGTCAAGTAACCGCTGATCTTCATGAGTCAAGTCAAGTAACCGCTGATCTTCATGAGTCAAGTCAAGTCACAGCTGATCGTCATGAGTCAAGTCAAGTCACAGCTGATCGTCATGAGTCAAGTTTTTTTTTTTTTTTTGAATCCAAGATGGCGGCGCGTTCACACGCTGCGGCTTCTCTCTCTCCCGACAGAAAGGTGTTTTCGTGTTTTTTTGTCTTCTGAGTCGCAGTGTTTTTGTACGCATTCGTCACGTTTATTTGTTTCCAAGCACGCATATTGTCGTGAGTTTCTGCTCGATGTCGGCAGAACCATAGCACATCATTTCAGTGACAGCAGAGACACTCGGAGCCTGTGGCAGGGGATACAGACCATTACGGACTACAAGCCCCCACCACGCACCTGTGACAGCACCATCTCTCTGCTGAACGAACTGAACATCTTCTTCGCTCGCTTTGAGGCACAAAACAGCACCACTGCACAGAAGACACCACCTCCTCCCGGCGGCCAGGTGATGACGCTGTGCCCGGACAGCGTGAGGAGATCCCTCAGCAGGATCAATGCACGTAAAGCTCCGGAAAGCTTGCAGATGGATCCACACGTCTCGCGTCTCGTCAGCCCCGTTACAACCATATTGCTGGAAATTAAGTGTCCCCAACTAAGCAAGCCAGAGGCGACAGCAGCAAGGAACCAAAGCTCCATCTGTGACAGAATGGAGAAAAAACCTTGGGAGAAACCAGGCTCAGTCGAGGGGCCAGTTCTCCTCTGGCCAGACGAAACCAGCAGTTTAAATCCAGGCTGCAGCAAAGTCACATTGATTAGAGGACTCAACTGGTTCCTGTGGTCTTGTCGAGGTGGCCGTCTAGGAGACAAGTTCTTTACTGGGGATCTGTCTCTGGGGCTCATCTAGTTGTCCTGGTCTAACTGATGATGAAAAAATGACAGAGCAGCCATCAAGTGTTAGACAGTGTTCTAGGTTATTACATGCAGAGTTTTTAGGTCCTATAATTAACACCTCTGTTTTTTTCAGAATTTAGCAGTAAGAAGTTACTCGTCATCCAGTTTTTTTATATCGACTATGCATTCCGTTAGTTTTGCAAATTGGTATGTTTCGGCCGCAAATAAATATAGAGCTGAGTATCATCAGCATAACAGTGAAAGCTAACACCGTGTTTCCTGATGATATCTCCCAAGGGTAACATGTAAAGCGTGAAAAGTAACGGCCCTAGTACTGAGCCTTGAGGTACTCCATACTGCACTTGTGATCGATATAATACCTCTTCATTCATTGCTATGAATTGATGGCGGTCAGATAAGTACGATTTGAACCATGCTAACGCACTTCCATTAATGCCAAAGTTTTCTAGTCTCTTCAAAAGAATGTTGTGGTCAATAGTGTCGAACGCAGGGCTAAGATCTAGTAGCACTAATGGAGAGATACAACCACGATCAGATGATAAGAGCAGGTCATTTGTAACTCTAATGAGACCAGTCTCAGTACTATGATACGGTCTATATCCTGACTGGAAATTCTCACAGATACCATTTTTTTCTAAGAAGGAATATAATTGTGAGGATACTACCTTTTCTAGTATCTTGGACAGAAAAGGGAGATTTGAGATTGGTCTGTAATTAACTAGTTATTTGGGGTCAAGTTTAGTTTTTTTGATAAGAGGCTTAATAACAGCCAGTTTGAAGGTTTTGGGGACATATCCTAATGACAATGGCGAATTATTATAGTCAGAAAAGGATCTATGACTACTAGAAGCACCTCTTTTAGTAGCTTAGATGGAATAGGGTCTAACATACATGTTGTTTGTTTAGATGATTTAACAAGTTTATACAACTCTTCCTCTCCTATAGTAGAGAATGAGTGGAATTGTCCATCCGGGGATCTATAGCACACTATCTGATGTGATACTGTACCTGACGGCCGCATGGTTATAATTTTATCTCTAATAGTATCGATCTTGGAAGTAATGTAGTTCATAAAGTCATTACTGCTGTGCTGTTGGGAAATGTCAACACCTGTTGATGCTGTATCCCCAATAGAGTTCAGAATGTCTATGAATGCTAAACCGAATGCATCTTTTTCATTATCAACATGGATATTAAAATCACCAACAATTAAAACTTTATCTGCAGCCAGTACTAACTCAGATATAAAATCAGCAAATTCTTTAATAAAGTCTGTGTGGTGCCCTGGTGGCCTGTATACAGTAGCCAGTACAATCATCACAGGGGATTTATCATTAACACTTGTTTTTCTGGATAATGTTATATGAAGTTCACAGACCTCTTTAATGTTATTTTTAGTGATCTCCGAATGGCAAAGTCGAACATCATTAGCGCCGGCGTGAATAACAATCTTACTGAATTTACTTTTATTATTAAAATACTTCTGATATTATCTAACTCCGTGTTTCCCAACCGGGGTGCCGTGTAAAAAAAATCATTTTTTAATATTTTTAAATTGCTAAAATGTTCAAAAAAGCATCTATTATATAATATCCATTTCTGATGTCGCCAATAATTAGAGATACACTGAAATTTCGGCTGCCGAAAATTAGTTCACCGCTCAGGTTTCACTTTCACGTGGTGTGATGCTCTGCGTATTATTCCGCTCTATGCATGTGCGCTCCGCTCAGTCGCTCCACTCGTATACCGTTCATGCTAATCGAACAGCAAAGTCCACTCAAAAATTGAGCCGACAGGAAACATCGATGTAGTACAGTATTGTTTCTGTCTGCAATGGATCCACACGTCTCGCGTCTCGTCAGCCCCGTTACAACCATATTGCTGGAAATTAAGTGTCCCCAACTAAGCAAGCCAGAGGCGACAGCAGCAAGGAACCAAAGCTCCATCTGTGACAGAATGGAGAAAAAACCTTGGGAGAAACCAGGCTCAGTCGAGGGGCCAGTTCTCCTCTGGCCAGACGAAACCAGCAGTTTAAATCCAGGCTGCAGCAAAGTCACATTGATTAGAGGACTCAACTGGTTCCTGTGGTCTTGTCGAGGTGGCCGTCTAGGAGACAAGTTCTTTACTGGGGATCTGTCTCTGGGGCTCATCTAGTTGTCCTGGTCTAACTGATGATGAAAAATTGACAGAGCAGCCATCAAGTGTTAGACAGTGTTCTAGGTTATTACATGCAGAGTTTTTAGGTCCTATAATTAACACCTCTGTTTTTTTCAGAATTTAGCAGTAAGAAGTTACTCGTCATCCAGTTTTTTTATATCGACTATGCATTCCGTTAGTTTTGCAAATTGGTATGTTTCGGCCGCAAATAAATATAGAGCTGAGTATCATCAGCATAACAGTGAAAGCTAACACCGTGTTTCCTGATGATATCTCCCAAGGGTAACATGTAAAGCGTGAAAAGTAACGGCCCTAGTACTGAGCCTTGAGGTACTCCATACTGCACTTGTGATCGATATAATACCTCTTCATTCATTGCTATGAATTGATGGCGGTCAGATAAGTACGATTTGAACCATGCTAACGCACTTCCATTAATGCCAAAGTTTTCTAGTCTCTTCAAAAGAATGTTGTGGTCAATAGTGTCGAACGCAGGGCTAAGATCTAGTAGCACTAATGGAGAGATACAACCACGATCAGATGATAAGAGCAGGTCATTTGTAACTCTAATGAGACCAGTCTCAGTACTATGATACGGTCTATATCCTGACTGGAAATTCTCACAGATACCATTTTTTTCTAAGAAGGAATATAATTGTGAGGATACTACCTTTTCTAGTATCTTGGACAGAAAAGGGAGATTTGAGATTATTAACTAGTTAACTAGTTATTTGGGGTCAAGTTTAGTTTTTTTGATAAGAGGCTTAATAACAGCCAGTTTGAAGGTTTTATCCTAATGACCTAATGACAATGGCGAATTATTATAGTCAGAAAAGGATCTATGACTACTAGAAGCACCTCTTTTAGTAGCTTAGATGGAATAGGGTCTAACATACATGTTGTTTGTTTAGATGATTTAACAAGTTTATACAACTCTTCCTCTCCTATAGTAGAGAATGAGTGGAATTGTCCATCCGGGGATCTATAGCACACTATCTGATGTGATACTGTACCTGACGGCCGCATGGTTATAATTTTATCTCTAATAGTATCGATCTTGGAAGTAATGTAGTTCATAAAGTCATTACTGCTGTGCTGTTGGGAAATGTCAACACCTGTTGATGCTGTATCCCCAATAGAGTTCAGAATGTCTATGAATGCTAAACCGAATGCATCTTTTTCATTATCAACATGGATATTAAAATCACCAACAATTAAAACTTTATCTGCAGCCAGTACTAACTCAGATATAAAATCAGCAAATTCTTTAATAAAGTCTGTGTGGTGCCCTGGTGGCCTGTATACAGTAGCCAGTACAATCATCACAGGGGATTTATCATTAACACTTGTTTTTCTGGATAATGTTATATGAAGTTCACAGACCTCTTTAATGTTATTTTTAGTGATCTCCGAATGGCAAAGTCGAACATCATTAGCGCCGGCGTGAATAACAATCTTACTGAATTTACTTTTATTATTAAAATACTTCTGATATTATCTAACACCGTGTTTCCCAACCGGGGTGCCGTGTAAAAAAAATCATTTTTTAATATTTTTAAA
>NW_015505391.1:123997-142247 GCF_001515645.1 Sinocyclocheilus grahami | reverse complement strand
AACAAATGCCTCGTTTATAATGGGTTTTAATGTTTTTGTCTCTCCAGGACACGGCATCACAGTATGGTAAGGGGCGTAACATTTACATCACACGTTTGAGGAATTCGGCCAGTCACAACACACTGGCCAATCAGAGTACACCTCGCCTTTCAGACTGATGAGCTTCGTAAAAATTTACGCGTTTCAGAAAGGCGGGGCATAAAGGAGAAACAATAATGCACAGTATGTGGAAAATAATGTGTTTTTTGAACCTTAAACTGCATAAACACATTTCATTACACCAAATACACAAAATAATGTTCTTTTTAGCAACATCATATGACCCCTTTAATCTAAACCGCGAGTGCAGCGCGTTAGCATTCCATTAGCCTGTTAGCTTGTCATTCGCGCCTACTGTTTCCTTTTCTCTCTCGTGCGCACTCTTTTTTTTTCTCTCTCTCTCCATTTTTCACGAGTTCATCAAACAACTGTGGTAAGTCGGAATCATTCAACAATCACGTTGAGTAATAGCTTCTCCTGTTATCGTCACTTGCACTGCTTGCCACATGTATATATTGTAGCTTTCTCTGTCAGCGGCAAGGGATTCACATATGATAAATGCAGGGAAATAGTTAGGCTGCCAGAGAAGATCTCAGAACTAGAGACACGCATCCAAACTTTAATTGAGGATAGTAAGAATGTGAGGGCCTTAAAGAACTTGCTAAACATAAATTCAGTAAGACTGTTATTCACGTCGGCACTATTGATGTTCGACTTCACCAGTCAGAGATCACTAAAAATAACATTAAAGAGGTGTGTGAACTTGCAAGTTCGATGTCAAACTACTTTGTTTGGCCTTCCAAAAGAGGAAACGACTAGAAATCAGTGGTTAAGTTGTATTTACAACACTGTTCCAGAACAGTTCAACCCAAATATTCAGATGTGTGCAACGCATTTTATGGAGGAATGTTTCCTAATCCTGGTAGAGTAGACTACAATGCCGGCTGTTCTGACTCGCAGTCTGTAGGTACGTTTTCATATTTAAAGGATTTGCCACTGATGATTCAAACGCGAGTTTTGAGCAGTGTAGAGTAGCGCTTGTTGTTTGTAATTTCTCCGATCACAAATGCAGACATGGTTTTATGTTTACGTGGCGCAATCCAACGCAATGCATAAAAAGACAGTATAAGTCATTATAATCCGTAATTATGTCCCCACTGGATGCAACAAATGCCTCGTTTATAATGGGTTTTAATGTTTTTGTCTCTCCAGGACACGGCATCACAGTATGGTAAGGGGCGTAACATTTACATCACACGTTTGAGGAATTCGGCCAGTCACAACACACTGGCCAATCAGAGTACACCTCGCCTTTCAGACTGATGAGCTTCGTAAAAATTTACGCGTTTCAGAAAGGCGGGGCATAAAGGAGAAACAATAATGCACAGTATGTGGAAAATAATGTGTTTTTTGAACCTTAAACTGCATAAACACATTTCATTACACCAAATACACAAAATAATGTTCTTTTTAGCAACATCATATGACCCCTTTAATCTAAACCGCGAGTGCAGCGCGTTAGCATTCCATTAGCCTGTTAGCTTGTCATTCGCGCCTACTGTTTCCTTTTCTCTCTCGTGCGCACTCTTTTTTTTTCTCTCTCTCTCCATTTTTCACGAGTTCATCAAACAACTGTGGTAAGTCGGAATCATTCAACAATCACGTTGAGTAATAGCTTCTCCTGTTATCGTCACTTGCACTGCTTGCCACATGTATATATTGTAGCTTTCTCTGTCAGCGGCAAGGGATTCACATATGATAAATGCAGGGAAATAGTTAGGCTGCCAGAGAAGATCTCAGAACTAGAGACACGCATCCAAACTTTAATTGAGGATAGTAAGAATGTGAGGGCCTTAAAGAACTTGCTAAACATAAATTCAGTAAGACTGTTATTCACGTCGGCACTATTGATGTTCGACTTCACCAGTCAGAGATCACTAAAAATAACATTAAAGAGGTGTGTGAACTTGCAAGTTCGATGTCAGACACTGTAATTTGCTCTGGTCCCCTCCCTGCTTACCGTGGTGACGAGATACACAGCAGACTGTCGTCACTCAATGGCTAGATGTCTAAGTGGTGCCCACAGAATAACATATGTTTCATAGACAATTGGAAGAGTTTTTGAGGCAGACCTGACCTGTTGAGGAGAGATGGTCTTCATCCCTCCAGGGGTGGTGCCGCTCTTCTCTCTAGAAATATGGCACATAGTCTTAGAGTTTGTACTTGACTAACTGGGGCCCAAGTCAGGAAGCAGACAGACTGGCTAAACCGTCCGTCTGCTAGACGCCTCACGTCGCAGAAATCAGTTCATTCTCAGCACATTGAGATTTCACCTAGATATCATACTATAGAAATGGTGTCTTTTTCCTGAACTAACAAATACAAAAACATCCAAAACAATTTAAGGGTAACAATTTAATTGATGTTCAACAAATAAAAAACAGATATAATACAGATAAACAATTGATAAAGTTTAACTTAATGAATATTAGATCCCTTTTAACAAAAGCGCTTTTTGTAAATAAAATGAATGATCACAGATAATAACTTAGATGTGCTCTGCTCGACAGAAACCTGGCTAAAACCAGATGATTACATTATTTTAAATGAGGCTACCCCCCAAGTTTACTAAACATGAGCCGCATCCAAAACGTAAAGTGGGAGGTGTTGCTACAATTTATAGTAATATTTTCAGTATTTCTCAGAGCTCTGGTTTCAAGTATAATTCGTTTAAAGTAATGGTGATTCAAATAACATTACCCAGAGAAACATATGTTAATGATAAATCCCCTGTGACGTTTGTACTGGCTACTGTATACAGGCCACCAGGGCACCATACAAGAATTTGCTCATTTTCTATGTGAGCTAGTGCTGGCTGCAGATAAAGTCTTAATTGTTGGTGATTTTAATAGCCATGTTGATAATGAAATAGATGCATTAAGATCAGCATTTATAGACATTCTGAACTCCATTGGGGTTAGGCAACACGTGTCAGGGCCTACTCATTGTCGTAATCATACTTTAGATTTAATACTGTCACATGGAATTGATATTAATGGCGTTGAAATTCTATAGTAGAGTGATGATATCTCGGATCATTATCTAGTCTCGTGTATACTCCATATAGCTAAAGCTGCAAATTCATCTCCCTGTTACAAATATGGTAGAACCATCACTTCTACCACGAAAGACTGCTTTGTAAATAATCTTCCCGATTTGTCTCAATTTCTCAGCATATCCAATAGCTCAGAAAAACTTGATAGTGAAACAGAAACTATTGACTCTCTCTTTTCTAGCTCTTTAGATACTGTTGCTCCTTTACGCTTAAAGAATATTAAGGAAAACAAACACAACCCCAGACATTTATTCAATACAGTGGCTAAATTAACGAAAAATAAAGCATCAAAAGACATAGACCTTTCCCAACAGCACTGCAGTAATGACTTTATGAACTTCTTTACTTCCAAGATCGATACTATTAGAGATAACATTACAGTATAACCATGCGGCCGTCAGCCACAGTATCACATCAGATAGCGCCCTATAGATCCCCTGAGGACCAATTCCACTCTTTCTCTGCTATAGGACAGGAAGAATTGTATAAACTTCTCAAATCATCAAAACCTACAACATGTATGTTAGACCCTATTCCATCTAAGCTACTAAAAGAGGTGCTTCCAGAAGTCATATATCCTCTTCTGAATATTACTAATTCATCAATGTCTTTAGAATATGTCCCTAAAACCTTTAAATTGGCTGTTATTAAGACTCTCATTAAAAAAGCACAACTTGATCCTAGAGAATAGTTAATTACAGGCCGATCTCAAATCTCCCTTTTCTGTCAAAAATACTAGAAAAGGCAGTATCCTCTCAGCTATGTTCCTTTTTAGAGAGAAATGGTATCTCTGAGGATTTCCAGGCAGGATTTAGACCTTATCATAGTACAGAGACTGCTCTCATCAGAGTTACAAATGACCTGCTCTTATCATCTGATCGTGGTTGTATTTCTCTATTAGTGCTACTGGATATTAGTGCTGCGTTTGACACTATCGACCACAACATTCTTTTGAGTAGACTACAAAATTATGTTGGCATTAGTGGAATTGAATTGTCATGGTTCAAATCTTACTTATCTGACCATCATAAATTCGTAGCAGTAAATGATGAGATATCATATCGTTCACAAGTACAGTATAGAGTGCCACAAGGCTCAGTACTAGGACTGTTGCTTTTCATACTTTACATGTTACCCTTGGGAGATATCATCAAGAAACATGGTTTTAGCTTTTACTGTTATGCTGATGATACTCAGCTCTATATTTCTTCACAGCCCAATGAAACCTACAAATTTGCAAAACTAACGGAATGCATAATTGATATAAAAAACTGGATGACTAGTAATTTCCTGAAAAAACTGAGGTTTTAATTATTGGACCAAAAACCTCTGCATGTAATAACCTAAAACACTGTCTAACACTTGATGGCTGCTCTGTTAATTCCTCCTCATCAGTTAGGAACCTAGGTGTGCTATTTGATAGCAATCTTTCCTTTGAAAACCATGCTTCTAGCATTTGTAAAACATAATTTTTTTCCATCTTAAAATATATATCTAAATTACAACCTATGCTCTCAATGTCAAATGCATTCATGACCTCAAGGTTAGATTGTTGTAATGCGCTTAAACTCCAGCTAGTTCAAAATGCAGCAGCTAGAGTTCTTACTAGAACCAGGAAGTATGAACACATTAGCCCGGTTCTGTCAACTCTGCACTGGCTCCCTATTGAACAAATAATAAATTTTCAAATCTTGCTAATTACTTATAAAGCCCTGAATGGTTTAGCTCCTCAATGCTTGAGCGAGCTCATATCACATTATAGTCCTTCACATCCGCTGCGTTCTCAAAACTCTGGCCATTTGATAATACCTAGAATATCAAAATCAACTGCGGGCGGCAGATCCTTTTCCTATTTAGTGCCCAAACCCTGGAACAATCTACCTAGCGTTGTTCGGGAGGCATACACACTCTGTCAGTTTAAATCTAGATTAAAGACCCATCTCTTTAACTTGGCATACACATAATACACTATCGCATTTCTATAATTCAAATCCGTTAAAGGATTGTTAGACTGCATCAATTAAGTCAACCGAAACCGGGAACACTTCCCATAACATCTGATGTACTCGCTACATCGTAAGAAGAATGGCATCTACGCTAATATTAGTCTCTTTCAATCTTATTCCGAGGTCACCGCAGCCATACGGATCCAGTCTGTATCCAGATCAGATTGTGGATCAGCACCTAGAGACGACCTCTAAAGCCCTGAATGTCATCAGAGACCATGTCAACTGGATACGCCCCAGACACAGATCGCCTGCGAAGACCTCATCACCTCGATAACCATTGACACAAGACCACGGGAAATGGACAAGTCCTCTGCACCCGGTTTGCAGGCTGGAATTAAACCACACCATGCTAGCGTCGTCTGGCAAGAGGAGAACTGGCCCCCCGACCGAGCCTGGTTTCTCCCAAGGTTTTTTCTCAATTTCTGTCACCGATTAAGTTTTGGACTCTGGAGGGAGTTCGGCCAGGTGGAAGTGGATCTATTTGCATCACAGGAAATGACACACTGTCTGCTCTGGTTCTGCCTCATGCATCCAGCTCCACTTGGGCTGGATGCTATGGTGCAGATGTGGCCGAGGCTTCATCTGTATGCTCCCCCCCCCCGATCGCTCTGCTCCCGGGAGTTCTGGAGAGAGTGCGCCAGGACAGGGTCGGTCTTCTGCAAGTAGCCCTGTTCTGGCTGGCCCGAGTGTGGTTCTCAGACCTTGTGTCCCTTTTCAATAGCTCTCCCTTGGAGTTATCGATCAGGAGGGCCCTCCTCTCTCAGGCGGGGGGCTCCATCCTTCACCTCTGCCCGGAGTAATGGAAGCTGTGGGCGTGGCCCCTGAGGGGGCTCAGCTCTTGGCATCCAGTCTCTCAACAGAGGTTGTTGAGACCATACTCCAGTCCAGAGGTCCCACCACGAGGAAACAGTAGGCACTGAAGTGGAAAATTTTCACTTCCTGGTGCAGACAGCAACTGCAAAACCCAGTCAACTGCCCAGTTGGTACAGTTCTGGAGTTTCTGCAGAAGCATTTCTCTGCAGTTTATCTCCCTCCACACTGAAGGTGTACGTGGCGGCCATAGCTGCTTACCATGCCCCTCTGGGTGGTCAGTTATTGGGAAGAATAACTGACCACCCAGTTTCCATCAAGGTGCTTTGAGGGCAGGAGATGTATAGTGGCTTCTAAAGCCTTTTCTCAGGGTTCCCCTGAAAGATGTGTGTTATGCAGCGGGCTGGTCCTTTCCACTCACATTAGATTTGGGTACCACTCCAGATCCTCAGGTGCTTCTGTCTGAGCTGTGCTCGCCATGATTTCACACAAGACAGGAATTTGTCAGTATGGTGGAGTGGGCATTGTCGTTCCCAGAGCGTTTCTGACACAGGTCGAGTTCCCTGAAGGGCAATGTCTCTAGGTTACGTATGTAACCATGGTTCCCCGAGGGGAACGAGACGCTGCATCTCCCTGCCTTACTTCCTACATCCCTATGAGCAGCTTGCTTCGACCTATCAGAAGCGAATGTTGTTTGTTTTGGATGTGCTTTTAAGCTTCCTGGTTTGCTAGAATTGATGGATGTGCAAGTTGCAAGTTGCAAGTGCAAGTTGATCTCCACACACTGACCATTAAGATAGTTAAACCCCTCACATTTATGAGACCACTGACATCTTGCCACTCCATTGGACTGATTTCACACATGCTTCAGGACACGTTGACGCAGAGGCTTTCCCAAAGCGTTTCTGAGCAAGCATCTCATTCCCATCGGGGAACCATGGTTACATACGTAACCTAGAAATGTTTGTCTATGTAAGGGTGTGTCAATAAATGACAAATGCAAACTATATAAAGGGTATAAAATCACACAAATACATTACATTCAATAAAATACATATTTAGTTTTTTTTATATTATATAATAACATAATATTTATATAATATAATCATACATATTTGTTGCTTAATGGATAAATAACAATTTGATTTGTATTAAGTATAAAGACAATGTAATGCATAATTTTACTAGAACACAATAATGGAACATTAAAGGGGTCCTAATTCTGTAGCCCCACCCACTGATTCGCACATGACATAGTAGGGAAATAACATAAGTGGCGCTAAACCGGATCGAGCAACCAAGCAATAAACATGCCGTTAAACATAGCAAAATTTATAACTTCCTTCGGATTCAAATATTAGGAATGCGTGGTTGAACTTTATTTTTAATGAAGTTTCAGCTCACGTGAGTAAAATATTGAGCCCCCCCCCCCGATCGCTCTGCTCCCGGGAGTTCTGGAGAGAGTGCGCCAGGACAGGGTCGGTCTTCTGCAAGTAGCCCTGTTCTGGCTGGCCCGAGTGTGGTTCTCAGACCTTGTGTCCCTTTTCAATAGCTCTCCCTTGGAGTTATCGATCAGGAGGGCCCTCCTCTCTCAGGCGGGGGGCTCCATCCTTCACCTCTGCCCGGAGTAATGGAAGCTGTGGGCGTGGCCCCTGAGGGGGCTCAGCTCTTGGCATCCAGTCTCTCAACAGAGGTTGTTGAGACCATACTCCAGTCCAGAGGTCCCACCACGAGGAAACAGTAGGCACTGAAGTGGAAAATTTTCACTTCCTGGTGCAGACAGCAACTGCAAAACCCAGTCAACTGCCCAGTTGGTACAGTTCTGGAGTTTCTGCAGAAGCATTTCTCTGCAGTTTATCTCCCTCCACACTGAAGGTGTACGTGGCGGCCATAGCTGCTTACCATGCCCCTCTGGGTGGTCAGTTATTGGGAAGAATAACTGACCACCCAGTTTCCATCAAGGTGCTTTGAGGGCAGGAGATGTATAGTGGCTTCTAAAGCCTTTTCTCAGGGTTCCCCTGAAAGATGTGTGTTATGCAGCGGGCTGGTCCTTTCCACTCACATTAGATTTGGGTACCACTCCAGATCCTCAGGTGCTTCTGTCTGAGCTGTGCTCGCCATGATTTCACACAAGACAGGAATTTGTCAGTATGGTGGAGTGGGCATTGTCGTTCCCAGAGCGTTTCTGACACAGGTCGAGTTCCCTGAAGGGCAATGTCTCTAGGTTACGTATGTAACCATGGTTCCCCGAGGGGAACGAGACGCTGCATCTCCCTGCCTTACTTCCTACATCCCTATGAGCAGCTTGCTTCGACCTATCAGAAGCGAATGTTGTTTGTTTTGGATGTGCTTTTAAGCTTCCTGGTTTGCTAGAATTGATGGATGTGCAAGTTGCAAGTTGCAAGTGCAAGTTGATCTCCACACACTGACCATTAAGATAGTTAAACCCCTCACATTTATGAGACCACTGACATCTTGCCACTCCATTGGACTGATTTCACACATGCTTCAGGACACGTTGACGCAGAGGCTTTCCCAAAGCGTTTCTGAGCAAGCATCTCATTCCCATCGGGGAACCATGGTTACATACGTAACCTAGAAATGTTTGTCTATGTAAGGGTGTGTCAATAAATGACAAATGCAAACTATATAAAGGGTATAAAATCACACAAATACATTACATTCAATAAAATACATATTTAGTTTTTTTTATATTATATAATAACATAATATTTATATAATATAATCATACATATTTGTTGCTTAATGGATAAATAACAATTTGATTTGTATTAAGTATAAAGACAATGTAATGCATAATTTTACTAGAACACAATAATGGAACATTAAAGGGGTCCTAATTCTGTAGCCCCACCCACTGATTCGCACATGACATAGTAGGGAAATAACATAAGTGGCGCTAAACCGGATCGAGCAACCAAGCAATAAACATGCCGTTAAACATAGCAAAATTTATAACTTCCTTCGGATTCAAATATTAGGAATGCGTGGTTGAACTTTATTTTTAATGAAGTTTCAGCTCACGTGAGTAAAATATTGAGCGTTTGTTTGCTTCATTTCCCCGTTGATTCCTTTGTAAACAAGATACAGGTCAACGCTGGATTTGCAGAGAGACTGAGGTTGTATTCACACGTCTTGTTTGGTTCGATTGAGTCGAACTCAAGTTTGTGTCCCCCCTTGGTGCGGATCTTTTGGGCAGGTGTGAATACAGCAATCGCACTCAGGTGTGGACCAAACAACCGCACCGAGACCCAGCTGAAGTGGTGGTCTCGGTCCGGTTCCAAACAAACTCTGATACACTTAAAAATTTCTGTCCAATGAATGGATGACCTTAGCACACATGTGGTTTTGTTTACAATTTCTGGTTAATTTGCAAAAAGGGCAGTGTGAAAGCGAACCACACCAAACAAAAACAAAAAAAATCAACATTGTATTTGGTCTGGACCAAAGCAAGTGAACTGGTGGCCTTTCCTGGTGTGAATACACCCTGAGATTAAAAAGCAATGCTTAACACACATAAGTGTGCTGTGCCATTCCTGTCAGATCCAATATAGACGGCACAGCACACTTATGTGAGTGAAAAATATTTGTACTATGTATCACTATTGCTTTGCTAGAGATCGTTTGATATGTCCTGATTATGTGTACGTATCTAACCAAAGTCACAGAAGGCTCTAACGATGAAGGACGTAGCTTGTCAAACAGACACACAGAAAGGTAGTTTACTATGCAAAACTATTATCCAATCATAGCAATGGGAGTTTACTTCCAAGTCTTCAATGTGGCATGCCTATAACCAAGCGTTTTTCGAGCCGGCCACAAAACCAGGGTGGAAAATAGCCTATTACTTATTGATTTTGATGTTTTTGAATGGAAAAACCACGCGAACATCATAAGTGGACCTCAGACAACAGTATAAAATAATTTTTAAAAAGCCAGTTCATGACCCCTTTAATATTGTGAATATTGTAAGGTTGCATTATCAGAAAAGTGTTGCAATACCCTGGAAAGCTGGCTTCAGTGTGTCAGCAGCAGTGAAGTGTGGGTTGATCTCCACACACTGACCATTAAGATAGTTAAACCCCTCACATTTATGCTTCAGACGAGGACCACACACCTGGAAGAGAGACAGAGAGTTAAAGAAGAATTTGAGCTTTTAAATTAAGAAAATAATTAATAAAACTAATAAAATTAAAATTAGCATTAAAATTAATTAAAAGAACTTACAGGTCAAATAAATAAAGTATATTGGACAAATCTGCGAACATACAACCTGTAACTGCCGATACTCATGTCACATGCAAAGAGATTAGCCAATCGTAACAAAGGAGCATTTAACAAGTCTTTGAAGTGGAAAAAAAAGAGTCAGAGAAAGGATGAAAAATGGCCATCACATGAAATGTGACTAAAATGTGTTTCAATTTCAAGGTAACTCACACTGCATCATTTACAGTTCGCTATGGGGAACACCATCAGCATGACCGGTGTCTGAAGCACATGTCTAAACACGACAATAACAGTGAACATCTTCATCTTCAAGGACTGTTTTGTCTGCGTTAGCACGTGTGAAGCGGTAAGGAATTTTTCATTCCTATTATGACTAGCACTAGCAAGATATTTTGGAAATGTATAGATCCGTGTTCTAGTTATTTGACATCTGATGATACACAAACTTTGCATCTTCTGTTTGGGTAAGGAGCAAGCTCCTTAGGGAGCTACTCTGTCCTTGAAAGGATAGCGTGTACAACCTGTGAGCGTTTCTCTATGAGACAGCTTTGATCTCGTCTGTCCCTCTTCTTGAGGCAGCCATCTGTTCCCTGCAGCTCAGGACCTGCCGCTGCTGAGGCATGGCGGAAATTGAGATCATGGTGCTTTCAGGTGGAGCTGGCTGAGGAATTTGAGATGAGCATGTTCTTTTTGCATTCTTCAGCCGTGAACGTTTTATCTCTTACATTCTCTGATCTGGCAGCCAGTGCTAGAACCTCTGCTGGTTTCTAGCCATGATGAGCAGGAGATTGCTGAAGAAGATGTTGATTCTGAGTCTTCTACTCAGCCTTCCTGCCCTGCATATGCAGAGTTGTTGGAGGTTAGGGAGTGGGCCACGTAAAGATTCAATCTACCATGGAAGCACAGCAGGAAAAAGTCATTGGTGGTCGTTTGGACGAGTGTTTCCGTTCTGGGCATAACCGCCTGGTCCCGTTGAGCCTTCCCTTCCTTTGCAATGTCCATACTGAGATCGAGATGGGATGGAAAAATTTTTTTCCTTGCACATCCATCAATTCTAGCATGCAAGTTAAATTACGCTAATATTGAGGGGATGCATATGGTTATGAGTCGATGGGTTCTATTGAAAAGACACTTGCAGGCTATCTCTCAAGGGGAGAGACATCAACTTAGAAGGCCCAGCCTGCCATCCAAGCCCCTTTGAGATACATCTCATTTCAACGGCAGGGCATATGCGGCAGCAGGTCAGGCTACGGCCTCTCAGCATACTGTAGCAAGTGTTTCAGGCCTACAGGGCTGACCTGCTGAAGGACCTGGAACAAGGTAAGTGTCTTTCCCCTGCCACGGTATCCGAATTGCGCTGCACCACAGATCATGCCCTCTGGGCCACTAAACAAACAGCTGCTATGATCGGTTGATTGATGGTGGTTATGGAAAGGCATCTGTGGGTAAACCTGACTGACATTGGGGTGAAAGATAAGGGCTTTCTCCTCGATGCACCGGTTTCACCTTCTAAGCTTTTCTGGACTTCCGTTGAGATGGCTGTTGAAAAATTTAAGGAGGCAAAGGCGTGATTGGTGGCCTTTAAGACCTTTATACTGCAGAAGTCCAGGTCCACACCCAAATGACAAGGGGGTCCTGGCCCAACAGGCTACAAGAGTTAAACTCTGGATTTTATGCAAGAACTATATATTTCATTAAAGAAATTAAAAGTATAATTTTAGCATAATAAAAACATTAAAACCAGGACCCATGAATTAAGGATGAAAATTGAATCTCTTCAATAATGTTTCATGAACTTTTTAATAGTTCTACCCCCAGTTTCACAGACAAGGCTTAAACCTAGTCCCAGACTAAAATGTAAGTCTGAGCTGTTTCAGCTTAAATAAATTTGCAGTGATTGATCTTATAAGGGACATCGGATGCAAAATTCTGTGTGTTCAAAAAATGTGCGTACACAACCACCCTATAATGATAAAAATCCACCCAGTACTTGTTTTTAAATCCCCACAAATCATAAGCACTTTCTCAGAACAAGCTGTCCACAGATTCTTGGCAAAGTGACGTCACATTGGTACATGCATATATTGGTACATGCCGTTTTCTTCTTTTGTGAGGGGGTTTGGTGCCACGGCATCTTTGTTTCCAGGTGGAACGTTAAAGAACGCAACACACACATCTCCCAGAAATCCTGTATAATTCAACCAATCCGACGACGACTTCGAAACTTCTGAAGTGTTTCCACTTTTGTGTGCTATATGCATCAGACGTTCAGCCAACGGTGCGTGGGCGTGACGTCTGAGGCTGAGACTAGCGGCTGAATGCAAATGGTCATAATTGATGGACAACTATGCCCGTGAAAAGACATCAGCAATCCGCCGCCAAGAAGAGAAAAGAAAAAAAAAAGAAGAAGATGATGAAAACGAAGCCCGTGCGTCACTTTCAGGTACATTCCTAATCCTGAGAAACTTTTTTGGGTGTTGAGGTTAATAACGTGTTTTAATGTCGGTAGTAATTTCACCACCACCAACTCATCTAATATTCTCTCAGAGTTTCCATGTTCCCTTACGAAAATTAGCCATGGTTTTAACACGACTAAAACCAAAAAAATCATGGGTCTTGTAGCCATGGTAACCGCAAATTAACCATGTTTTTTTTTTACTTCAAATAATAATTTACAAAGAAGTATAAAGATAATATTTTTTGTGGTTATAAAAACAAACCTAAGCCAACAACAGCCTTTAAAATGACTTAAAATGCATTATATAAAAACAATGAGGCAACCCTGCTGAAAAAATAAATAAATAGAACCATCACAGGAAATTGTAATACTATCATAAATTAATCACAAATAAATCACAAATACCATTACAAACATTACAACTTTTAACCATTAAAAATTGTTTTCTGTAGTGTGTTTTGAGACATATTCCATTAGGATTTATTGGTTTTAACAAGCCACCAATAGAAGGTGACCAATTACCAGTAGAGACCAACAGGGTCCATTACAGTATCCATTAAAACCAATAAGTCCCATTATAACCAGTAAAACCATTACAAATTTTGTTACGGTGTCTGTTTTGTTTTTTTTCAACATTACATGTTATTACAAATGCATGCAAAGGGAGCCAAAGGCCTGGTAATTGCTGCTGTCACACTTACAGGACGATCATATCCTTGTGTAATAGGCTATTGACCAAACATTTAATTCAAATATCCACTTAATCTTACATTTTTGGCCACCTTTTTGCTATAGATGACACAGCCTCTATGATTTCTTCAACAAAAAACGTGGAAATCACAACCCTTACAAAAATTAACCATGGTTTTACTGTAGTAAAACTACTTAATATTCTTTTGCGTGGTTTCTGAATGCTTGAGACTATAAAATTAATCAGACAACTCTATTAATAAAATAATAGCCATAGGTAACTGTCTAGAGCTACAATTGTAATTTGTAAATAATACAATTTAATTACAATTTATTTATTTATTTACTTTTATATTTTATTAAAGTTCTATTTTGACCCCTATAGTAGGTGTTTTTTTGTTTTTGTTTTTTACTTCCATAATATTTGAGGGAGGGGGCACAACAATACAATCCTGCTTAGGGCACCGATTTGGCCAGCACACTTGGCCCTGATTATGGCGAAAGAACATTGTTCACCATTCGCATCAAAGGGATGTGAACAACTGATCGAGGTATGCACTTGAAGTATTTTAAAGCTGAAAGAACCACGTTGATGAAGAGTCGCCGTTTTAATGGACTGTTAAAACTGTTAACTTCCTGATGTTGGCGGGCTAAGCATAGAGATTTTAAAGAAGAATATCAGCGTGAGCATGCATTATTGTCTTTAAATATTCAATGACATTGGCAAAGCATAATCAAATAAAATGGATGAGTCAGATGCAACTGAGATAATGGAGATGAAAAGCCTAAGTGAGGAGGTGTCGAGGCTGCGATCATCCAGATCAGCAAAATGTTACCAGACGCTTGAGAATTGTGAATTCTTTAATGGTTGACAAAGAGTATCTGGAGGAAGTTAAAGGCAATATGATTAAGTTTAATGAACTGTTAAAAGATTTCAAGGCCCTGCATGAAACATATGTAGAAATGTTGGAGGAAGAAGATAAAAATGAGGATATCAGAACTTGGTATGAGCCCAGAATGGTACAAATAAAAATTTCTGGTTGTAAAAAACCACTTCTGGTTGTAACACTTGACATGTGATGACACTTCTTGGATGTAACAATTGACACTGGCTAATTGAAATGGAAGCTTGAAATTGTAAATATGGCCTAATAGAATTTGGCTACTTTTAGTAGGATGCAACACAGTTAATTGATGCAGGGTGATCTGGATGCGAGTCTTAAGAAGGCTATATACGCAGCAATTTATTTTTTGAAACATGCTGTTAATGGCAGTTTTTTAATATGTGTACTGTGCAGCATAAAAATAGAAGTGCACTATAATGATTGTACTCTTACTGTCACGGTTTCTGTTAATTTGGACTTTGTTTTCCTTTTGCGCTGTTTCCCTTGTTGTGTTGATCGTATTATTCTGTTCTTGGGGCTGTTTCATTACACAAGTTTACCAAATAAGCCAGGTTTATTTCAGTTAGTCTGACTTATTTTCACTTGATTTGGTTTCATAAAGCAAAATTACCATATCTCAAGTCACTGTGGCAACTTAGGCTGGTAAACTAACCTGGTCCGGAGCAGGCTAACTGGCAGCTAAAAATAGCGCTAAAAAGTGAGGGGTGGGGTGGGGCTTTGGCGATCGGCGCTACGATGTCCGTCAAGCTACTCCACAGCCAATCACGGGCCCCCCCCTTGCTCGGGCCCCGGGGCTTCAGCCCCGCCTAGCCCAACAGATAATGCACGCTTATTATTAAGCAGGCCTTAATGTCGATCATGGATCAAATCGATCCACCATGGCAAACAGCGAATATATTTGTGTTGTTTAAGGTATTTGAGACGTTGTTTTTTCAAAGTAACAATATACAAATATACAAAGTAAATATATCAAATGTAATTTAAAATCAATGTGTCCCAGATTTAGGCCAGTTCTGCTTTATTTGGTTTATTCATGGCTGACATTAGGCCTTCCTTTGGCTTGCTCGTGACCCAAATCTGGCAAACAGGAGCGAACCGCCCAATTGCCATCATTCCACGCGGTATGTAGGCCAGATGAAAGTGTCAGGTGTGGGCCTGATCTGGGCCTCAGGAATTTTGCTATCTGGGAAGGAAGGTGTTGGTGTGCCTCCTTTTAAAGACCTGACAAAATCACTTGTTTAAGTAAAAAGTGAGCAGCCTAAACTTAAAGAGGTGACACTTCATACTGCAACGGATCAACATAAGGTGTCTGATTATACTACTTTGCAAGTGCAAGTCAACAGTCATATGCGTTCAATGCAGACCATGACAACAATGTTGCTAAAGTTATTGAAAACCAGAATGAGTTAACCAAAATCCTAGTAAAACAACACATTCTGTAAACTATGCCTAAGGTTGATGCACCTGTTTTTGATGGAGAAATCCTGCAATATAAGCAATTTATTCACTCTTTTGAACACATGGTAGAGAGAAAAACTGAGAATAATCAAGACCGGTTGCAGCTTATTTTTCAGTACACCAGAGGCCAAGCTCAAAAACTTGTCAAAAGCTGTGAATATATGTCCCCATCTAAAGGTTATGAAACGGCTAAAAAGCTGCTTAAAGAAAACTTTGGAAATTAGTACAAGATATCGTGTGCTTATATGGAAAAAGCAAAGTCCTGGTCAGTAATTAAACCTAAAGATTCGAAGGCACTGCAGGATTTTGCAATGTTCCTTAGAGCTTGTTGTACTGCTATGTCAGATATGGATTATATGGAGGAGTTCAATACAATCTCTAACATGAGAAACATCATACTTAAACTCTCATTCAAGCTCAGGGAGAAGTGGTGCACTGTTGCATATGAGCTGCAAGAGCAACGTGGCTGCAGATTAAAGATGTTGGATTTAGTTACATTTATTGAGAAACAAACACGCATTTCGGCTGATCCAGCATTTGGAGACATACAAGGTGCTTCTATTGTGAGAGGAAAGACAAAGTTTCCTGTTAAGTCAGAAACAACCAAAGCATTTGGAAGTAGTTTTGTCACTGGTATTGCTAGCATCCCTAAAACATCCATGCCAGAGGTCACCTGTTTATTTTGCAGCCGTATACATTCTTTGGAGATGTGTAAACAGTTGTGAAAAACCACAGAGAAAAGCTAACCTTTTTAAAGGAAAAAGGTGCATGCTTCGGGTGCCTATTGGTCATGTGAGTAAAGAATGCACGAATCGTCTCATTTGCAAGAGGTGCAATCAATCACACCCTAGTAATTTGCACATTGGACAGCAAGTTAAAAGAGAAAAGCAGGCAGAAAGACAAATTGATGCAATAGGTATTGCCTACTGTCACTTCCTGTTTGTTGCTGCCGTGTGTTTTGAGTTTGAGCTCTGTCAAGTTAATTCTTTATCATCTATTTTTTATCTTAAAATAAATTGATAAATAAATAAGGCCCGGTGCACCCAGGACGCGATCTTCCCAGATGTCCTCCACTCCGGCGCCGGGACACCACGGGCCGTGGGTGCACCCGCAGCGGAAGATGCGAGCCAGGCCCCGGGCGACGACCTCTCCCCCTCCGCCACCTCCAGTCTTCGAGATCTCCACCTGGAACCGCTTCGCTCTCCTCTGTGAGACGGAACGCGACGCTGTGAACGTCAGAGACGCCATCGTCCGGCACGTCCGTGCTACGTTAGCCGAAGGTAAAGTGCTCACTCACTGTTTACCTGGTGCTCATGTTCTCGATGTTTCTGTGCAGATACCCGCGATCCTGAATGGCGACGAGAGCCCCGGAGCGGTCGAGCTTCACGGGGTTAACGACACCAAGCTGCGGCAGACGGAGACACCGAAGAGGGACTTCAGGAGCCTGATCGAGACAGTGCGCAGCACATCGCCCGCAACGACGATCATCATGTCAGGACCGCTTCCCACGTATCGATGAAATCTATAAAGACTGTGTCTGTTCCCCGAATAGTGAGCTCAAAATATACATTTAATGCAGGATCTAGAAAAAATCTGATCGTGATTAAACCAGAGAAGTGTCAAATAAATGTACAAAAACCATTTTTAAAGTTTGGGCTCCTAAACATTAGATCACTCACACCCAAAGCAGTTATTGTAAATGCAATGATCACAGATAACAGATTTGATGTACTCTGCTTGACTGAAACCTGGCTAAAACAAAATGATTATATTGGTCTAAATGAGTCTACTCCACCAAGCTAATGTTATAAGCATGAGCCCCGCAACAATATATAGTGATATTCTCAATGTTACTCAGAAGACAGGATACAGGTTTAACTCATTCGAAATACTTCTGCTTAATGTTACACTGTCAGATATGCAAAAGGAATCTATCGCATCTCTTGCTCTGGCTACTGTGTATAGACCACCAGGGCCGTATACAGATTTCCTTAAAGAATTAGCAGATTTCCTCTCAGACCTATTGGTTACTGTTGGTAAAGCGCTAATTGTTGGATATTTTAACATTCACGTAGATAATACAAATTATACATTAGGACTTGCGTTTACTGACCTAATTTTGGAGTCAAGCAAAACGTCACCGGGCCCACTCATTGTTTTAATCATACACTAGATTTAATTATATCGCATGGAATTGATCTTACGGATATAGATATCGTACCTCAAAGTGATGATGTTACTGACCATTTCCTTGTATCGTGCATGCTGCGTCTTACTGATATTATCTATATGGCTCCGCGTTATCGTCCGGGCAGAACTGTTGTTCCAGCCACCAAAGACAGATTCACAAATAACCTGCCTGATTTATCTCAACTGCTCTGTGTACCCATAAATACACTTGAACTAGACGAAATGACTAGCAACATGGGCACTATCTTCTCTAAATCATTAGAAGCTGTTGCCCCCATTAAATTGAAAAAGGTTAGAGAAAAACATACTGCGCCATGGTACAACAGTA
>NW_015505391.1:111933-122600 GCF_001515645.1 Sinocyclocheilus grahami | reverse complement strand
TTTTGGAGTCAAGCAAAACGTCACCGGGCCCACTCATTGTTTTAATCATACACTAGATTTAATTATATCGCATGGAATTGATCTTACGGATATAGATATCGTACCTCAAAGTGATGATGTTACTGACCATTTCCTTGTATCGTGCATGCTGCGTCTTACTGATATTATCTATATGGCTCCGCGTTATCGTCCGGGCAGAACTGTTGTTCCAGCCACCAAAGACAGATTCACAAATAACCTGCCTGATTTATCTCAACTGCTCTGTGTACCCATAAATACACTTGAACTAGACGAAATGACTAGCAACATGGGCACTATCTTCTCTAAATCATTAGAAGCTGTTGCCCCCATTAAATTGAAAAAGGTTAGAGAAAAACATACTGCGCCATGGTACAACAGTAATACCCATTCTCTCAAGAAAGAAACTCGTAGTCTTGCGCGCAAATGGAGAAAATCTAACTTTAGTTTTTTTTAGAATTGCGTGGAAAAACAGTATGTCCAGCTATAGACAGGCTCTAAAAGCTGCTAATTATGTCTCTATTTGTTTCTCTGTTTTTGCCACGGGTAACTAGGATTTACACAAGCTTCAGTCTGGATCCAGAACACCTGAGAAGAGATTATGCCAACCGCTCAGAGGACCTCAGATGATGCCAACCCTGAAACAACATACAGAACTACCAAATTTTGCTATAAGTTTGATTGCATCATATAATAATTGCTATTAATAGTGTTCATCATCTGTTTGATTACGTCTTTAATAGATTTTTCTGAACATTTCTGCCATATGTACATTAACTGACAGTCACCACTGATAAGCTACCACAAAATATTGTAGAAACTTAATTTGCTGTAAAGTCTCTTTGCAACGATTTGTATCGTGAAAGCTATACAAATAAACTTTAATAGAATTGAATTGAATTAGTGTCCACAAAATCTTGTGGGCATATTGGGGCCGGTGACCAAAAATTTATTCTTTCCATTGTTCCTGTCAAAGTTAAGGCTGCAAAGGGAAGTAAAGTGCTGGAGGTGTATGCTCTTCTGGATCCAGGGTCCTCTGCTACCTTCTGCACCGAAAAAGACTTCTGTCTCAGCTCAACATTAAGCAATGTCGCCAATGCGAAGTGGAAGAAAGATGAGATTCAAGTGTCCTATGAAATGCTGAAAGACTCTTTGCACAAATTTCAAAAGGTTGCTAAGGTGAAATATATATCAGAAAGTATTGGCAAACACTCACATTGCTCTAGAACACTTTTTTTCAACAATTGATTCTGTCTTAAACCCCTCAGTGCAGATTTTTCCAGAGATTTCACCTTTACTATGTGAACATTTTCTTACGCACTTTGTAGACAAAGTTAAAAATGCTAAGGCTCAGTTAGCTATTATGGCAAATCCTATTTTAGATCCCATTTTATCCACTACTCAATGGAGTACATTTGAATTGGTTATATATACAGACATGTAGAGAAATCACCTTAAAATTAAAATCTACCTTTTTCCCCTTTGATGTTATTCCATCACGATTTGTTAAAGGGGTCATATGATGCTGCTAAAAACATTATTTGGTGTAATGAAATGTGTTTATGCGGTTTAAAGTTAAAAACACATTATTTTCCACATACTGTACATTATTGTTTCTCCTCTATGCCCCGCCTTTTTGAAACATGTACATTTTTACAAAGCTCATCATTCTGAAAAGCGAGGTGTGCTGTGATTGGCCAGCTATCCAGTGCGTTGTGATTGGCCGAATACCTCAAGCGTGTGACGGAAATGTTACGCCCCTCCCCATACCGTTGATGCCGTGACCCGGCCAGAGCAACGAGACAAAAACATGAAAACCCATTACAAACGAGGCATTTGTTGCATCCAGTGGGGACATAATTACTGATTATAATGACTTATACTGTCTTTTTACGCGTTGCGTAAACATAAAACCCTGTCTGCATTTGTGATCGGAGAAATGACAAATAACAAGTGCTACTCTACACTACCCAAAACTCTCGTTTGAATCATCAGTGGCAAATACTTTAAATGAAAACGTACTTACAGACTGTGAGTCAGAACTGCCGGCATTGTAGTCTACTCTCCCAGGATCAGTAAACAGTCCTCCATAAAATGTGCTGCACACATCTGGATATTTGGGTTAAACTGTTCTGGAACAGTGTTGTAAATACAACTTAACCACTGATTTCTAGTCGTGTCCTCTTTTGGAAGGCCAAACAAAGTAGTTTCGCTTTCACAATGAAACAGCATCACACACGGCTTTTATAACTTTTATAAAGAATTTAATAATTTAATAATTTAATAATAATAATAATTATATAATAATAATTTAACTTTTATAAAGAATATCTCTTTGGATTTGAGACTTTAGTCTTTGCAACTTTACAGATCTTCTTTATGCACCAAGAGCTTGTAACACTCCAAAGAGAAAGGAAAAATTTAAATCGCATCATATGACCCCTTTAACACAATCATCCACATAAAAATTCTCTCTGATGGTATTAACTACTTGGGATGATAGAGCAGCTCATTGTCATCTGCTGTCTTTTGCAGTGCACTGTTTGCGCAACTCGGTGAGGACATTGCTCCAAAGATGTTTTGAATATTCTTTTGGGTTTTGATTGAAGTCGCCTTGTGGCCACCATAGAAAGCGCAAGTAGTTTACATCAGAATCAGTTGGATAAAATAAGAATAAAATAATGCTTTTTTTAACCTTAAACCGCATAAACACATTTCATTACATTACACAAAATAATGTTCTTTTTAGCAACATCATATGAACCCTTTAAATCTGTGGCTACAGAAGCTGAAGCAGTGCAGCTAGTGAAAGATCTCACAGCCATGTGCAACAAGCGAGGATTCAAGCTTGCTAAATGGATCAGCAACAGTCGCACTGTTATTGCTTCCATACCTGAGGATCAAGGAGCAAAATAAATCAGAACATTGGACTTAGACAAAGATTATCTCCCTACAGAAAGAGCTCTTGGTCTGGAATAGTATATAAATTCAGACTAATTTCAGTTCAACATCGCAATCAAACCGAAACCACACACTCGAAGAGGCATTCTATCTGTGTCAAGTTACATCTTTGAGCCATTCGGATTTCTTGCCCCTTTTATCCTTTCAGCTAAACAAATTCTTCAAGAGCTTTGCAGGAGAGGCTATGGATGGGATGAACCAATGCCACATGCTATAACCCAGCGATGGACTGAATGGGTTAATGGTTTGGAAAAGATCAAGTGTTTCAGTGTTGCACGTTGTATCAAACCAAAGGATTTTGGAATGACCAGTGAGAGTGGCTATGGCTTTGTCAGTTATCTTAGACAGATAAATGAGAAGGATATGGTACATGCTGCTTTTCTGATTGGAAAATCTAGAGTCCTTCCTTTAAAACAGATGATGGTGCCCGGACTAGAACTGGCAGCAGCAGTACTCTTGGTAAACATTTATAAATTGCTCAGAAAAGAATTGCATCTTTCTTTAGAACCATCAATATTCTGGACTGATAGCCAATCTATGCATAAGTACATTGGAAATTACCACACAAGGTTCAAAACCTATGTAGCCAACAGAGTTTTTCTTATAATACCAATCGTTCTCAATGGAGATATGTGAGTAGCAAATGTAATCCCACAGATGAAGAGGAATGAATGCTGAGAAGTTTCTGGAATGTAGTCGATGGATTCATGGTCCAGAATTGTTCTGGTATTCTGAGAAAGGTTGACCTAAACAAGAGTCAGTGAATTCCTACCTTTCTTCAAAAGACGACCCTGAAGTCAAAAGGGAGATTGTGACCTATGTTACTGTTATCAAGGTGACAGAAACACCAACAAGTCAACTGGTCTCTTTCTTTTCAAATTGGGTGAAGCTATTGAAAGCTGTAGCCTGGTATCTCAGGTTAAGAAACATATTGTCACTGATGGTTAAGAAAAGAAAAGCCAGCATCAAATGTTGATAGTCCTCAAGGTCACCACCAGCTGAAACTCTTCAAAGGACAGTGCCTAACTGTGGAAGAATTGGCTCATGCAGAAAGGGCTGTTATCATATACACTCAAAGTACATCATTTCTAGCTGAAATGACAACATTGTCTTCCAGTGTTCAAAAGAAAAGTGCGCTCTATCAACTGGATCCCATGCTTGATGACGGTATCCTGTGAGTAGGTGGATGACTACACAAGTTAGCCATGCCAGAAGAAACAAAACATCAATGTCATTCTGCCTAAACATGCTCACATTTCAACACTTTTGCTAAGGCATGCACATGAGCAGTCTGGTCACAGCGGTAGAATCTTGTCCCACCTTCGTAAAAAGTACTGGATTATAAAGGGTAATTCTACAGCACGAAGGATAATTTCCAAGATTGTGATCTGCCGGCGTGTAAGAGGCAGTTTCATTTAAAAGTAGCAAACTCATTGGAAACTGACTCTTGCATACATGTCTTGCGAAGATTTATTTGCAGAAGAGCACAAGTTAAACATATCAGATCTGACAATGGAACAAATCTGGTAGGCGCTCATAAGGAATTTAAAAAGGCTCTCAATGATTCAGACAAAAATCAGATCCAGAATAGCCTACTTAAATATGGAGTTCAATGGAGTTTTAACCCTCCTGCCGCATCAAATCATGGCGGTGTCTGGGAACGACTCATCAGATCTGCACGGCAAGTACTTAACTCTATCCTCTATCAGCAACATGTTGATGAAGTCTGATGGTCTTCAAACCATCTTTTGTGAAGTGGAGGCAATTTTGAACAACAGACCACTTTCTACTGTGTCCTCTAATCCCCATGACATAGAACTGCTGACTCCAAATCATATCCTTCTGTTGAAATCCCAACCAATTTTACCTCCCGGAATATTCTCACAGTCAGACTCCTATGCAAGACGACGTTGGAAACAAGTTCAGTATTTGTCTGCCTTATTCTGGCATAGATGGACAAAATAATACCTTATGGTGCTACAAGAATGTCAAAAATGGGTAAAAGTAAGAAGAAGTATTAACATTGGAGACATTGTTATGGTGGTTGACCCCAATGCTCCTCGAGGTTCATGGATCCTGGGAAAAGTACAAACAGTTGAACCCGATAAAAAAGGACTAGTACATTCTGTAACTCTCAAGACCAGAACTTCTATTATTAAGAGGCCTGGTACTAAGCTATGCTTGATCTTAGAAGAAGAAAATTAAGCTCTACGTTAAGGTAATTTAAATTCCCTCTTCTATTTTTTTTTAACTGGCTCCTTTTCTTTTATAAATTAAAGTAATTTTAATTCAATAAACAATAATATGGCTCCTATACACTGGCCTCTAATTGTTTTTTTCTGAGTTATGTAAAACAATTAGAGGCCAGTGTATAGGAGCCATATTATTGTTTATTGAATTTATTTAAAATATTATTTTCATTTATTTGTATTTGCCGCTACAATGTACTTAATAAAAATAAAGTGCAATTGTACACTGTATTTGTCTTAATATTTTTCTTGCACATTTCTTAATATTAAGCCTAAAATGTGTTTTAATGTCACTATTGATGAGGATTGTACAAATATTGTATAAATATTATTAACAACTAATTAGTACCCATCTGGACTGTACATGCTCTTCCTCAGTTTCCCTGTGCCTCTCTGTAGCTGCACTTCTCCACTGCACTGTCTTAAACCTGGCTCACTGCATTTCTTTTATCCTTTCCTCAGTCATCTCCTTTATCTATGGCTGCCTGTCCCTTCTCTGCATTCTCTCTCTTGTGGCTAAGCAGTAACTGAGTGCCTATATGATGACACATACCAGGGACGTGCACAGACATTTTGAAGGGCAGGGGCTCAAGTGGAAAAAAGGGCACTTCTCATATCTATTTAAAAAAAAATTCTAAACAAATGTTAAATATATTAGGAGTGTGCGATATTGACAAAAAATATATCTCAATATTTTCTGAGATTTTATCGATAACGATAATTCGATTCTATTTTGCTGAGTGTGTTATTGTGCTGATATCTTAAGGACTACCGTGGACAGCTGACTCCTAACATTTTTGATATTCTGCATATTCTGTGTGGTGATCAGTTCACAGCAGTGATAGAAATGAATCTTTTCCAATAAGTTTAAATTTATTTTTTTACCTTTTATGGGCATTTTTACCTTTATAAAGCCCTTTTTGCTAAAAGTGTGCATCATCTTTTCAGTCAAATTCTTAAATTGAATCAGTCAATTAGAATAATAACTCATTTGGGCTGTTACCAAGCAAATGAAATCAGTATTGATGAAATTAATCTTTGCAATGCAGAGGAAACACAGAAGCGGCATCTGAAGTGGCATTTAGATGCATTTACACACTGTTTAATGTAGGACATGAATGCATTTAACCTGCAGTTACAAATGCATTAATGCTGTTTTGATATTTTAAACATAAAACATTGAATACTGATATTTAAAAAAAAAAAATTTATGAAAAGATACTTTAAATGTAAAATTAAAACTGCCAGTAGGTGGCAGCAAGTCACTGTTAATAAGAACCGAATCATTTAAATGGTTGATTCATTCAGGAACAAAACAGTGTCATGTTGCTCAGAGACGCAAATTGGAATTATATATGTTGGGCAAATATAAATTTATATAATATAAATATAAATAGGGCAAAAACATTCAATATTGTGTCTAAAACATAAGTGTTTTAATATAAAATTCATTTTTATTGAACTGCTGTATAAAATCAATATCATATTTGTAATCATGCTGCTTTTTTGTGGAAAAAACGTCTTAGTGTGATACTGATTAACTATAGGAAATTATATAAATATGTACATTTCTGCCCCCATATCTTGAATTTTGTGATCATTCTAAATGCATTTTAATTAACTGAATCATGCAGTGAAAGAAGGCACACTGGACTACTAGACTTCCTATTGTCTTAAGCCGGGCTCACACTGTGCTATTTTTAAAAGTCCTTTAGGATTGTACTTGTCAGACTGTACGAACATGATGATCATGTCACACGTGGGATCTCAGTTGTCATTAATGTCAGACTGTACGACAGTCAAGACGCGTTAAAAACGGGTGCACGCAAGAAAACTTGTTTGGAGTTCTACATTATCAACCCATACAATTTCAGTGACTGCGAGCTGCATTGCACGCGGGGCTATAATGTTGGCTATCATTAAAAGCAGGGGCGGATCTAGAAAATAATTTTTAGGGTGGCAAAGGGGTGGCATGGGGTCTATGAGGGGTGGCAACACCAAAGCAAGCCCCCATAAATAGTTTTTGGGGATTTATAGTCTGACATATGTGTTCACAAATATTGTATAGCCATTAAGTAATCATCTATACTGTTTAAAATGAAAAATAAATAAGAACATTTCAATATTCTTCATGGCACCAAGTCAATGCACAATATATAAAAAAACTTCAACAGGTTATAAATGTTTCTGAGCTTGTATCACTAAAGAAGTTTAAAATTACATATAGGCTACTTAGATGGTATAATCACGTTGTGACGAGTGGGGGCGGGGCCGAGAGCCGTGGGAACGGAGCGTGGCCGGTGGAGTAATTGATAATGAGCGACACCTGCACCACTCACCGGTCTCGAGTCCCACGGAGGAGCTCCGGAAGGATAAAAGGAGGAGTTACGACAGTGAAGGACGAGAGGGGACCAGGTCTGGACTTTATATTGTGTTTGGTGTGCGGCAGTCGTCCGCGAGGGGCTGCCGCTTTACTTTCATTTTGTGTTTGTTTATTTTATGAAAGTTTCAAATGTTCGCCGGTTCCCGCCTCCTTCTTCCCGTGACTACGAACTGTGTTACACACGTGTAGTGCAAGTTTAAGAGCAACAAAAACTTTTGAATTCCCTAACCTTAGAAAGAAATACAATAATATCAAAGCACTGAAACTGGATCAGTTTTGAAAACAATGTTTGATTTTCTCTTATTAACAGAGGTGGGAATGTCTGTATTCACCCAGAACAAACTCTATCAACCATATACTCTAGCAACACCCCAGCAAATGCATAGCGAGAGCCTAGCAACCACCCAGAATATCCTAGCAACACTTTAGGAAACATCTACAACATCTAACTGACCAAACCATTTACATTTTTAAACAAGATTTTAAGACAAGCCAGCATAAATTTGTCTTTCAAACTTTTCAATCTAGTTAGTTTTTCTTGCAAGTTTTTTTTCAACTGCTTACACACATTTTCAAAACTTGGCCTCTTTTTTTCAAAACTTTACACACAAATCCAAGAACTGCACACACAAAATGCAAAATGCCTCACTTCTCTTGCAAAATGAAGCACTGCATTCAAAATATCACAAACACATCTCAAAAGCAAACAAATTTTAAAACAGCTTTGCCATAATATTAATTCCTGTTAGATTTTTGTGTGTTACATAGAGAATTGTGTTGTGTTTTGCAAAAAGTGTTTTATGAAATTGAAAACTGAGTCAAAGGCTGAGAATTAGTTTATGGTTTTGCAGATTTGGTGTGTGCTTCTGTTGTTTGAGTGTCAGCTTTCAGAAACTGTGTGACAAGTGAAGATTTTGTGTAAGCAGTTGAAAAAAACTGTAAATGCTTACAATTCAAATACACAGATGACTTTCCTGCCCAGTGAACACTGAGATTAATAACACTGTAACAAAAAAACTCTTACTAGGATTCAGGAATTATTTTTGCAGCTCAATGTCTATTACAGTATACATAAATTACATTACAGATACAGATGTATAATTCAGCAATGAACTTTTGGGGAAAATCTTTTTCCTACTGTAAAGTAATCTTGCAGTAGATGAAAAGCACTAGAAAAGTTAAAATACCAAAGAACTGTATGAACTTGGCATGCACCACAATACAGTACAGAAAAAAATAAAATAAAATAAAAAAGTTAATTTAGCATCCTCTGCACATTTGGCCAAATTTCAGTACAGTATACAGTACTATAGCAGTTTCTTGGTCTCCTGACACAAGACTAGCTATATTTCTAGGCAGTCATTTCTCAGTTCTGCAAAAATGCAGTACACATAAAAAATGGTTACAAATTAAATTTGACAGTCACACGCTTGAAGGTGTACAACATTGACTGTACATATAGAATAGCGAAATTTCCATTATCTAATGTACTGGTACTGTACTGTAATTATACTGTATGTGTAAGTATAAAATCCCTGTAGATGATTGGCTTAGCTCTCTCCTCTCTCAGGTGTTAGCATGCAGAGATTTTGATTGGTGTGTCATCAGTTTTGTTACCTAATGTTTAACTTACTCATTGTTAAACTTTTTGAGACATGTGTCTTTGTTTTAAAAACTGAATTAATGGTTTGGGAAAAAAGTATTATATTTACAGTTATAGTTATATTAACAATCGAGAAAACTGCAATATGACTAGATACTTACCTAACTCTGCTATTAGTTTCCGTGATCGGCATCTTCTTATTGATTTCATGTTATTGTTACGGCTTATATCCATGATGAAAGTGGAGTGAGCAGTCAGAGAATAGGATCACCCAACAATTACGTGATGAATTTCAGACATATCCGGACGAGATTAGATTTCTCAGAAAAGCAGTGTCCAAGTATCGTACCAGAAGCTCATAATTATCGTATTTGGAAGAAAATTATCGTACACGAGTAAAAACGTACATAATACAGTTATTTATCTACTAGACTAGAACAACAACTTTTTGACACAACCTTCAAATTACCACGATAAATAAACAACTATGCTAGGGCCCTATGAAATAAGTTTTTTTTTTCTCCCAAATTCCTTTTTTTTTAAATTCCAAATGAAATTTTTTTGGGATTCTTGTTTTTTTTCCATTTAAATTTTTCTGGACTCCTTTTTAAATGATTAAATTAAATTGTATTAATCAAAAGCACATCTAATTAAATAATGAAACGTATACAATTCAACATCAAATCTATTAAAAAAGTTTAACAAAAATTATATGTTTAGGGTCTTATGAAATGTTCTATTTTTTCACCTTGTTTATTGTTACCAAATTCTGGGTTTTAATATGTCTAATTATTTGAATGCATAAAAACTACTTTTATTTATAGCCTTATGAAAAGTTTTTTTTTTCTTTAGAAATTCTGCATTGTGTATTTTCATTTTTCTGGTTATCGAATGAACAAATTCTGTGTTTTAATATGTCTAATTATTTGAATGCATAAAAACTACTTTTATTTATAGCCTTATGAAAAGTTTTTTTTTTCTTTAGAAATTCTGCATTGTGTCTTTTCATTTTTCTGGTTATCGAATGAAGGCATAACACATTAATTTAATTTATCTTTTAATGAATGAAAATTAAACATTAAATTTTTTGGCAAACAATGGGGATTTACAATTAAAATTAAAGCATGGAAGAAATATTGTGATTATTCCTTAATAATTTTAGTAGTAGTAGTTGTACGTACATTCTACTGAACAATAGTAATACATTTCTGGCAGAAACTATATATTTTTGACTCTCAGAGCAGTTCTGGGGATGTTGTTCATGTATTTATGTCCTATTTAGTGAGAAGGCCGATGCTGAAACCACAGCAAGCGTCAGGCGCGCTTCAGTATGTGTGTAGTAAACAAAACCGCGTGACATTCAGACCATAGACTATGATTCAGACAGACACAGAACATGCCGGATTTATATTTAAATAGCCTAATGACCTTCCTTTGATTAATTCATCCAAAC
>NW_015505391.1:108868-110819 GCF_001515645.1 Sinocyclocheilus grahami | reverse complement strand
CCAAATTCTGTGTTTTAATATGTCTAATTATTTGAATGCATAAAAACTACTTTTATTTATAGCCTTATGAAAAGTTTTTTTTTTCTTTAGAAATTCTGCATTGTGTATTTTCATTTTTCTGGTTATCGAATGAAGGCATAACACATTAATTTAATTTATCTTTTAATGAATGAAAATTAAACATTAAATTTTTTGGCAAACAATGGGGATTTACAATTAAAATTAAAGCATGGAAGAAATATTGTGATTATTCCTTAATAATTTTAGTAGTAGTAGTTGTACGTACATTCTACTGAACAATAGTAATACATTTCTGGCAGAAACTATATATTTTTGACTCTCAGAGCAGTTCTGGGGATGTTGTTCATGTATTTATGTCCTATTTAGTGAGAAGGCCGATGCTGAAACCACAGCAAGCGTCAGGCGCGCTTCAGTATGTGTGTAGTAAACAAAACCGCGTGACATTCAGACCATAGACTATGATTCAGACAGACACAGAACATGCCGGATTTATATTTAAATAGCCTAATGACCTTCCTTTGATTAATTCATCCAAACGTTGACAAATTCTGTGAAATTCATTTCAACGTCTCGGTTAAGTATAGACCCGATATAGTCCAGCTATGTGTAACACCTTGAATTTGGTTTCATGTCGTGTTTTGGCAAAATAACTTGTGAGATGTATGATATTCCGAGATGTATGATATTCCATCATGTAAGCAAAGTCAACAGCGTTTAAAAGCGTTTGGTTTAATTTCTTTGACATGTTCAATACTTAGCCTGTGCGTAGCCATGATTTAGCTCGTAGTCAGAGCGGCTATCTGTAGCCCACTTATAATCAAACCTGATTCACTGTAGTTTTTGGCCAGGCAGCGCATGAGATGGTTGATATCCCATCATGTTAAGTGAAAGTGACATGGCCAAGTATGGTGACCCACACTCGGAATTAGTGCTCTGCATTTACCCATCCAAAGTGCACACACACAGCAGTGAACACACACACACACACCGTGAACACACACCCGGAACAGTGGGCAGCCATTTATGCTGCGGCGCCCGGGGAGCAGTTGAGGGTTCAGTGCCTTGCTCAAGGGCACCTCAGTCGTGGTATTGAAGGTGGGAGACAGCACTCTACATTCACTCCCCCCACCTACAATCCCTGCCGGTACGAGACTCGAACCCACAACCTTTGGGCTATGAGTCCGACTCTCTAACCATTAGGCCACGACTTCCCCAATGTTCGCAGTGTCAGTAATATCTACAAAGATGTGTCATTTATAGACATGGTCTATATGTAGCCACGATTTAGCTCTAAATTGGACGGGCTACGTGTAGTCTGCTTTTAGCCCACCTGGTGAAATCGAGGCAATCTGTGGTCTAATTTTAATGGCTTGGCTATAGGCCTATACCAGTAACCAGTCCAGCGATGAGCATAGCCAAAATAGCCTTACATTTTTTACATGTAATTTTCACCCACGCAGCTTCTTATCAAATGCAAGTAAACTTTTGAAACATTTAAATTAGCATTATTTTATATTTTAATTATTTTACAGCATTATTAAATATAGCATTATTTATTATGCCAAAAATAATGCTAATTTAAATGTTTCAAAAGTTTACTTGCATTTGATAATATGATGTCATGCATCTCACAAGCTAAATGTTACATTCATACACATTATATGATATTATTGATATTCGGCTGGCTTTCATTTTATAAATAAAAATGCAATCACAATTCCCAACCGCTAGATGACAATTGTAGCCCTGCTGAGACTACTGGCAATGCGAGGCATGAGAGTTAGTAGAGATCAGTGTTGGGTTTTGAATTTTGTTTTTACACGAGAGCACTAAGTTTACCTGTCGGAGAGCAGCGGGCAAACAACAAACGATAAAGGACATTCCTACTTGGTCTTGTAAGTATCTGTGTTTTCGTTTTGACGTGTTCATT
>NW_015505391.1:81571-108700 GCF_001515645.1 Sinocyclocheilus grahami | reverse complement strand
TCATTTCAACGTCTCGGTTAAGTATAGACCCGATATAGTCCAGCTATGTGTAACACCTTGAATTTGGTTTCATGTCGTGTTTTGGCAAAATAACTTGTGAGATGTATGATATTCCGAGATGTATGATATTCCATCATGTAAGCAAAGTCAACAGCGTTTAAAAGCGTTTGGTTTAATTTCTTTGACATGTTCAATACTTAGCCTGTGCGTAGCCATGATTTAGCTCGTAGTCAGAGCGGCTATCTGTAGCCCACTTATAATCAAACCTGATTCACTGTAGTTTTTGGCCAGGCAGCGCATGAGATGGTTGATATCCCATCATGTTAAGTGAAAGTGACATGGCCAAGTATGGTGACCCACACTCGGAATTAGTGCTCTGCATTTACCCATCCAAAGTGCACACACACAGCAGTGAACACACACACACACACCGTGAACACACACCCGGAACAGTGGGCAGCCATTTATGCTGCGGCGCCCGGGGAGCAGTTGAGGGTTCAGTGCCTTGCTCAAGGGCACCTCAGTCGTGGTATTGAAGGTGGGAGACAGCACTCTACATTCACTCCCCCCACCTACAATCCCTGCCGGTACGAGACTCGAACCCACAACCTTTGGGCTATGAGTCCGACTCTCTAACCATTAGGCCACGACTTCCCCAATGTTCGCAGTGTCAGTAATATCTACAAAGATGTGTCATTTATAGACATGGTCTATATGTAGCCACGATTTAGCTCTAAATTGGACGGGCTACGTGTAGTCTGCTTTTAGCCCACCTGGTGAAATCGAGGCAATCTGTGGTCTAATTTTAATGGCTTGGCTATAGGCCTATACCAGTAACCAGTCCAGCGATGAGCATAGCCAAAATAGCCTTACATTTTTTACATGTAATTTTCACCCACGCAGCTTCTTATCAAATGTAATGCTAATTTAAATGTTTCAAAAGTTTACTTGCATTTGATAATATGATGTCATGCATCTCACAAGCTAAATGTTACATTCATACACATTATATGATATTATTGATATTCGGCTGGCTTTCATTTTATAAATAAAAATGCAATCACAATTCCCAACCGCTAGATGACAATTGTAGCCCTGCTGAGACTACTGGCAATGCGAGGCATGAGAGTTAGTAGAGATCAGTGTTGGGTTTTGAATTTTGTTTTTACACGAGAGCACTAAGTTTACCTGTCGGAGAGCAGCGGGCAAACAACAAACGATAAAGGACATTCCTACTTGGTCTTGTAAGTATCTGTGTTTTCGTTTTGACGTGTTCATTATTTAACTATTATTTGTTATCATGTTTAGGAACCGTGACATTTTGGTGAAGGGAGCAGATCGTAGTTGATAGTGATCCATGACTAGGCCCATGGTTCAGCACGCATGTGTTCAGAGGATTAATTGCAAAATTGAATAGAGTAAAAGTTTTATCATTTGTACTTGTTTACAAACTCAAGCTATTTTAAAACAGTGCAAGAAGAGGCGAAAGAGCAAACAGCAGAACAAACACAGTTTTGACAAAGATTAATCCATATTAATTTATACAGTGAACACACTGATTGGAGAAACTGAGGAGTTTCAACATCTGGAAAAGCGGTTGGAAATTTAAAAGATCCGGGCAGCAATGGTTAAAAAAAAAACCTCTCCAAAACAACATTTCCTCACTAAAGCTCTCATCTTTGACAAAGTCCATCATTTATTTTTATTATTATATTGAATTTATGACTGAACAATGGCTTGTTAGATACAGAGAGAGCATGATCTAATTGAATAGAATATCTTTGTCATTGTACAAGTAGAACAAGATTTATTTTGAAACTTCCAAATTGATAGTAAAGCTTAAGAATATAAATGATTTAAAATGGCAATATAAAATGATCAATTATAAAAGGTTTGCAGCAGTATTAAAATAGTGCAAATAGCTCAGATGTGCAATGCAGCATTAAAACCTAAACAGTACAAACAGAAAACATAATGTAATAAAACGGTAGGGGTGAAATTATTATTCCATGTACATTTGAGGTTAATGTGTATACTGGGCAACTTTTTAGTTACAGCAGCTATCACTGTGTTGTTATTAAGTCAGATGTGCCAGACAATTTTGGAGGCAGAGACAGATTGTGGGGGGCACTAATAGGGAAAAACTTAATCTGCTGGAATAAAGAGTTTTAAAGGGTTAATGATGGAAAACTTGCTGGTCAATGGGCATCAAAGTAAACACTTGTACACGGATGCATATAATACTACCCGCCTGACATTGGCATGTGTAATTCAGGTGTCAAAGTTGTGCAGAATTGAAGGAAGAAACCACAAAGACAGTGCCAGAAGGATGCTGGACAGGTAAAGCCTGCAAATCTTGCCACATTAATCAAACATTGTGGTGTCAATACTCAATAAGTTACAATGCAAATCAGAAATTAAAAAAAATAATTTGTTTACTGGTCATTTTGAAATGTCAAACTGTGTCCGCAATTGTTAACCACCTTAATCTGTAATATTGGGGGTTTTAAAAATTCCCTCCTGTCCAAATTCAACATGAAGGGTGGTTGTCCGCTGCAGAAAGAGGCATTTGAAAAGACTGCACTGTTCTTGGTCATTAGAGGTATGTGTATAAAACACACATTCGTTTTTGTTTTTAGTAGGCATCCAAGCAAAAGAGAATGACTCCCTGTCACAATTAGTGTAATTAAAGTAAAAAAAATTATGTCAAGCTTTTCTTGTGCTTTTTTTAAATTTATTATTATTTGGCAGATGCTGTGATGACCAACTTCCCAGCAGCAACAGAGTTGGACTTGAGGAATGCAGTTGGGAAGCATTTTAAACAAGAAATAAAACCAATAATTAATAATTTCCTTTAAGTTCACTGTTGGTTGTTTTATTTGTTAAAATAAGTAAACCAACAAAAGGGTTAATCTTTTTTTTTTATGTTGTTATTTATCCGTACTGTTTTAATGTTAAGTGTGATAACATGCTCTTGATTTGTATTAGATTTTTTTTCTTTTAAATATTATTTTATTTTTTCATTTTTATTATCTTAAGTTGTTAAAAATTCCAGATTTTTTTATCATAATATTTATATTTAAGTCTATTGTATTTATAAAATTTTATTTTGTCATTCATTTTCTTTATTTTTATCATTTTGTATTGTCTTAAGTTGTCCAAGTTGTTAAAAATTTTATTTTTCTTAATAAAAGCTGTATATTTAATTTGTTTGGATGGATTGCCATTTTGTTGTCTATTAGATTTATATATGTAGGCATTCATTAGCTGTCTATTAGATGACTAGTCTATACTTGGGCTATGATTAGACATCTATTCAATTTTCACTGACAGCCCAAATTTAGCCTTGTTTTAGCCTAGACGTCTGGGCTGTGTTTAGACGGCTAATAGACGTCTTTTAAATGCAAAATTGATTGCTGGGGCATTATAGAGTAAATTCCGTTGACTGGATTCCACAATTCCATCCATGCTTTCCGCATAGCAGAAATCATAGGGCCATAGGCATGCCTTGTGGGAAGGTCCAAACGAGTCGCTGTCATAAGAATCCTGCGTGTTTCCAGATGTTGAGGGTCCTGAGGTGTGCACCAACCCATTTAGAGCGTCTGTAATGAGCCGATTTCATGACTTTGTTTTAATTAGGTTGACTTTGGAAAAAACACATTCTGAAATTTCGAAATTATCGTACATTATGGGATTTTTTTCATTATTGATCGTACATCTTACAGAGGTCAAAATTATCGTACAAATACGATAATTATCGTACGTCTGGCAACACTGAGCTGACTACAATGGCACGCTGTGTGCGCGTGCAACCATCATGCACAGTTTATTAAAAGACGTGTTTTTGCCATTATTTTGCATTACTCTGTCATCGCCATGGCTGAAAAGTGGCACATGAAACACTGCGACAAAAAAGTGGCACATGAAACGACCTCTGTGGCAGGTGGGGTGGCACAGCTTTTTCTTAGGGTGGCAGTTGCCACCCCGGTATATGAATGGTGGCAATACCGGCGTATTTAAGAAGAATAGTGTAAGCAGCGCACTACACACCCACATGAAAACAGCGGCGCAACTGGTGTTTATCATAGCAAAGGCAACTTATCATATGAATTCCGTGAGTGGAGGATGAGAGCGCCGGAGTTTATGCGGTTGGAAGAAATCTCTAGCATTAATTCTGATCATGGCTTGTCTTGAAAAACTAAGACAGTTTGACGTTCGTCATAGGAGAACTAAACTTTAGCTAACACACATGGTAGCTCTTATGAGTCATGGATGTTAGCAAGACAAATTAACTATATTCGTCTTTTTTCTTTTGGATAATTAGCTGTAAATTTGAGGCGCAAGTAGCTTAGTCTTTTGTTCATCACCACTCACCTCCACTCCAAGACAAACACAACTGGAAAAGGAGGAAGGGCTTCACTTCTGCGGCTCTCTGCCTGTCTGTGATGTGATGTAATGAGTGCTACAGTCTATGGTGCTACACTAGTGTGCTGCATGGAGACGCAGAGGGAGAAAGGCATCGGAACTCGACAGAGTCTCAACATTTCCCGACCCGACCTGATATTTTGACTTTTTATTTGTTTGACAGGGAAAGCTGTGCGCAAACAGAAACACGCATATATACATATATTAATTTATAAAAAAGAAAAACCTCCCCAGAAAAAAGGGCACTTTCTCTCAAGGAAGAAAAAGGGCAGGTGCTCAAGCCCCCTTTTATGTCTATGTGTGCACGTGCCTGACACATACCATTATAATGTAAGTTACTGGTTACCACCTGCTAGCTAGCTATGCCTCACTGACATTGAATTCTGGATATTTTCATTTTCTCCATCATCATCCAGGGCTTTGTCACAAAGTAAGCTTAATAACACATCTTCAGAAGTAAAAACTGCTTTCTTCTCATGGTTGACCTACTGGGCTTACATGTGGTGTCAGCCATTTTGACTCATGTGCTATCCACAGGCTTTACCCACAATACATTTCTCAATGCCAAATGGCCGTAAGTGCCGTTACACCCTTCATTTGATATATATCAGTGACGTGCGGTGGTGTTTTAAAATGAGGAGGCAGTTTTATATATAAATATATATTTATATTATATTTTTATATAAATATTATATTTATATATAAATATTACATAAAAAAGAGAACAAATATAATTCTATTTTGTATTTTATTAATATTATTATATTTTTATATATTTTTTAATACTAATTATACATTTCATAGTGTTTAATGCATTTTTATATTTATTCCAAAATAATAACTAAAGGCAGTAATGCTGAACTAAGAATAAACATTAGCCTACTTCTACATAATTTATTAATCTTACTTAATATTAATTTCAACATTTACTAATGCATTATTAAAATCAAAAGTTGTGTTTGTTAACATTAGTTTATGCACTGTGAACTAACAATGAACAACTGTATTTGTATTAACTAATGTAAACAAAGATTAATAAATACTGTAATAAATGTTCATTGTTTGTTCATGTTTGTTAACTCATTAAATGACACCTCATTGTAAAATGTTACCACTATTTTTTATTTGTGAACTGAATTTCATCTGTTCTTTTTAATAGTCAACTTATTTCGGGTCATCGTCATAAAAGCTCTGTAAACACTGCCACAGACACGAAGATATATCTTTCATTTCATCACATCACGCTGCATGCTCACTAAAAACTGATGCAGTCATCACGTTTTCAGACCATTTCAAGTTTTATTTTGACGTGATACAAAGTAGTGGTATCTAAGCGGGAGAGTTGTTTACTTACTTTATAATTAGTCAATAACGCCATCATTTTCTTCATTCAGACCGAGAGCTCGCACAAAAACAAGAGGCGGGATTTATCACACGAACCAATCACATCCGATCATATCCAATTATAGCGCGATGGAGGCATTGCCTCCTCTCACGTGACTTTCCCCCATTCATCACAATGAGCCTCCAGAAAAGTCATGGCACGCTTTGGGGTCTCTGTAGAAAGTCAATGGACTGAAGGGAGGCCGCTGTAACTTTACCTGCAGGTGTTGCTGTTGGACAGTGTTACTTTATAAAAACAATATTATAATTAATATCCTATTTAGTCATATTTGCGCTGTATTATTTTTGTAATATCGATTATTTTCTCATCCAACTTTTTGAGGATACACTGCCTCCCTTGGCTCCTTGGATGAAACTCCCCTGATATATATATATATATACTGTATATACATATACATTTCACACAAAATGTCACTTAGCTCTTCTGATTCTCACCAAAATTAAAGGTATTGACGTCATAGGCTGTGATCAGCCAATGTTATTATCCTGTTTAGACATGTGCTTCAGACACCAGTCACACTGACAGTGTTCCCCATAGCGACTTGTAAAGGACAGTGTCTCGTTCCCTCTCAGGGAATCATGGTTACATGTGTAACCTGAGATCTTTTTTTGTGCAAGAAAACCTTGTCTTAGATTAGTTAGTAAAGACACGAGAATAAAAAAAAATAAGAAAATTAGTAAAAATGAAAGAAAATTATGATTTGACCACGTATTTCATAGACATATATTTTGGTACAATTTGAAACATAGCTCATATTTTTGTGTGTAAGGCATAATGAACAGTCAGCCGGTCATATCACAAAACCCACACCCTTACATGTGATCTACCAATAAGGTTATGTATTCCACAGTAATAGCATCTTTCCCAAAAAGACTCATGGCTGTATTAGATCAAAAGGGTGCTTCTACTAAATACTGAGCAAAGGGTCTGAATACTTAGGACCATGTGATATTTCAGTTTTTCTGTTTTAATAAATCTGCAAAAATGTCAACAATTCTGTGTTTTTCTGTCAATATGGGGTGCAGTGTGTACATTAATGAGGAAAAAAAATAACTTAAATGATTTTAGCAAATGGCTGCAATATAACAAAGAGTGAAAAATTTAAGGGAGTCTGAATACTTTCCGTACCCACTGTATAATAAAAGTGTCTGTAATTTCTTTTTTTTTTGGAAACTGTAGTTTAGAATTTTTATTATCATTGTAGGAGCCATATTTACTTTCTTAATAAATTCTTATACATTTTTCAATTTTAAAATAATTTTGTTATAACTGTTGATTTATTGAGTTGCCCAGGTGTGAGGGAAAGAGTGTATTTTAATGCCACCCTTCTCAGGAGCGTGGTGCTGGTGCAAGAGCATACACATGAAGCTATGAGAGCAAACATGTAAGCGGCATATAATTAGTTTGTTTTATGTCACAATTCATGTTCCCATTCTAGGGAACTCAAAGCTGTGCAACCTAGAGGGCACAATGGGGAATGCAGCCTGTATGACCGGTGTCTGAAGCATGTGTGAAACAACGCCAATCTATTGGCCTACATGGCCCATGACGTCATAGGCAGGGTGCCCGGAAGTATAAAAGCGCACCTGCTGAATACGTCATCCTCTTTGCTGTCTTCAGGAGCCGTCTGTTTGAAGTGCGTGTGAGAGACCAAGGCAGGTGAGCGGTGTGGAAAGTGTGTGCGGCGAAGAGAGCGCACGTTCAGAGTTACTCCCTCATCGTGATGAGTCATGGTGTCTAGGCTCCACTCACGTTTGTTCCTATTTCCGAGGGATGCGGAACAAACTGTTTGTGTCTCACGGCGCGGTTCCGTTGTTGCCGCGGCAAAGTTTTCTCACCTCACGGTCATTGCGTTAATCTGCAGGATTCGCACACCCTCTCTAAATGGGTTGCCGGATGTCACAGATACTTTGGGTTGTTATGACGATGAAGTGTTTGCATGGAGTCGTTTCAGCCCTGATCCTGCGAGATCGTGGGCGGAGCTATATTCAGCTCTGCCGTGCCTCTCTAATATGCATGTTTTTGTGTATGGAGAGCCACGCTGGGCGTGAATATATTTAAATACTCTGTGAAGAGAGGCTTGCGACTTTTCTCTCCCAGGGTTTTCAGCACCTGGAGTGGTTATGGGGAATAATTTTTCCTGTGTTAAGTCGTAATGTAAACGTCTGCGGTTGGTTATGCTCCAGCTCAAGCTTCCTTTGCTCTGAAATATGGCGGTCAGAGGGCAGCTATGTTCTAGCCTGGCTTCTTAATAAGGTTGGGTTCCCCTTGGCACAAGTTCTCTGGATTAAGCGCTGAAGTCTTTGTCTAGGAATCTGCTATTCGAGGATAGCTGTGTTCCAGCTTGGAGACAGCTCTCCTCTTTAGGGTATTTAAATAGTGGTCTCCATGAGCCCCTTGCATGGACTGTGCTGTCTCCCCTTCGGGGTTTTAAGTAAATTGCCCACTTCCGTGGTCTGGGCTATCTTCAGACATATCTGAGTGAACTGCTATTCGAAGATAGCTGCGTCCAGCCCTCTTGTGTTATGGCCACAGCTTACATCAGGCTTTGATCTTGTGTTCGTTCTTAGCGAATCATTTACTGATGGGAGACTGATCTCCTTCTTGTGAGCTCCTTGTCAATAGCATGGTGCTTTGCTAGCCTACTGTGGGACAGACACGGATTGAGGACCTCCTTAGTATAGCCATCTGAGGGTGGTAATATTCCAGCCATTGTTATGGCAGGACTGGCTTACTTCAATACAGCTATCTGAGGCTAGCTGTGTTCCACTGCAGTGAGCCCTCTCTTGGAGTGGTCCCCTTTTCCTATAGCCTCGCTATCTGAGGATAGCTATGTGCTAGCTCAGTGATTGCTCCTCTGCTTAGGGTTTTAAGTAGCAATCTCTTGAGCCCATACCTAGACAGTGTTGTCTCCCCTCTTTGGGTTGTAAGTAGACAGCCCACTCTTGTGGTCTGGGAAGTTTTCAGTCGGTCCCCCTACTGGTAGCCCTTCCTAGGTACATAGCTATCTGAGGATATCAATGTGCTAGCTCAGTGACTGCTCCCCTTCTTAAGGTCTTAAAGTAGTGGTCTCCTTGAGCCCTTGCCTAGATAGTGCTATCTCCCCTGCTCGGGTTGTAAGCAGATAGCCCACTCTCTGTGGTTTGGGCAGCTCTGTAGGAAGGCTATCTAGGAAATGTTATTCTGGTCCACAAGCCTTCATAAGACCTTAGAGACATAGCTATCTGAGGATAGCTGTGTTCTAGCTCAGCAGCTACTCTCTTATCTGTGATCTCTAGCTCCTCTAGAGGCTTTCTAGTTAGCCTCTTCAGTGGTCTTGTGTATCCAGGCTAGTTCTGCTCACATAGCATAACTATCTGAGGATAGCTGTGCTCTTAACTTTGGTGGGATGTTCCCCTTGATTTGTTCGGATTCCCCCGTTTCTGCCAAGTTGCGTGAGCGGCCCATGGTGTTAGTGGCATTGCCCCTTTCTAAGGAAAGGCTTGGTGAATGTTTGCGCTTCCTTGGTGCTCTCCCACCAGGTGGACAATGCGCGCCTCGGCACGGTGTGTTTGAATTTCATTCCCCTAGGGGTCGCAGCATTGAGTTCTCTAGAAGGGGAACGTCTCGGGTTACGCATCTAACCATGGTTACCCGAGAGGGAACGAGATGCTGTGCCCCCTTGTAAATGCCTTTGGCCTGCCTGTCTATGTTTCCTTCAGACATCTAAGTGGATGACGTATTCAGCAGGTGCCCTTTTATACTTCCGGGCACCCTGCCTATGATGTCATGGGACATGTGGGCCAATATATTGGCGTTGTTTCACACGTGCTTCAGACACCGGTCATGCAGGCTGCATTCCCCATTGTGCCCCCTAGGGGGCGCAGCGTCTCGTTCCCTCTCGGGGAACCATGGTTACATAATTTTACATAAGTTTTAATTTAAAAAATTTACTACATTGAATGCCTCATAAATCAGACTCTGGATACATTTATGCATTTAAGCATGCATCAGGACAAACACATTTTATCCACCTCTTCCTTAACTTGTTTTTACCACTGCAATAATAATCAAAACTACTTACCAAAGCTTGAGCATCATCACAGGCAAGAGCCAAACCTAATGCAATGCCTGGATCAACTGAAAGTGAAATCAAATTTAGCAGTTAATTCAAATACCAAAAACTGTAAAATACACCTCAGTTTAAATGTATTTGTATAGCATCTTTCACAATACATTACGATACGTTCCAGCTTTACAAGAAGTAGTGCTATGTTAAGAGGCATGTGTAAGGACTTTTCTGTTTTTTTTCTGTACACTGCAGTGTTGAAACTTTCACACAAAAGTTGGTGTTTTACTTCCTCTTTTTGAGTGAGGAAACAATCCATTTCTCATAGTTCTGGATGTCAAAGCTGTAAAAAAATAAATAAGTAAAATACTTTCAAACTTTTTTTTTGTATTACTAAAACAAAACCTATGAAAATAAATGTGATGACTTTCATATTTTCCATCTCACAAAAGTGGATTTGAAAGAACCAAGCTGAGGTCAAACTAAAACACAGCAGAGCAGTTATACATCAATCTAATGGTGTTGGTAAATTTATTTAACCTTAGCTGTCTAAAATAATTCATCAGACTTCACCTGCTGGTCCCATGGAATCCAATCCCCCAGAGCAGAGATTAGGCAAGATATACAGTATATCAGAGTTAAAGCAATATAACAATGATTAAGCAAGTTGGTTCAATGACAACATTTTATCAGAGAAGTGTGAATAAGCTTAGTTCATGCATATTCATATGCTTCTTTAAACCATGCATATTTTTAGTATAATATTAATTTAACCAATTGCAATACACTCTAACCCATGACCAAAACAAACAATTACATGAAATGTACTTTGATATCTAGTGATTATTGAGATGATATGTCATTCATTTGTATGATGATATCCACAAACAGGGATTAGGCGCGTTTCCACTACAGATTTGCGCAAAACTTTGGCGATATTTTATAAATGTCGATTAAAAAAAAGTATTGCGAAATGACGGCGTTTCCATTAACCGATGTTATGTGACTAAAACTTAATTTTTTCCTCTCTCGATAAGTCATGGCAACGGATTTTGATGGGATTTTGGCTACACTAGCCATTATATTTAATCGAAGGACGCGTATGCGTGTATCTTGACAGAAGCAGCGCGGAAAGCAGCTTCTGGGACGTGCCGTGGCGTGACTGGTAACACAAGCATTGACTAGAGTGGCCGCGATCAACTCCAGTGGCCGTTTCGGAGCCGTAACGCGCCACAGACGTGTGCGGTGTAAATAGTCTAAGCATTAATGGCAAGGAAAGCCCCTTATACTTGAGAGCAGCCACATATGAAGTGTTTCTTGGAGGTTATAGTACATTGAGGAATGATCATATTACTTTTTTACGTTCGCCATGTGACCTGTTAATGCGAAAAAAACATTTCCATTGCAGTTTTGCGAAATATTCCTTTTTCGAATTGCCTGAAAAAACACCTCATGCTTTTTTTGCGATATATGGGCGTTTTTGCGAAATTGACGCATTTCCATTTCCAAAATTTCCGTATTTTTAATTCGCAATTTCAGTTTGCGCAATTTGAAAGGTAATGGAAACGCAGCTATTGACTGTCATAAAAACTCAGGAAGCAAAATGTCATCAAGGCTATAATGTGATTGCTTATCATATCACACATTTAGAGCTGCTAATGTTGGTATCTCCCTATAATAAGAAGAACGTCTCTCCCTGAAATGGATAGGTCAGATAAGGGAGACATCCAAAATGTTGGTGTGCCTCTAGCAACATAGTTGGAAAACAGCTTTGAAGCATACTACAGTATTAGCATGATATATGTCCAAAATTGGAATTAAGATTATAATTTTCTTAGTGCTTTATGTACTGTAATGGTGTTGAGCAGTCTCACCTGTCACTGGGAGCAGCATACACTGATTACCACTGTAAGAACACCTATAAAGACCCCCAGTTCCATTATGAAGGTTAGGTGCCGTCACTAACACACTAAAAGGGAACAAGACAATTATGAGAAAGGAAGGATATGCAGTAGTGGAACAGGACATTAACGCAACATTATTGCAACTGCACTCATGTCTGTATATGATGATTCAGAGATTGTACTCAGGGAGAATACATTTTTAAAACTTAAAAAAAAAAGATTTCCTGACAGCGGATTATGAATTATAACCTCATAATTTTCCAGTCAACAAACACACACTTTTTGTGGTCATTTATATAGCGTTAGGAATTAGTGATTTTGGTCACAATATAAAATAATAATGTAAAATAATCTCTGAATCTGTATTCATCAGCTCTCAAAGAAAATAAATTGGTCATTACCTTAAAGAGTTATTTCTACTTTATTAAAATGCAGGCCTCACCTGTCTCCTTGCGTTGGTCCAAAATGACAAACCTGATGGCCAAAATGAGACCCAACCTCGGGCACAGTGAAAACTCTTGGATGCAGTATCTCTAAACTGAACCCCAAGGAATGACATACCACTGGAAGATACAGAAATCAGGACAATTAATACCATTAGTCTTTTTACCATGAATCTTATTCAGTGGGGCATATTGTCACACTATATGCAAGTTAGTCACAATGGAACAAATGTGCCACACATGTGGCAACTGTGTGATCTCTCTCTCTCTCTCTCTCTCTCTCTGTATGTATGTATGTATGTATGTATGTATGTATGTATGTATATATATATATATATATATATTAAAAAGTTCCATTGTGACAACTTGCATATAGTGTGACAACATGCACCACTGAATGTGATTTGTGGTAAAAAGACTGATGGTTGTTTTGTGGGAAATAGAGATCAATTCTTTAAAAAATACATTCATTAAATAATACATTGCTGTGTTTAAAATAACTACAATAAAGTGCAGTTCTATAAAGTGTTCGGAGTATGCTATTCATACACTGGCTACACATACAGAAACCTCGAGCAGAGTAACCACAGTTGTAGTTTTGGTGATCCACTAATGAACAATATATTCATGTCATTCATACAATTTCAAGTGTGAAATAAGTTTTCAAAAACTTTTAGGACCACTGTATTTCAAAAAGATAAACAAAATATGTTACTTACGCAGGAGAAATCCAAAAAATATATAAAGAAAAAAGTCTTGACTTAGGTGAAAGATACAGCACGGGATTGGTTTAGGATGCACGGCAGATTTAAATGGATAAATATTCATATTCGACGGAGATTATAGAGGATAAAGTGGAATTATCTAAGTGAAAGCAAACACATTCACTGGACGTAAGTTCCGCAGTAAAAGTGAAGTGAAACAAAGCTGCGATGTTGTATTTTGATGTGACATATCATGTGGGGGCGCGGCATGAGAAAGTTCAGTGAAGGGCGATGAAACCGCCCACCAACAGCCGGTGAGCAGATGCAGATGTGCAGCAGTAAAGAATGAAGTCTCTACTGACACCTAACAAAATCACGCAATCCTGCACTTTCCAAAATGTCCAAAAGACATGATACTACCCAAGGTAGATATCCAAAGAGTATTATGGTTGTAAACTAGTGAAAAGTGTAAAATCCTCTCATAAATGACTTTCATTGGCTTATGCTGATGTTGTCGGGTTCATGTTATATTTCTGACTTGAATGAAAATTATTAATTTAGATGTTACCAAAAGAAGCAAATTTATTTTTCACTGTACCTTCCTTGTCTAAAAACAGCATAGTGCTATGTTTTGTTGATTTCTATAATGGATACTAAATAATATAATATTTTAAAATTGTAATAACCTACAATCGATTTAAAAGAACCTTTCGAAACTCAGGCTCACAATTGTGTTGTTCGCAGTTACAAAAGTGACTAGACACCTGAAATGTAACTTTTTTTATTTTCAGTGAAATCAATGTAATATATTTTTGTTCAATAATATTTTTTCTTTTGTATTTTGAAAGAATTTCATGGTACTATATAATATTTATGCAATAATTATGATAAATGTTTCCCATTGAAAATAATTTTTAAAAAATTCAAATATTTTTCTATTACTTTTCAATTATGGCAGTATTTCATGTTAAAATAGAGACAATGCCTTTAAAATCAAATTTTTGAAAGCAGATTAGTTCCATCCGGTGGGAGAACCAGTTCATTTGTGTGTGTATAATAGTGTGTGTGTGTGTGTGTGCTTGAGTGTGTGTGTCTTTTTTGTACTCTTGATGTTTTAGAGTGTCACCCCTTCCTTGGTGTCTGCATTGTAGCTGAATTATTGATTATATTTCACATATTTGCAAGAACATGCTTTGTATTATAATCACACTAGTTCATATATGTGTGTCTGTGGGGGGTGGGCAGAGTCAGGGTTCACCAATTAACCATTGGGCTAGGCGGGGCTGAAGCCCCGGGGCCCGAGCAAGGAGGGGGCCCGTGACTGGCTGTGGAGTAGATTGACAGACATCGGTAGCGCCAATCGCCAAAGCCCCACCATGACCCTCACTTTTTTTTCGTAAATTCCATGCATTACCATTAGAGATTAAAACATCACATTTGAATTTGGTTTACCAATCAAATGCATTTATTATATATTTTACTTTTGAACGAACTGTGCACGTAGCCTATCTATCAGCCCAGCAAGCAATTTTGCGTTTAAAAAACATCTATTAGACGTCTAAATATAGCCTAGACGTCTAGGCTAAAACGAGGCTAAATTTGGGCTAATAATAGACGTCTAATCATAGCCCAAGAATAGACTAGTCATCAATTAGACCGCTATTAAACGTCTAATAGACAACAAAATGGCAATCCATACATACAGCTTTTATTAAGAAAAATAAAATTTTTGACAACTTAAGACAATACAGAATGATAAAAATATAAGCGAATTAATGACAAAATAAAATGTTATAAATACAATGCACTTAAATATAAATATTATGATTTTAAAAATCTTGTTTTTAACAACTTAATGAAAAAATAAAATATTTTAAATAACTTAAGATATTTAAAAGAAAAAAAAAGTCTAATACAAATCAAGAGCATGTTATCACACTTAACATTAAAACATTACGGATAAATGACAACATAAAAAAGATGAATCCTTTTGTTGGTTTACTTTTAACAAATAAAACAACCAACAGTGAACTTAAAGGAAATGATTAATTATTGGTTTTATTTCTTGTTTAAAATGCCTCTCAACTGCATTCCTCAAGTCCAACTCTGTTGCTGCCGGGAAGCTGGTCATCACAGCATCTGGCAAATAAGAAAGAAAAAAAAAGCACAAGAAAAGCTTGACATAATTTTTTACTTTAATTACACTAATTGTGACAGAGAGTCATTCTCATTTTCTTGGATCTTGCGTTGTAACTTATTGAGTATTGACACCACAACGTTTGATTAATGTGGCAAGATTTGTAGGCTTTACCTGTCCAGCATCCTTCTGGCCTCTTGATGGAAACCTCTTTGAGGTTTCTTCCATCAACTCTGCACAACTTTGACACCTGAATAACACATGCCAATGTCAGGCAGGTAGTATTATATGCGTCCGTGTACAATTGTTTACCAACCTTAAACACTGATGCCCATTGACCCTTTAAAACTCTTTATTCCAGCAGTTTAAGTTTTTCCCTATTAGTGCCCCCCACAATCTGTCTCTGCCTCCAAAATTGTCTGGCACAACTGACTTCATAAGAACACAGTGATAGCTGCTGTAATAAAAAAGTAGCCCAGTACAAACATTAACCTCAAATGTACATGGAATAATAAATTCACCCCCTACCGTTTTATTACATTATGTTTTCTGTTTGTACTGTTTAGGTTTTAATGCTGCATTGCACATCTGAGCTATTTGCACTTATTATTTGTATTCTTAAGCTTTACTATCAATTTGGAAGTTTCAAAATAAATCTTATTGTAACGTTACTTGTACAATGACAAAGATATTCTGTTCAATTAGCTCATGCTCTCTCTGTATCAAACAAGCCATTGTTCAGTAATAAATTCAATATAATAATTAAAATAAATGATGGACTTTGTCAGTGAGCTTTAGTGAGGAAATGCTATTTTGGAGGTTTTTTTTACCATTGCTGCCCGGATCTTTTCCAGATGTTGAAACTCCTCCTCAGTTTCTCCAATTCTTCTGAGTGTGTTCACTGTATAAATTAATATGGATTAATCTTTGTCAAAGCTGTGTTTGTTCTGTTGTTTGCTCTTTGCTCTTCTTGCGCTGTTTTAAAATCGATTGAGTTTGTAAACACATACAAATGATAAAACTTTTACTCTATTAAATTTTGCAATTAATCCTCTGAACACATGTGTGCTGAACCGTGGGCCTAGTCACGGGTCACTATCAACTACAATCTGCTCCCTTCACGAAAATGTAACGGTTCCTAAACATGATAACAAATAATATAGATAAATAATGAACACGTCAAAACGAAAACACAGACACTTACAAGACCAAGTAGGAATGTCCTTTATCGTTTGTCCGCTGCTCTTCCGACAAGTAAACTTAGTGCCTGTAAAAAAAACTAAATTCAAAACACAACACTGATCTCTAACTCTCATGTCTCACGTTGCCAGTAGTTATGAATAATGCTGTAAAATAATTAAATAAAATATAAAATAATGCTAATTAAATGATTCAAAAGTTTATTTGCATTTGATTAGAAGCTGCGTGGGCGAAAATTACATGTAAACAATTTTAAGGCTATTTTGGCCATGCTCATCGCTGGTCTGGTTACTGGTATAGGGCTATAGCCAAGCCATTAAAATTAGACCACACATGGCCTCGATTTCGCCAGGTGGGCTAAAAGCGGACTACACGTAGCCCGTCTAATTTAGAGCGAAATCGTGGCTACATATAGACCATGTCATGAAATGACACTTATATCTTTGTATATATTATTGACACTGCGAACATGATGAGATAGCAACCATCTCATGCGCTGCCTGGCCAAAAACTACAGTGAATCAGGTTTGACTATAAGTGGGCTACAGATAGCCGCTCGGACTACGAGCTAAATCGTGGCTATGCACAGGCTACGTATTGAACATGTCAAAGAAATGAAACCAAACACCTTGTAACGCTGTTGACTTTGCTTACATGATGGAATATCATACATCTCACAAGTTATTTTGCCAAAAAACGACATGAAACCAAATTCAAGGTTATTTGGGCTTGAAGTGGGTTACACTATATCGGGTCTATACTTAACCGAGACGTTGAAATGATGGCTATTGCTTGCTGGGAGGTGACCGCTGCGCCTAATGTCTGCATTTACCTCTCTTCACTTCATTCACTTCATTCATGAACAATCTTCGATAAGTAAAAATGTCAACTATTCTAAAAAAAATAATAATAATTGTGAGAGAAAAAAATGAGGAGAGAGGGGAAAACACGAGTTAGTCACTAAAATCCACAGCTAGTTTATGTGACTAAAGCTGATGATGGAGTGGAACCGCAAATAGACCGGACACATGGAGCAGATAAAAACACAGCGTCACCATCCCCACAGATTTTAGGTTAGTTTGATTATTAACTTGATAGATGTATATTGCTTTTTGTGTTTGAAATAACTCTATGGGCCTACATTCGCTTATGGGTTGAGAAATTCATTTTGCGCGTCATGATGTAAGCTTTTTAAACGCATTTTAAGCATTGTGGTTTAAAAACTAATTTAACTATTCAGGGACATTAAGCAGTGGCAGAATTCATTTTGGCAAATGCGCGCGTTGAAACGGTTTCTGATAACTGCAGAGCGCACTTGCTCGTACAGAGCCTGACTAAACTAAAGAGTTATTTTTCGCGCCTTGTGTTTAAACGTTCGAATACACATAGTTATGTGTCCAAATGCCTGTCTCCTCGTCAACACAGTCATTTGTGTCTTAAATTAACGTTAATAGTTAAAGATAAAGCATGTGCTTTATCCTGGCATTATATGATGAGATTTTAAAGGGATATAGTTCACCAAAAAAAAAAAAATACTGTCATCATTTACTCAGTTTCAAGTTGTTCTGAACCTGTATGAATTTCTTTGTTCTCCTCAACAGAAGATATTTTGAAGAATATTCGTAACCACCAGAAAGTTTCGGGTCCCGGTTGACTGTGTTTTTTTCTCCATACTATGGAAGGCATGGGGGCACATGACACTGTTTGGTTACCAGTATTGTTCCAAATATATATGTTTACATTCAACAGCAGAAGGAAACTCATACAGGTACAACAACAACATAGCTTGAACTATGAACTATTCCTCCAAAGCAGCCTAATATAGTTGCTGTGGCTATTTGTGTCAATAATGTAAATTAAACATTAGAAAGAAAATCACTCACTGTCCTTGACCGAATCCCTTTTGTAAAATAATGTATATTTAATTTATACAGTGAAGGCTATTCAGTCTATTTGTGGTCTATTTATTTTATACAATATAATATTTCTTATTCAGTGCTTTAAGTGTCAGTAGACTAGTATTTTTTTATTTATTTTGTGATATTGGAATTGGTAACAAGAATTATGAAATTGCAATGCATCAAAAATTTTGATTGGATAAAAATCCTATATATATATCATTATTATGATGGGGGCCCTGCAGTAAGTCATAGCCCCGGAGCCCAGTGAGGTCTTAATGCGGCCCTGGGCAGAGTGTGTCTGTTTTGCACTCTTGATATTTTAGAGTGTCACCCCTTCATTACTGTGCATTTTTTTTCTGCATCGTGAATGATTTGTATATTGTACACACAAAAAGTTATCTGTATTTTCGTATATTTTTGCATATTTCCCATTCATTTCTAATGGCGGTAATTTTTGACCGCAAACAAGTGACTATTTTTTTTATGACCATTTAGCTTTTTCAAATCGTCCACAAATTTTTTGTGGTCAAATAGTGACTGCCATAAAAGTCAAGTCAAGTCAATTCACCTTTATTTATATAGCTGTTGTGACAAGTCAGAAGCGTGTGGATCCATTTACAGCTTTTATTAAGAATGGTCAGACAATACAAGGTCAAATACCGGCAAGGCAGAACAGCAGAGGCAAGGCAGAGACAGAAACGGGTACCAGGCGAGAGATCGGGGCAGGCGGCTATCAAACAGAGTCCAGGTGAAACAATCCAAGTCGGGGCAGGCGGGTAACAATCAGAGAATAGGAAACAGTCCAGGATCAGATGCACCGAAAACAAACACGGGTATAACACTCGGAAATGACAGCCAGGGCAAATCAAGACTTCACAGAGAGTCTGTGTGTGGCTTATATGTGAGTGTGTAGATGGGGTACAGGTGTGGATGTGTAATCAGTCCCAGGCATGAGGGGTGATGGGATTTGGAGCCCGAATGGGAATGTCTAATATTCGGGAGACGGTTCCCTCTGGTGGTGCGGAGGAGGCAGTAAGGGAGCCTCCTCTGTAACAATAGCGCTTTTAACAATACAGATTGTGTCAAAGCAACTGTACAGCATTAATTAGGAAAATAGTGTCATTAATGCTAAATTACAATGGTAAACACTCAATTTTCAGTTAAAGGCAGTTCATCATTGAATTCAGTGATGTCATCATTCAGTTCAGTTCAGTTTAAATAGTAAACTGAAAAAATAAAAATAAATAGTAAACTTGTTCAATCAAGTCGATGATATCGCTGGAAATGAAGTGTCCCCAACTAAGCAAGCCAGAGGCAACAGCGGCAAGGAACCAAAACTCCATCGGTGACAGAATGGAGAAAAAACCTTGGGAGAAACCAGGCTCAGTCGGGGGGCCATTTCTCCTCTGGCCAGACGAAACCAGCAGTTCAAATCCAGGCTGCAGCAAAGTCACATTGAGCAGAGGACTCAACTGGTTCCTGTGGTCTTGTCCCAGTGGCCGTCTAGGAGACAAGGTCTTTACTGGGGATCTGTCTCTGGGGCTCATCTAGTTGTCCTGGTCTCCGCTGACATTCATGGCTGTCGAGGTCATCTCTAGGTCCTGATCCATCTGAGCTGGATACATTCTGGATCCGGGTGACTGCAGTGACCATCTGATCTGGATACTGACTGGATCTGGTGGCTACGGTGACCTCGGAATAAGAAAGAAGCTGAGTATCATCAGCATTACAGTGAAAGCTAACACCGTGTTTCCTGATGATATCTCCCAAGGGTAACATGTAAAGCGTGAAAAGTAAGCCTTGAGGTACTCCATACTGCACTTGTGATCGATATGAGTTATTTACTTGTTTAGGAAGGTCCCATTGAGATACAATATCTCTTCTACCAGGGAGTCCTGGTTAAGATAGGTAGCAAAGGACAAATTTATACACAAAAAGTAATACACATCACCACACAATGAACAAACATAAAACACAATTTTCTAAAAACAATACAAATCCTAGTCCATTATTAAAACATGTACACTGTTCTATGTAAACAGACTTTCAAATATTTTTAAACATATCGAGAGATGGTACAGATTCCATATGTAATGTACCTTGAAGCTCATTCCATACATACGGAGCATAATTAGAAAAAGCAGAACGACCTATCTCTGTATGAAAAATCAGCATCTTAAGTAAGAGTTTATCTGTTGATCTGGTATTATAAATATTTGTGCAATATGTCAACAAACTAGATATATACTGTGGTAATTTGCCCACTAAAGCGTTTAAAATAAAAATTAACATGTTTTTTTCTCCTTAAGTGCAATGAAGTCCATTTAGTCATTTCATATAAATTACAGTGATGTGTGCAGACACTTGTATGGGATTACCTTTGTGCCAATTAAAATTAATGTAATTTTCAAGAAATTAATGAAAATATAAATTGAAACTGAATAAAATGTCTTTGAAACTGAAAAAAAATTAAATGCAGGCAAAATCTTTGACTTTGTTTTCAATACACTGCATGTTTTGCAACTGTTTTCTCTTCTTTCATTAGCTGATTTGAACTTACAAATGCGCTTCCAGAGTTTTCATTTACACTTCTGAAGTTTTCGTTCGCCATTCTGACACAAATCTTTCGTGGGGGCGGGGCTAGCAGCAGTGTGTTCTCATTGGCTACTGAGTTTTTGATTGACAGCTTCTTGACCAGGAAGTGTATGGGATTACCTTTGTGCCAATTAAAATGAATGTAATTTTTCAAGAAACTTATGAAAATATGAATTGAAACTGAATAAAATGTCTTTGAAACTGAAAAAAAATTAAATGCAGGCAAAATCTTTGACTTTGTTTTTAATACACTGCATGTTTTGCAACTGTTTTCTCTTTTTTCATTAGCTGATCTATACTTACAAATGCGCTTCCAGAGTTTTAATTTACGCTCCTAAAGTTTTCGTTTACGCTTCTGAAGTTTTCTTAAGTTTACTTGATTTAGCCCAATCATTACAGGACCTGGTTATCTACATACAGTTACAGTCTTCAATTGGATCATATTTGCTTCGATTAGTTCATATTTTGCCCCAGCACATAATGTACAGTACTAAATGTACTGTATCTGACAATGGCCGATGCCATTTTACAAGCGCGCTGTCAATCACTGCACTGTCAACTTTAGCAATGTAAAGCCTTTTTACCATGCTTTTTCTGTGTCCAGATTTGACTGTAATAAGAATGCAAAAATGGTCACTTCAGATGAATATTTCGGGGTATTTCGGGCAAATCCTAATACATGCAAATAATTATGACTGAAAATAGTTTCCAGTAACTAGGGTATACACAGGCATGGATATATAGGGCTATACAGCCATCTAATGGTTACACAAGGGTATTACAGATGATAAATGGTGCATCATTTTGAGGTATTTAGTACCAAGTTAATACTAATATATATATATATATATATATAAAATAATTATATTGTGTGTTTAAGTTTGAAATGTTTAATGGGAGTTCAAAGCAGTTTGTGTTTTTAGACTATAATACATGTCCTTTCTCAATTTCCAGGGAGCGGAGCAACTTTTCCATAAACAAACTTCTGATGCTGACCCAGAGGATGTAATGGTAGTACCAGAGATCCATTGCCCCCATCAGACAAGATTCTTACTTTGTTCAGACACCTCACCTTTGAATGACTGGGATCTAGATCTTTAGACACCTGATATTACGCAAATATTTTAATTTCTTCAGAGCTCTAGATTAAAACAAACACAGTTCACAAGTACACAAGAGGTTGCACTTTATTCGTATTAGTCTATGCTGATCTTGGATTAGCATACCAACAGCATTTGATTGTTAAGAGGATAGTTCACTCAAAAATAAAAATTAATCTCATCTTCCTCTCATCTTTTACTCACCCTCATGCTGTCCCAAATGCATATTACTTTCTTTTGACTGGACAGGTAAACACAAATTAAGATTTTTAGGCAAATAATCGTCTGTACTTCCTCAACAGACAAGAAAACAGCCACTTTTTGATTGTTAAAAAAGGTGCGCTTGTTCAAAACAGTTGCGTTCGATCCTTCGCTGGCTGTGCTGATAGCAGAGGAGCGGATCCAGCAAGCTTGATGGGGCGACGCGTCATGAAAAAGGTTTTCAGGAGTCGCGGCAATAGAGGCAGCGCAACTATAACGACATGTGAATAATCCCGCCCACTCTAAAGCAGTACTGAACTGCAGTGGAAACGCAAACCGAGCCGAACCGTGCCGTGTCATACCATACTGAGCCATGCCGAGCCGAGTCGTACCACGCAGTGGAAAAGCACCATATCTGATACTGGAACGGACGGCCGGAATTACTTTTAAATAACAGTAACAAGTAATCTATAATGTATTACAGTTTGGAAGTAACTTGCACAACACTGTTCATAAAGTCATTACTGCTGTGCTGTTAAGAAATATCAACACCAATTGATGCTTTATTTTTCGTTAATTTAGCTACTGTATTGAATAAATACCTGGGGTTATGTTTGTTTTCTTCTAAAAGAGGCGAAAAGTAATCAGATCTAGCAGTTTTTAATGTTTTTCTGTAGGATAGGGTACTTTTCCACCAAGCAATACAAAATACCTCTAGTTTTGTTTTCCTCCAACTGCGCTCCATTTTCCGGGCTGCTTTCTTTAGGGTGTGAGTGTGTTCATTATACCACGGTGTCAAACTGTTTTCCTTAATCTTCCTTAAGCGTAAAGGAGCAAACGTATCTAAAATGCTAGAAAAGAGAGAGTCCATAGTTTCTGTTACATCATCATTTTGTTCTGAGGTGTTGGAAATGCTAAGGAATTGCGATAAATCAGGAAGATTACTTACAAAGCAGTCTTTTGTGGTAGAAGTGATGGTTCTACCATACTTGTAACAAGGAGTATAATTTACAGTTTTAACTATATGAAGTTTTCACAAGACTAGATCATTATCTGAGATATCATCTCTTGGCTGCATAATTTCAAGACCATCAACTCCTTGTGACAGTATTAAATCTAGAGTATGATTTTGACAATGAGTAGGTCCTGACACGTGTTGTCTAACCCTAATAGAGTTCAGAATGTCTATGAATTCTAATCCCAATGCATCTTTTTCATTATCAACATGGAAATTAAAATCACCAGCAATTAATACTTTATCTGCAGCCAGTACTAACTCGAATATAAAATCAGCTAATTCTTTAATAAAGTCTGTGTGGTGCCCTGGTGGCCTGTATACAGTAGCCAGTACAAATGATGTATCATTAACACTTGTTTCTCTGGATAATGTTATATGAAGCTCCATTACTTCAAATGAGTTATACTTGAAGCCCGCCCTCTGAGAAATACTGAAAATATTGGTATAAATTGTAGCACCTCCCCCTTTAACTTTTGGATGTGGCTCATATTTATAACAGTAATCTTGGGGGGTAGACTCGTTTAAAATAAAGTCAGCAAGTTTCGTACCATTCCGATGAAGTAGCGATTTTTTTAATAAAAAAAAAAAACAATTTTCAGTCTAAAATGACCGAACAATACCAGAGGGTTAAAAGGTATTTCCTTTATTAGATGTTAAGACATTCCCCTGACATATTATTGTGCTGGATGCATGGCCATAGCCAGCTATGAGGTCACCGAGGTCCGGACGTCAGTAAATTTTCCATGTTCAAAAATAAAATCTGTTTTCTGAATGACTAATTTGCCATTTAAAGTTCCTCATATGAGTGTCTGCATGTATAGCTAATTCAATTTAGACAGTTTGCTAGAATTTTTCGTGTCCATGGTGTAATGAATCAGCTCATGGGAAATATGAATAATTAATCATAACTAGTTATAATTAATTATGAATATTTTAGATCCGCTGTAGATATTTAGCTGACCTCTCAGGGTCAAGTCCAATGAGAGATACAGAAATTCCAAGCGGGAGGTGGCAATTGCTGGAGGGCTTTATGACCCTTTGTCTCCAAGCATGGTAATTTGCAAAGGGACTTGAGTCGAAATTACTAAAGATTCTCAGGACACTAATATATATTGCCTATGTACCAACATATAATATACACGCTTGTTTAGATCATCAGAAGACTAATTCATAGATACTAAACATGGTAGGGTTATATATATGTAAGATGACAGCAAGGAATGTTTCGATCATAAGGCTACATAAAACAGTATACCATCTCAAAGACAAAATACACCATGACAATAATATACACCATGACCTGAAGGCTATGTGTGTTCATTCAAATAAAAGTTTTCCTATCTCCTCCCCCCCCCCCCCCTCGCAGGTTCGGACTCTTGGCTGAGGGGGTGTGGGCCTGCTAGTCAGGGTAAGTTCTGTTTCGTGTTTTCCCTGTCTGTTCACCTTGTAGTCTACAAGCATATTCGAAACAGTTCTCTTTTCAAGTCCTGTCTGATGGCTTTTTCCAGCGGCGCTTGGTGTCCAGCGGCTGTTAGAGCCTCCTGAAGACTGGTGATTTCCTTCTGTCGCACCATTCTGTGAGGTTCTTTGCATCCATTCTGTGCTTTCTCTCGTTGAGCAGGTGTCAGTTCTCTGCAGAATTCTGTGATTTGCATTTTCAGCTCATTTACCTCCTGTCTAAGGCCCTGGAGGGTGTGGACCGAGGAGAGGATGATGCTGGTCAGGTGTTCACTTATGTCGCAGTCTCGCTGTTCCTTTGCTGGAGCCCACAAGGACTCCATTCTGCTGGGGTCCTTGTGGGCTACCGCCGTGATCTGTTGCTTGCGATCATTTACCTCCTGTTTCAGACCCATAAGGTTGTGGGCCAGGCAGATGATGATCTTGGTGAACTCTTTGTAGCCATAACTCTCGCTTGAGTCGTGAGTCTGTGGTACTCTTCCCTCTGTGTCCAGTTGCTTTTGGCTCAGTAGGTGGTAAGGGCTAGAGACTACTACAAGATCAAAACAGAGTGTGAATGCTAAAATAGGTTTGGGTCAGCATATGTTTGCTGAAAAGGGTGTAAACAGGGTTTTGATTGATGACTTAAGACTACTCTTATTGTCAAATTATCACTCAGAATTTACTGATGGATCCCAAACAGGCTCAATCTCTGAGGAAGTGAAGGAGAAAAGGGAAAAGCAGAAGGAAAAGGTGAGCATTTCTATTCAGATTATGCTTATTATATGGTGCTCAGGATGATAGTTATGCCCTAGTGTTTGTCTAGATGACTTGTGTAACAGGGTCATAAAAATTAGGGCACATATTTGAAAATAAACAAATCAAAATAGAAATGTCTCTGGTTCCTTTTGAGGTTCAGAGAGAACATCAAAACAAAGGGGGTATAACATGTAAATGGATTTAAATTTAGCTGACTGCTATTTTTAAAACAAGGTAATCAATCTGGTATTAGGAACAAATAGCAGCACTAGTGATTAGTGTGTTACTAAAAGCACCCAATACCTTAATGATTCTTCTCTAGATAGACAGTTAAGATGTAATTAAATTTAGATTTAATTAGCTAGTAACTAAGCAATAGCATCCAGGAAGGATACACCTAAGATAGTTAAATAGTTCGCTGAGACGAATTGAAGATTGAGAAACATAGAAAAAGAAGGAAAAGAAAGGGGAAAATCAGAAACCAGGGATTAGGCTAAGCCTATTTTAAAAAGTTGCACACAGTTTTAAAACATGGTGCTTTCAGTCCTTCAAGAGTTGTTGCATTAAATAAGCACTTCTGTGAGTTTAAACAAGCCAGCAACTAGGGACACAACAGCGCATCTCAAGTCACGCTCTATTTTAACCTGGACTATCACGCACACATTTTTAGGTTGACAGTGTTTAAACTCTCGTTACTCTCGACAGTTGGTATTGGAAAGGGTTAAAGCTTAACTCAGTACAGAGAAGAGACATAAGGAATGAAATTTATGGAACCATTTGCATATTCAGCAGATCTACACCTGAGGGAAACGTCAGATTCTTAGTTCAAACACACCTTGGTGTAGGGTATCAGACCGAATCAGACAATGTGACCTGAAGGCTATGTGTGTTCATTCAAATAAAAGTTTTCCTATGAATTAATTAGTAGAAAAGTCCATTCCTTCTGTGCCTTGGGGATTTTCCTTATGAAAAGACAGTGCTTTTCCCTGCTCACATTCCATGAGGTCGTAAAAGTATCTGGTGTCAGGGTTGCCATGGTTTGGTGTCATTTGCAGACATCCTGGCATCCAGTTTATTGGGTGAGGGGATTGTGGCGATTTGTTAATCTAATGAAGAACTGATTTGTTAAATCAAATGAAAAATTGTGTGTTTGATTGGTCCAGATGCTACAGTGGTGTGAAAATGATGGATAACTATACATGTCGCTGCGAGACACTGGCGAAGTGAACGATGCTTGAGAGAGGGCGCTATCATCCAGCTATTATAAGCTTCTTTTGTCTTGTCTTTTCCTCTTAATTTGACACTTTAGAAAGTTAATGAAGTGGGAAGCTGCATTTTGGGGTTAGCGATATCCCTAGTTTACAAAAGATTTAAACAAATTTTGATTTATTTTTCAGTTTTTATTTGTTTTCATAGCAATATCTGGAAACACTGCATCGTCGGCACAAAACTGACCGTAATCAAAAAAGCCCATGGACAGATTATTGTTGACAGGATTCCACATTCCGTAAGGCAAACTCCAAAAAAAAGAAATTCTGTCTGAAACGTTACACAACAGCAGAATTTAACAATAGTACAGAGATCTGTAAAACAAGTAGGTTAAGTAATTAAATGAAATATGCAAACACTAACCATAAAGAAGCATATGCTAGAAGTTAAAGTCATGCTAAAAACATTCATAAGAGCACTAGATTAAGTTATCAATATAGCAATGCTTATTAATGAAAACTATAACAGTAAGTATTGTTGCATGAATAATAAACAAATGATAAAATGATCCACCCCTAACCTATAGTAAAATATTTTGATGCACTATATATGGTCTAATTGAACAATGTCAAACCACCCCCCC
>NW_015505391.1:50713-81269 GCF_001515645.1 Sinocyclocheilus grahami | reverse complement strand
CCCCCCCCCCCCCCCCCCCCCAAACAGAGAAAACATCTTTCACAAACATCTACATTTCTCTCTCTTTTAAAAGTTTTTAGTTGTATGAGTAGTATTTATACAGTATGTGTTAAGGAACTGCTCCGAGACTGAGTGAGGATCCAAATGCAGTGTTTATTAGGACAGTCCAGAATCATAATCAAACAGCAGGCAAGGGTCAACACACATAGGCAATCAGTCCAACTAAACAAGGCAGGGAACACAGGCACAGGCAAAGGCAAAGGCAAAGAAACAGGAGAAACGCTCAGAGATGCAGGGTAACACTTGCAAGACTTTGCCAAAGCACAGGGGGAAAATGCAGGGTATAAATAGGGAGAGACAAGCAGGATAACGAGGTAAGAAGGGAAAGGAGCTAATTAAACACCATAGGAATTAACAAGGGGAACCATGACAACAAACAAGGCAGAGGGGCAAAGAGCAGATGAGAACAGGCAAGGAATCATGGGAAATGAAGTCCCAGGTAGAGTGGCAGAGTCAGAGATTGAGGGCCCTCCGGTGGAGCTCATGGGCACTAGAGTTGGAGATCGTGACAGTAGGTGATATAATAGCACAATTCTTAACCCCACCCCAGACGTCACTAATTTTCAAACACTGGTTACGGCTATGGCTGGATGTCTGACTATGAGGGACAAAGAGATGATACTGAGAGAGAGACGGGGGATGCGTTCCATTCAAAAATGATTACGCTACTCTTTTCGTCATTATCATCCGATGTTACAGCTTAGGTGCACTGAAAAGTGTGGGCCTCAAAAATAGTCTTTTTAATCTGAATTATTAAAGCATTAAGCCCCAAGTTTACAGTTAATTTAGGGCAAGGGTAGGGTGTACAATATTTATAATCTACTATAGGCCTATCATAATTGTTTTAAAGATGTGCCAGCTATTATGGAATATGTCACTCACTTTTCAAAAAACAAACAAAAACACATCTTGAGAGTTTAAAAGCACTCACTGCATGATTAAACCTATTTGAATGCAGTTAGAATGATTCTATAATTCAAGTTAAGAAAGCAAAAATATATTTTTTTATATTTATTTTTATGGGATATGTGAACACGATCGCGAATGTGACATTGAGTTTATACCACAGTTCAAGAAACAAGAAGTTAATATTGAATGAGTTACTACATTTTAGACACACATTGTCTGTTTTATGTTTCTGTTTCACTAACGAAACAAGCCGGGCATTTGTGAGTTAACACCACGGTGAATCTGTTTATGAACTAATAAAGTGAGCCAATGATTCAAGGATGAACATAAATACAGTCACTTGCTTAGTTTGTAAATAAACCAGCTGTTTTAAACGAGTTGAAATGGCCATCTACTTGCAGTTTTAGTGCCATATTTATTTGCTCATGATCAAGAGGCCTAAACCAGCCAAGGTACCAGCACAAAAACACACTCAGACAAATATTGTTTAATTGTAATTGTAATATCGTTTAATTGTAAAAAATATTGATATATCATTTTTGTCTGATTGATATATATAATTTTTTGGCGGGCTGAGGGAGGGGGGATTTTCTGTGAAAATCTTGTTTAATAACACGCTATAAATAAACAAAAGCTTATTTGTAAAAAAAAAAAGAAAATTTTTGATTAGCCTTTGTTTAGCATTTTAAATTAACTGAAAATGTATTTTATTATCAAGTGAGTACATCAACCGCTCACCATTCAACATTATGGTCACAGACACAGTCACATGACCAAAGTGAATAGATCAGGGAAACATTCTGGGTGCAGGACAGGGGGGGGGAAATAAAACATAAGAAAATAAACCTTTACAATGATGACAGCAATGTCCAAGTGAAATAAACTGCATAGTAAGCATAACCTATTTTTTATTTACTTTTTTTTTTTTTCATTGTAAGTCATGAAGTCAATCAACATTTAACGTTGTTGCCTGAGAGGGAAAATTGATTAACGTCATAATATCAATTCATTTCTGAGTCAAGTCAAGAAATCTTTATTTGTAAAGCACTTTATACAATACAGATTAACAAGTGTTAAACATCAGGTATCAGTGTTTCCGAGTATCTATACTGTCACGGTAAAATAAATAGTAAAAAAAAAGTCACAATATGTTTGTGAATGAGACATTTCCATTTTAAATTGTGTAAATAATGTAGCTCTCCTTCAAGGGAACTTGCACTGCGTCCTCTGAAGGACACTATGGGGAATGCCATCAGCATGACCGGTGTGTCTTAAGCATGTGTGAAAACACTTCCAAATTTATTCGCAGTTGTGTTAACGTCTTATTAGTATTCACCTTTGGCTTTCTCCTCAATCTCAGAGTCGACACCTGGCCACCAAAGGTAGCTACGGGCGATTTCCTTCATCCGAACTACTCCACAGTGCCCAGAATGAAGCTCTTCCAGTACTCGTTGTCTCAGTGGTGGTGGAATAATGACCCTTGAGCCCCACAGTAGGAGGGATGACATTTCTCCCACTTCCCCTCTGAGCTCGAGATCCAAAACCTTGGACATCACTGGGTCAGTACATGTGTGCTTTTTTTACCTGAGCTGCCGTTACAGGGGAATTGTTCACCTCTTTGAAACAGAATTTTTTTTTCAGCCTTTGCTGGTTCCAGATGAACAGTGGTAGATGAACCGGCAGTAGGGAGGGCTTGTCAGCATTAGCATGATGCTCTGATCGTCTGTACTTGATATCATACTGATGCGCAGATAGGAGAAGGGCCCAATGCTGCATTCTTGCAGCTGCAAGTGAAGGAATGCCCAAATGTGGGCCAAAGATGGAGGTGAGAGGCCTGTGATCTGTTAGGAGTGTAAATCGCCTTCCAAACAAGACTTGATTAAACTTCTTCACCCCAAACATAATAGAAAGGGCCTCACGCTCAATTTGGGCATAGCTGCATTCTGCCTTGCTCAAAGTTCGTGATGCGATGCAATGCATTGTTTTTCCTCACCCGATGGCATGATGTGTGACACATCCGCCCCCACACCATAGGGCGATGCGTCACATGCTAGCTGCACTGGCAGGGCGGGGTTGAAATGAGTGAGGGCTGTTTTCACCTCAATGAAAGATTACTCACATTGTTTAGTCCATTCCCACTTTTTGGATTTATTCAGTAGGTCATGCAATGGTTTTAGCCTGTTTGGTACAAATTTTGCGTAATAAGTCAACAGCCCCAAAAAAGTCTGAAGCTGACTTGCAGCTGGTGCTTCCACTATCGCCTTCACCTTCGAGGGTGCCTTATGCAGCCCCGAACCATCAATCACATGGCCCAAATACTCCACAGCAGGGCAGAAAAACTCACACCTGTCCTTCCTGACTTCCAGTCCAAAACTCTGCAGTCTCCTCAAGGTGGCTTCCAGGTTACTCAAATGTTCTTGCTCATCCTTTCCAGTGATCAGCAAATCATCAAGGTAACACTGCACTGTCAGTCCAATGAGGATCCAGTCCATTGCTCTTTGGAACAGTGTCGACGCTGAGGTAATCCCAAATGGAAGTCTCTGATATTGATACATTCCCTTATGTGTCACGATGGTAAGGAGATCTTGAGAGCTTGGGTCCACACATGCAACTGCAAGTAGGCCTGGCACAAATCTGTTTTACTGAACCGTTGACCCCCAGCCAGACTGGAAAAGAGATCCTCTATGGAGCTTGGGTCCACACATGCATCTGCAAGTAGGCCTGGCACAAATCTGTTTTACTGAACCGTTGGCCCCCAGCCAGACTGGAAAAGAGATCCTCTATAAGTGGCAGGGGGTACTGCTCTGGGATCAGAACCAGATTTACAGTAGGTTTGCCGCAATGGACGGTGCTAACGCTTATACCGGTGTTAAGCCGCAACACTGGTCACGTCACTTTCCCACCGTGGCACCGACCCCCACCATCGTTTAGATTTTTTTATAGTAGTAAAAATCATTTAGTTCAGTAAAAGAACAGACACTACAATTAAAAACTGAACGTGGCTGCTCAATGCAGCGTGCCGAACAACAGTCGCATCACAGATCAGATTTCATTTATCCAGTGAGGAGAGTGAGTCGAGCTGACTGACAAGAAGAGTGAGGTGAGACAGACAAGACTATGGCGGATGATTTAATTTCGAAACGAAATGCAAAAGCGCCTGTTTGGCAATATTTTGGATTTTGAAAAGCCTGTTGACTTTTGCAGTTTATCTAAGATGATTTTGGAAGTTTTTTTTTAAACATTTGTTTCTTATTTAATTGTTCCACAGTGTTTGCTGATTTTTATTTCATTTAAACTTTGTATAATTTATTTATTTTATTTGACATTAAGGTGTATGCCGTGCCTCCAAGCTTTCTTATTCGTTTTGCTTATAAACATTTATTCTTATTTATTTGGTTATATATTATACATGCTTACTTATTTCCAGTTTTGTATACCTATTTAAACTTTATGTAAGTTATTTTATATTAGGCATAGGCTTCCCTATAGCATGCTGTATTTTTATTTGTTTTGTTAATAAAAGTTCTATGTTTACATATAGGCTAAAGTGAGTTTGACGTTGTATTTTGTTGTTGCATTCAAGCAATTGTTCGTGTCCATTTAATGCAATTGTAAAATGCGCACAGTGCTTTTAAGCTATTTAAAAGCGAAGGAAAGCGAGGAAAAGAGGTCAAATTCAAACGAACAATTGCTTTACACCAAATTGCCGCTATTTAAAAGTGAAAGTAAAATGCTCACGCCACTTTTACAAGCTATTTAAAAGCGAAGGAAAGCAAGGAAAAGAGGGACCGCCCCGCCCCCACGGTGATACCGGTATTACCGGTGTTGTCACTTGTCGATTAACCGGTGGGAACATTTCCTCACCGTCACAACCCTAATATACAGTCACCTTAAAATCTCTGCATAATCGAAGGGACCCATCCTTCTTTATGACCGGTACAATTGGTGCAGCCCAGTCACTCATGTGTGCTGGTCGCAGAACTCCAGCCTTTACCAGTCTCTCCAGTTTAGCTTCAACCTTCAATTTCACTACAATGTCCTTCATATTTCCGAGTCCATCCCTAAACACATCCGAGTACTTGTTTAGAATTCCTTGGAGTTTTGTATTTCCGCTGACCAGATGTACCTCTTGCCAATTCAGCTAAAATCTTTTCCAGCCAAGTCCTTCCTAGTAAGGCTGGGTGATTGCCCTTAATAAAATAGTGGTAGTTTCCTTTTTTGCATATTGAGTTCAACTGTTACCTCAATTACCCCTTTAACAGGAACTATCTCACCAGTGTAGCTCTTCATTGTAATGTTGGATGGCTGAGGGGTGCGATGCGGCAGCATTTCTTTAAATGTCATCTATGACACCAATGAAACTGCTGCAGCTCCTGTGTCCACCTGCATACGTACTGGTTTTCCATCTAGAAGAGGAGTCATCCAGTAACCTTGTTCATTGCCTGAAACAGATAAAACACATAAAGCATCCTCGTCCCCTGTTCCCGAATCACTCTGTGTTTGCTGGGTGCTTTCCATTTGATTCACATGCTTTTGTTTGAATTTCTGATGATGTTTCTTTTTAGGTCCAGTTTACTTGGTTGTGTCTTTCTATTTTTGTTTATTCTATTCAGGCACGCTCAATGTGACCTTTCTTGACACAATTTCTACAGTTCATGTCCTTGATGCCCCACTTTTCTGCATCGATAACATGCCTTTTCTGAGTTTGACTTGTTCCTTGCGTCTGAATAAACCCTGTGCACTCAAATGCAAAAACTGTGTATTTGAATTTTAGGTTTGCGTCAGGGAGCCTTATCAGTGGCGCATGAGATGCGGTGATGATGTAAGTGTCATTGTTGAATTTTTATGTTTTTGTCAAGATGCGCCACTGCTACGTTTTCCATTCAAAATACCAGCGAAATATAGAAGCTCAATGCGGAGAAGATATTATTTCGGTTAAAACCAAGAACGCATATTCGGCACATTTTTGAGATGCACAACTATGACTGTTGCACTCGCGTCTCGCACAAGAGATGAATAGAAAGCCATGTAAAGTTAAAAGAGGTTCAACTTTTAGAAAACACATTTCAAGAATTTGTGGGGGTTTTATTCCATTCCACTGCATCTCATTTGTTTTTAAATGCAATCGTGTGATATACTCTTTGGCTATTTTTATTAAGCTATGCATAAATACATGATGCTGTTTTGATCGTATTGTTTATAAAATTTACAAAATTATATCTGATTTATAAATATTAGTTTAGATGGTATGCACTTTTTATAGACAACTGTTATTTCATTGCATTGAATAAACTGTTTAATGAGGTGCATTATTTTGCTCATTGCGCCCTCCTGTGGCCTCAGGAGACAGACCAAATGTTTCCTTAACACTTATTTAACCTGCATATAAAATATAAGACAGGAGATATTTGTTTCAATTTTATTTTGTGTTTGACTGTTAAAACTAAAACAAGTTGTTGTTTGTCTTAATAAACTGGGTAAATTAAAAATACAGAAAAATAATTTCAACAAAGTTCCCTTCCCACTACGTTTCATGTACGTATACGAATTTCAGGACATGTATGTAATGTCCCAATACCTACAAAAAAGTCTCTTGGAGCGAAGTCCTAAACGCAACAGGAAGCCATTACGATTTTCCTCTGTGATTTTTGTGCAGTTTTTGCTATTTTAGGCCTCGTACTTTAACAAAATCCTCCTACAGTTTTCATCGGATAATCTTAAAATTTAGTGAGTGTAATCATAAGGCCTTTGTGATGCTAAATTGTGAAGATCTTGAGTTTTTGTTGAAGGGTGTGTCCCTGGCAGCCTGACAAATTTTGATGTTTCACATGAAACATGAAGTTGCTCTAACTCAGGCAAACAATGTCCAATCTACCCCAAACTTCACACGTTTGACGCCTGAACACATGTCCATGGCCATATTCAGTTATAGTCATAGCGCTAACTGCTGGCAACAGAAAGTGACATGTTTAACACTGTTATGGACTCCTAGCAACATATTAAAAAGCGTCAGCAAGTGTTAAATAGGCTAGCAACATGCTAGAAACTTGTTAAAACATGCTAGCAACAACTATTAATGCAATGAAGCAAGAAGTTGCTGTAACTCAGGCATGCAATGTCCAATCTGCCCCAAACTTAATATGCAAAATGCTAGAAACACTAATTTGCTAAAGCATGCTAATACAATGAAACAGGAAGTTGCTGTAACTCAGGCATGCCATGTCCAATCTGCCCCAAACTTAACATGTTTGAGAAGAGTCTTGGCATTCACACATCTACATGCCAATATTCAGTTATAGTCATAGTGCCACCTACTGTCAACAGGAAGTGAGATGTTTAACACTGTGATGCACTATTAGCAACACACTAAAATACACCATTGAGTGCTAAACATGCTAGAAACATGCTAAAATATGCTAGCAACACTTACTAAGTGCTAAAACACGCTATTAATTCCATGAAAGAGGAAGTTGCTGTTACTCATGCATACAATGTCCAATCTGCCCCAAACTTCACATGCTTGATAAGAGTCCTGGCCTGAAGACATCTACATGCTCATATTCGGTTATAGCCATAGCGCCACCTACTGGCAACAGGAAGTGACATTTAACACTGTGATGCACTATTAACAACACAGTAAAATATACCATTGTGTTAAACATGCTAGAAACATGCTAGCAACTGTAAGGGAAACAGGTCAATTTAGCTCAAAGGGAATCATTTAAGATTTTATAGGGAATTTGGACAGAATCACTGTTTTACTGCTGATCACTGAGTCGGCCAGTGATTAATTGAATGAGCCGTACAACATCAACTGCATGGATATTAATATCCAAAATATAGTGAAAACACTATTTATTAGCACAGTAACAAGATCGGCAGTTTTATTGGATAAATCTAAGACATATAAACTAATCGAACACAAACATACACACTCATACATTCACACAAGTTGCAGAAAGAGAGAAAGTGATTAAATAATTTGTTTAGAGGAGTTCAAATATGAAATCCCAAGTTTATAGCAATATACCTGAACAGCCATCAATTATCTAATTAACCCTCGCATTGAGTCTCTCAATGAGGCTATAAACTTTATATTAAATGCACCAGTTCAACTAGAATCTGGAGGTTGTACTTGTATTGCCTTTGTTTTAAGGGATTCCCTTTTGTTGTCATTGCAGAAAGGAGTTTCCCAAGGTTGCTGATTGGCTGGAAGTTCAGTGGTCGTTAGTAGTGGTTTGCGATTGTAGCTCCGCTTTTCTGTTCACTCATACATTCACACAAGTTGCAGAAAGTTGAGAAAGTGAGGAAAGAATGAGTTTAGAAGAGTGAAAATATGAAATCTCAAGTTTATAGCAATATATGCTATTGCATAGACCTGAACAACCATCAATCATCTAATTAACCCTCTCATTGAGTCTCTCAATGAGGCTATAAACTTTATATTAAATGCACCAGTTCAACTAGAATCTGGAGGTTGTACTTGTATTGCCTTTGTTTTAAGGGATTCCCTTTTGTTGTCATTGCAGAAAGGAGTTTCCCAAGGTTGCTGATTGGCTGGAAGTTCAGTGGTCGTTAGTAGTGGTTTGCGATTGTAGCTCCGCTTTTCTGTTGAATCTCTATCTTACTATCACTCTCTGTTGTTCAAAGTGATAAAATATAACTTAATTCCCACCATATTTCTGTTATTATCTATCAAACTAATCTGATTAATTTGATAGTTCGCTTTTATTCTAAAACCGCGAGTGCAGCGCGTTAGCATTCATTAGCTGGTTAGCTTGTCATTCGCGTTTCCATTCGCGTCTCTATTGCGGTTTTCTTTTTCTTTTTTCTCGCCCCGTTTCTTTTCTTTTTTGAAAATGATTACAAAAAGATATACATTCCAAGATTCAAAAACATGCAAATAAAATGTAAAGATGTGAATTAAGTGGGAAAACATTAATACATGATTTTAAGCTGTGAATGGGATATTCACAATGAATTGTTACATTATTGCATTGTATTCCAACATTTTCTTTTAAGTGGTAGAAACTGGAGTTGAAATGGCATCTGTAATATATTCAGTAACACTTCTAACACATACAGTGGGGGAAAAAAGTATTTAGTCAGTCACCAATTGTGCAAGTTCTCCCACTTAAAAAGATGAGAGAGGCCTGTAATTTTCATCATAGGTATACCTCAACTATGAAAGACAAAATGAGGGGGAAAAAAATCCAGAAAATCACATTGTAGGATTTTTAAAGAATTTATTTGCAAATTATGGTGGAAAATAAGTATTTGGTCAATAACAAAATTTAATCTCAATACTTTGTTATATACCCTTTGTTGGCAATGACAGAGGTCAAATGTTTTCTGTAAGTCTTCACACACTGTTGCTGGTATTTTGGCCCATTCCTCCATGCAGATCTCCTCTAGAGCAGTAATGTTTTGGGGCTGTCGCTGGGCAACACAGATTTTCAACTCCCTCCAAAGACTTTCTATGGGGTTGAGATCTGGAGACTGGCTAGGCCACTCCAGGACCTTGAAATGCTTCTTACGAAGCCACTCCTTCGTTGCCCGGGCGGTGTGTTTGGGATCATTGTCATGCTGAAAGACCCAGCCACGTTTCATCTTCAATGCCCTTGCTGATGGAAAGAGGTTTTCACTCAAAATCTCACGATACATGGCCCCATTCATTCTTTCGTTTACACAGATCAGTCGTCCTGGTCCCTTTGCAGAAAAACAGCCCCAAAGCATGATGTTTCCACCCCCATGCTTCACAGTAGGTATCGTGTTCTTTGGATGCAACTCAGCATTCTTGCTCCTCCAAACACGACAAGTTGAGTTTTTACCAAAAAGTTATATTTTGGTTTCATCTGACCATATGACATTCTCCCAATCCTCTTCTGGATCATCCAAATGCTCTCTAGCAAACTTCAGACAGGCCTGGACATGTACTGGCTTAAGCAGGGGGACACATCTGGCACTGCAGGATTTGAGTCCCTGGCAGCGCAGTGTGTTACTGATGGTAGCCTTTGTTACTTTGGTCCCAGCTCTCTGCAGGTCATTCACTAGGTCCCCCCGTGTGGTTCTGGGATTTTTGCTCACAGTTCTTGTGATAATTTTGACCCCACGGGGTGAGATCTTGCGTGGAGCCCCAGATCGAGGGAGATTATCAGTGGTCTTGTATGTCTTCCATTTTCTAATAATTGCTCCCACAGTTGATTTCTTCACACCAAGCTGCTAACCTATTGCAGATTCAGTCTTCCCAGCCTGGTGCAGGTCTACAATTTTGTTTCTGGTGTCCTTTGACAGCTCTTTAGTCTTGGCCATAGTGGAGTTTGGAGTGTGACTGTTTGAGGTTGTGGACAGATGTCTTTTATACTGATAACGAGTTCAAACAGATGCCATTAATACAGGTAACCAGTGGAGGACAGAGGAGCCTCTTAAAGAAGAAGTTACAGGTCTGTGAGAGAAAATCCAGAAAATCTCATTGTAGGATTTTTAAATAATTTATTTGCAAATTATGGTGGAAAATAAGTATATTGTCAATAACAATTTCATCTCAATACTTTGTTATATACACCTTTTGTTGGCAATGACAGAGGTCAAATGTTTTCTGTAAGTCTTCACAAGGTTTTCACATACTGTTGCTGGTATTTTGGCCCATTCCTCCATGCAGATCTCCTCTAGAGCAGTAATGTTTTGGGGCTGTCGCTGGGCAACATGGATTTTCAACTCCCTCCAAAGATTTTCTATGGGGTTGAGATCTGGAGACTGGCTAGGCCACTCCAGGGCCTTGAAATGCTTCTTACGAAGCCACTCCTTCCTTGCCCGGGCGGTGTGTTTTGGATCATTGTCATGCTGAAAGACCCAGCCATGTTTCATCTTCAATGCCCTTGCTGATGGAAGGAGGTTTTCACTCAAAATCTCACGATACATGGCCCCATTCATTCTTTCGTTTACACGGATCAGTCGTTCTGGTCCCTTTGCAGAAAAACAGCCCCAAAGCATGATGTTTCCACCCCCATGCTTCACAGTAGGTATGGTGTTCTTTGGATGCAACTCAGCATTCTTTCTCCTCCAAACACGACAAGTTGAGTTTTTACCAAATAGTTCTATTTTGGTTTCATCTGACCATATGACATTCTCCCAATCCTCTTCTGGATCATCCAAATGCTCTCTAGCAAACTTCAGACGGGCCTGGACATGTACTGGCTTAAGCAGGGGGACACGTCTGGCACTGCAGGATTTGAGTCCCTGGCGGTGCAGTGTGTTACTGATGGTAGCCTTTGTTACTTTGGTCCCAGCTCTCTGCAGGTCATTCACTAGGTCCCCCCGTGTGGTTCTGGGATTTTTGCTCACAGTTCTTGTGATCATTTTGACCCCATGGGGTGAGATCTTGCGTGGAGCCCCAGATCGCGGGAGATTATCAGTGGTCTTGTATGTCTTCCATTTTCTAATAATTGCTCCCACAGTTGATTTCTTCACACCAAGCTGCTTACCTATTGCAGATTCAGTCTTCCCAGCCTGGTGCAGGTCTACAATTTTGTTTCTGGTGTCCTTTGACAGCTCTTTGGTCTTGGCCATGGTGGAGTTTGGAGTGTGATTGTTTGAGGTTGTGGACAGGTGTCTTTTATACTGATAACGAGTTCAAACAGATGCCATTAATACAGGTAACGAGTGGAGGACAGAGGAGCCTCTTAAAGAAGAAGTTACAGGTCTGTGAGAGCTAGAAATCTTGCTTGTTTGTAGGTGACCAAATACTTATTTTACCGAGGAATTTACCAATTAATTCTTTAAAAATCCTACAATGTGATTTTCTGGATTTTTTTTTCTCATTTTGTCTCTCATAGTTGAGGTATACCTATGATGAAAATTACAGGCCTCTCTCATCTCATCTCTCATCTCAAGTGGGAGAACTTGCACAATTGGTGGCTGACTAAATACTTTTTTGCCCCACTGTAATACATGACTTGGATTTTGTAAATATGATTTTGGGTATTTTTGGTGAATTTTTCTAATATTCAAATCTATATTATTTCTGGGTCATGTGACCTGATGATGTCACACCAGTTGTAATATCTTCACACAATCCTGACACACATCATACACGACTTGAATTTTGGAAATATGATTTTGTGTATTTTTAGTGAATTTCATCAAATATTCAAATCTATCATATATTCAAATCTATATAACTTCCTGGTCATGTCAAGTCAAGTCACCTTTATTTATATAGCGCTTTTAACAATACTTAAAGAAGCAGTTACAGGTCTGTGAGAGCCAGAAATCTTGCTTGTTTGTAGGTGACCAAATACTTATTTTACCGAGGAATTTACCAATTAATTCTTTAAAAATCCTACAATGTGATTTTCTGGATTTTTTTTTCTCATTTTGTCTCTCATAGTTGAGGTATACCTATGATGAAAATTACAGGCCTCTCTCATCTCATCTCTCATCTCAAGTGGGAGAACTTGCACAATTGGTGGCTGACTAAATACTTTTTTGCCCCACTGTAATACATGACTTGGATTTTGTAAATATGATTTTGGGTATTTTTGGTGAATTTTTCTAATATTCAAATCTATATTATTTCTGGGTCATGTGACCTGATGATGTCACACCAGTTGTACAATCTGTATTGTTAAAAGCGCGATATAAATAAAGGTGACTTGACTTGACTAGATCTGAACAGCACATGTTCTTTAACACAGTTACATCTGTACACCACCTCTCATTGATGTAAAAGCATGTCCTGCCGCCGCGTGATTTCCCCGTTGATTCTGCGTCGCGATCCGCTCTGAACAGCTGAAAGCCCGGGAGACTCAACGCGCTGTCCGGAATGGCGTCATTCAGCCAGGTTTCCATGAAACACAGAGCAGCAGAGTTTGAAAAATCCCTATTTATCCGGGAGAGCAGAAGGAATTTGTCCGTTTTGTTGGGTAGAGAGCAGAGGTTCGCCAGATGGATGCTAGGCAACAGCATTCTGAAACCGCGCTGCCTGAGGGTGCTGGCTCGCTTCCCCCATCTGTGTGTCCTGAAGCGCTTGATCAGCGCCGCAGCTCCCCTGACTACAATGTCCAGCAAAACATCAGAATAGTCGAAAACCGGTGAAATATGGGGTGGTGTGTACTTCCGAATGTCCAGCAATTTGTCTCTGGTGAAACTGATTGCAGGGATATAATTAAAGGGCAAACTAATAAAAACATAAAAACAACTGTGGAGCACACCACGGAGGCAGCCATCAGCGTCGGCGCCATTGCGAATTGAGTCAGAGAGTCAGATACAGTAAGAATGTGAGGGCTGTAGATACGGCTTTGGATGCGACTAGCTCAGGGAGTCCTGTACATTGTTCAGTTACGGTTACAATGCCTCCGCAGCAGGGCGACTGGGTGACTGTGAGGCGGCATAGTTACGGGTCAAAACACTGCTCTTCCGTTCCGATCAAAACATCAAAGAGGTTCTCCCTACTCAGTGATGCACCTACTGAAAAACCTGATGAAAGTGTTCTAGTTATTGGCGATTCTATGGTATGGAACGTGAAAATAGAGACACCAGCCACCATAGTCCAATGTTTACCTGGAGCCAGAGCGCCTGACATCTTGGCAAATTTAAATGTGCTGGCTAATGCTAAACGTAAACTCAGTAAGATTGTTATTCATGCCGGCGCTAATGATGTTCGACTTCGCCAGTTGGAGATCAATAAAAATAACATTAAAGAGGTGTGTGAACTTGCAAGTACAATGTCAGACACTGTAATATGCTCTGGTCCCCTCCCTGCTTACCATGTTGATGAGATACATAGCAGACTGTCGTCACTCAATGGCTGGATGTCTAAGTGCTGCCCGCAGAATAACATAAGTTTCATAGACAATTGAATGAGTTTTGGGGGCAGACCTGACCTGTTGAAAAGAGATGGTCTTCATCCTTCCTGGGGTGGTGCCGCTCTTCTGTCTAGAAATATGGCACATAGTCTTAAGAGTTTGTACTTTACTTACTGGGGCCCAGGTTAGGAAACAGATAGACTGGCTAAACCGACCATCTGCTAGCCGCCTCACGTCACAGAAATCAGTTAATTCTCAGCACATAGAGACTCTTTCACCTAAATATCACACTATAGAGACTGTGTCTGTTCCCCGAACTAGAAAATACAAAAACCGTCCAAACCAATTTAAGAGTAACAATTTAATTTATGTTCATCAAATCAAAAACAGATATAACAAATGATAAATCTTGGCTTACTGAATATCAGGTCCCTTTCTACGAAAGCACTTTTTGTAAATATATGATCACTGATCATAACCTAGATGTGCTCTGTTTGACAGAAACCTGGCTAAAACCTGATGATTACATTATTTTAAACGAGTCTACCCCCCAAGATTACTGTTATAAACAAGAGCCACGTCCAAAAGGTAAAGGAGGAGGTGTTGCTACAATTTATAACAATATTTTCAGTATTTCTCAGAGGGAAGTATAACTCATTTGAAGTAATGGTGCTTCATATAACATTATCCAGAGAAACAAGTGTTAATGATAAATCCCGTGATGTTTGTACTGGCTACTGTATACAGGCCACCAGGGTACCATACAGACTTTATTAAAGAATTTGCTGATTTTATATCCGAGTTAGTACTGGCTGCAGATAAAGTTTTAATTGTTGGTGATTTTAATATCCATGTTGAAAATGAAAACAATGCATTGGGATCAGCATTCATAGACATTCTGAACTCTATTGGGGTCAGAAAACACGTGTCAGGACCTACTCATTGTCGAAATCATACTCTAGATTTAATACTTTCACATAGAATTGATGTTGATGGAGTTGAAATTATGCAGCCAAGCAATGATAGCTCAGATCATTATCTAGTCTTGTGCAAACTTCATATATCTAAAACTGTAAATTCTACTCCTTGTTACAAGTATGGTAGAACCATCACTTCTACCACGAAAGACTGCTTTGTAAGTAATCTTCCTGATTTATCTCAATTCCTTAGCATATCCAATACCTCAGAACAACTTGATGATGTAACAGAATCTATGGTCTCTCTCTTTTCTAGCATTTTGGATACGGTTGCTCCTTTACGCTTAAGGAAGATTAAGGTAAATAGTCTGACACCGTGGTATAATGAGCACACTCGCACCCTAAAGAGAGCAGCCCGGAAAATGGAGCGCAGCTGGAGGAAAACAAAACTAGAGGTATTTCGTATTGCTTGGCGGGAAAGTACCCTATCCTACAGAAAAACATTAAAACTGCTAGATCTGATTACTTTTCGTCTCTTTTAGAAGAAAACAAACATAACCCCAGATATTTATTCAATACGGTGGCAAAATTAACAAAAAATAAAGCATCAACAGGTGTGGACATTTCCCAACAGCACAGCAGTAATGACTTTATGAACTACTTTACTTCCAAGATCGATACTATTAGAGATAAAATTGTAACCATGCAGCCGTCAGCTACAGTATCGCATCAGATAGTGTGCTATAGATCCCCTGAGGAACAATTCCACTCATTCTCTACTATAGGAGAGGAAGAATTGTATAAACTTGTTAAATCATCTAAACCAACAACATGTATGTTAGACCCTATTCCATCTAAGCTCCTAAAAGAGGTGCTTCCAGCAGTCATAGATCCTCTTCTGACTATTATTAATTCGTCATTGTCATTATGTCCCCAAAACCTTCAAACTGGTTGTTATTAAGCCTCTCATCAAAAAAACCACAACCTGACCCCAAAGAACTGGTTAATTACAGACCAATCTCAAATCTCCCTTTTCTGTCCAAGATACTAGAAAAGGTAGTATCCTCACAATTATATTCCTTCTTAGAGAAAAATGGTATCTGTGAGGATTTCCAGTCAGGATTTAGACCGTATCATAGTACTGAGACTGCTCTCATTAGAGTTACAAATGACCTGCTCTTATCATCTGATCGTGGTCATATCTCTCTATTAGTGCTACTGGATCTTAGCACTGCGGACCCCTGGGAGATATCATCAGGAAACACGGTGTTAGCTTTCACTGTTATGCTGATGATACTCAGCTCTATATTTCTACACAGCCTGGCGAAACATACCAATTTGAAAAATTAACGGAATGCATAGTCGATAAAAAAAACTGGATGACGAGTTCTTAAATTCTTAAAAAACAGAGGTGTTAATTATAGGACCTAAAACCTCCGCATGTAATAACCTAGAACACTGTCTAACACTTGATGGCTGCTCTGTCAATTCTTCGTCATCAATTAGGAGCCTAGGTGTGCTATTTGATAGCAATATTTCCTTTGAAAGACACGTTTCTAGCATTTGTAAGCAGCTGGTCCAAAATGCAGCAGCTAGAGTTCTTACTAGAACCAGGAAGTATGACCATATTAGCCCGGTTCTGTCAACACTGCACTGGCTCCCTATTAAACATTGTATAGATTTTAAAATCTTGCTTATTACTTATAAAGCCCTGAATGTTTTAGCACCTCAGTATTTCTACGAGTTCTTATTGCATTATAGACCTCCAAGTCCGCTGCGTTCTCAAAACTCTGGCAATTTGATAATGCCTAGAATATTAAAATCAACTGCGGGTGGCAGATCCTTTTCCTATTTAGCGCCCAAACTCTGGAATAACCTACCTAACATTGTTCGGGAGGCAGACACACTGTCAGTTTAAATCTAGATTAAAAGACTCATCTCTTTAACCTAGCTTACACATAACACACTAACACATTTCTAATATTCAAATCCGTTAAAGGATTTTTAGGCTGCATTAATTAGGACAACCGGAACGTCTCAGTTACGTATGTAACCCTTGTACCCTGAAGGAGGGAATGGAGATGTCACGTCGGTTACCGACGAATTGGGATCTCGCTTGGAGAGACCAATCCACTTCACGTGTAAACTAAACGAGCCAATGCACTGAACTTGGGAGTGGATGCCGCTTAACTTGGGGGAACGCCGGGCGAACTGAATCGCATAGTCGAGTCTGATGGTCCGCCGGAGCCAGTGAGACTTTCAGGTAGCCAGGCACCCAGACACCGTACAAGCTGGACCAGCGGGACCACCGACGGACCCGCAGTGGGGCAGCGAGGTGGAACGCAGTGACCCGGTCCGTTGGGCGGACCAAAGAGGGGTCTGAGTGTGCGGTGCAACACTTACCTGGTTCCACGGTTTGGCAGATCCAGTCTGTATCCCGATTAGATGGTCACTGCAGTCACCCGGATCCAGTACGTATCCAGCCCAGATAATGGATCAGCACCTAGAGAGGACCTGTACAGCCCTGAATGTCAGCGGCGATCAGGACAACTAGATGAGCCCCAGAGACAGATTCCCAGTGAAGACCTTATCTCCTAGACAGCCAAGCCAAGACCACAGGAACCAGATGAGTCCTCTGCACAATGTGACTTTGCTGCAGCCTGGAATTGAACTGCTGGTTTCGTCCGGCCAGAGGAGAACTGGCCCCCCGACTGAGCCTGGGCTAACCTAAACAGGCCCAGTGCAGGCTTGCCCAGGCGAGGCCCACAGCTTTGGGCTCACTGCAGGCTCTCTGTGAGCAGGCCACACTAGCGGACTGTCCACATTAATCCCATGATAGCCCAGTGTGGGCCAGCCCGTTCGGGCCCAGAGCAAATTTTGTATCCTTTGGGCCCATGCAGTTTTTATGTCCCTGTAACGTAACTAGGAGAATACAAACAACATTGACTGGCCATTCTTTAGCCACTCAATTGAACTGGAATGGCTCAAACCAAAAGAGACCTTTTCAGATTGTGACGAGGGGGGGGGGGGCTGGGAGCGGTGGGAACGGAGCGAAGCCGGTGGAGTAATTGATGTTGAGCGACACCTGCACCACTCACCGGTCTCGAGTCCCATGGAGGAGCTCTGGAAGTATAAAAGGAGGAGTTACGACAGTGAAAGATGAGAGAGGACCAGGCCTAGATTTTATTTTATGTTTTGGTTCTGTTTGTGGGTTTCTTTTATTATTAAAGTTTTATTTAAATGTTCGCCGGTTCCCGCCTCCTTCTTCCCAACCTACGAACTGTGTTACATTGGTGCCGAAACCCAGGAGGATAAGTGGAGAGACCGCCGGTGGCTGCCCGAGGCGGTGGTGCTGGAACTATGGAAGGAGGAGGCGGGAACCGGCGAACATTTAAATAAAACTTTAATAATAAAATAAACCCAACAGCTGGTCCAAAATGCAGCAGCTAGAGTTCTTACTAGAACCAGGAAGTATGACCATATTAGCCCGGTTCTGTCAACACTGCACTGGCTCCCTATTAAACATTGTATAGATTTTAAAATCTTGCTTATTACTTATAAAGCCCTGAATGTTTTAGCACCTCAGTATTTCTACGAGTTCTTATTGCATTATAGACCTCCAAGTCCGCTGCGTTCTCAAAACTCTGGCAATTTGATAATGCCTAGAATATTAAAATCAACTGCGGGTGGCAGATCCTTTTCCTATTTAGCGCCCAAACTCTGGAATAACCTACTTAACATTGTTCGGGAGGCAGACACACTGTCAGTTTAAATCTAGATTAAAAGACTCATCTCTTTAACCTAGCTTACACATAACACACTAACACATTTCTAATATTCAAATCCGTTAAAGGATTTTTAGGCTGCATTAATTAGGACAACCGGAACGTCTCAGTTACGTATGTAACCCTTGTACCCTGAAGGAGGGAATGGAGATGTCACGTCGGTTACCGACGAATTGGGATCTCGCTTGGAGAGACCAATCCACTTCACGTGTAAAGCCAATGCGCCAATGCACTGAACTTGGGAGTGGATGCCGCTTAACTTGGGGGAACGCCGGGCGAACTGAATCGCATAGGATGGTCCGCTGGTCCGCCGGAGCCAGTGAGACTTTCAGGTAGCCAGGCACCCAGACACCGTACAAGCTGGACCAGCGGGACCACCGACGGACCCGCAGTGGGGCAGCGAGGTGGAACGCAGTGACCCGGTCCGTTGGGCGGACCAAAGAGGGGTCTGAGTGTGCGGTGCAACACTTACCTGGTTCCACGGTTTGGCAGATCCAGTCTGTATCCCGATTAGATGGTCACTGCAGTCACCCGGATCCAGTACGTATCCAGCCCAGATAATGGATCAGCACCTAGAGAGGACCTGTACAGCCCTGAATGTCAGCGGCGATCAGGACAACTAGATGAGCCCCAGAGACAGATTCCCAGTGAAGACCTTATCTCCTAGACAGCCAAGCCAAGACCACAGGAACCAGATGAGTCCTCTGCACAATGTGACTTTGCTGCAGCCTGGAATTGAACTGCTGGTTTCGTCCGGCCAGAGGAGAACTGGCCCCCCGACTGAGCCTGGGCTAACCTAAACAGGCCCAGTGCAGGCTTGCCCAGGCGAGGCCCACAGCTTTGGGCTCACTGCAGGCTCTCTGTGAGCAGGCCACACTAGCGGACTGTCCACATTAATCCCATGATAGCCCAGTGTGGGCCAGCCCGTTCGGGCCCAGAGCAAATTTTGTATCCTTTGGGCCCATGCAGTTTTTATGTCCCTGTAACGTAACTAGGAGAATACAAACAACATTGACTGGCCATTCTTTAGCCACTCAATTGAACTGGAATGGCTCAAACCAAAAGAGACCTTTTCAGAACCTTGTGACGAGTGGGGGCGGGGCTGAGAGCCGTGGGAACGGAGCGAAGCCGGTGGAGTAATTGATGTTGAGCGACACCTGCACCACTCACCGGTCTCGAGTCCCATGGAGGAGCTCTGGAAGTATAAAAGGAGGAGTTACGACAGTGAAAGATGAGAGAGGACCAGGCCTAGATTTTATTTTATGTTTTGGTTCTGTTTGTGGGTTTCTTTTATTATTAAAGTTTTATTTAAATGTTCGCCGGTTCCCGCCTCCTTCTTCCCAACCTACGAACTGTGTTACATTGGTGCCGAAACCCAGGAGGATAAGTGGAGAGACCGCCGGTGGCTGCCCGAGGCGGTGGTGCTGGAACTATGGAAGGAGGAGGCGGGAACCGGCGAACATTTAAATAAAACTTTAATAATAAAATAAACCCAAAAGAGCGCGACAGCCCCTTGCAGACGACTGTTGCACACAAACAGAACCAAAACACAAAATAAAATCCAGGCCTGGTCCTCTCTCGTCTTTTACTGTCGTAACTCCTCCTTTTATACTTCCGGAGCTCCTCCGTGGGACTCTAAACAAAATTCTTTTGAGTGAGTGGTGCAGGTGTCGCTCATCATCAATTACTCCACCGGCCTTGCTCCGTTCCCACGGCTCTCGGCCCCGCCAGTCACAAACCTGTTGTTTCATATAGGCCAGGGATCCTCAAATCTGGTTCAATAGATCCACTTTAATGCAGAGTTTAGTTCTAACCTTAATCAAACACACCTGAGCATGTCTTCAGGATCATTAGAAAATCACAGGTGGGTGAGTTTGATTAAAGTTGGAGCTAAACTCTGCAGGAAAGTGGATCTCACGAGCCATATTTGAGGTGTAACAGACTGTTAATAAGAATTTTGTGGGCAGTTTTCTTCCTTACCACTAGGGGTGCTAGGGTGTTTTAGGTTTCCTTAAGTAAAGCCATGTGGTAGAGGGAGTTAACAATAGTAAGCAGCAGTATCCAGCATGGCTCACCTGCTCAACACATTGTGCTGTGTCCTGGTTGGGAAATGTGCCATATCAAGCCCAGTCTAAAGGAGTTTTTTTCCTATTTAAAAGTGTACATTGCTGATGTTTTTTGCAGAGATGTTACATGTAATTATGGCCTATGTTTGGATTAATGCTAAGAGTTTAAATTTAAAAGTGTTATAAAGTTAAAGTGTATTTGTATGCATTTTTGGAGGACTCTTTATTGGTGAGGCTACCACATCGTGGTCCATACAGATTTAACGTTCTTTTCGAAGTGAGACCATAGTCTGGAATATTTTTAACTTTTCCTGGTTAGGAAGAGTCTAGTGTTTGAGAGCTGTGGCGTGTTTTCATTGAAAGAGGTTGGATTATTCATTTGCTATCAGCCAACTTCAGATATGGACAGTGATGTACTACAGATAATACTTTCACACACATCAACTTTCAGATGATGGAATCCTACAATCTTACATTGCTTTGTTTGCGTTTTTATTTTTTTGTACGTGTGTATGCGTTTTTGGCTATATGCAAGTGAAAGTGATGTGACATGTGACTGCTCTGCATTTATCCCATCCTAAGTGCACACACACAGCAGTGAACACACACCCGGAGCAGTGGGCAGTCATTTATGCTGCAGCGCTCGGGGAGCAGTTGGGGGTTCGGTGCCTTGCTCAAGGGCACCTCAGTCGTGGTATTGAAGTTGGAAGAGAACGCTGTACATTCACTCCCCCCACCTACAATTCCTGCCGGACCTGAGACTCGAACTCGCAACCTTTGGGTTACGAGTCCGACTCTCTAACCATTAGGCCACGACTTCCCCAAAGACCTCCTTCGAGCCAGAGTCGAACAAGCGACCTAAGGATTGCCAACACTCCTGCCTACAGTCCTCCACTCTACCAGCTGAGCTATCGAAGGATAGCTGCATTAACATGAATTTAATGTTTTCTATTTTGTATTTAATAAACCCATTGATTTGAAATTCACCCCTTTGACTACTGTACGTTATGTAGTGACTGCATCCATTTCAGATGTGTATAACTGTTTTTCCTGAAGACTTAAGTTATAATATCTGAAAAGTATTTAAAGTGAAACAGATGTATTGCTGTAGATCAGGGGTGCCCAACCCTGTTCCTGGAGAGCTACCTTCCTGCAGAGTTCAGCTCCAACCCTGATCAAACACAGCTGAACCAACTAATTAGGATCTGAAGGAGCACTTGATAATTGCAGACAGGTGTGTTTGATCAGGGTTGGAACTGAACTCTGCAGGAAGGTAGATCTACAGTACCAGGATTGGGCACACTAGATTAATGGTGTGGGCCTAGTGAGGGCTTCCTTGGGGTTAAGTGAGGGCTGCCCGTGCAGGGCTAGCACTAAGGGGCCAACGTTTTGCCAATGAGCAAAATCTCAGAGGCCCTGCGCTGGCAGCCCGCTGGGGGCCCTTAGGCTAGCCCTAAGTGGACCCGTAAAGGGCCAGTGCAGGCATGTTTGCAGGGACACTATTTTCCTAATTAATGCTGTACAGTTGCTTTGACACAATCTGTATTGTTAAAAGCGCTATATAAATAAAGGCGACTTGACTTGACTATTGGGCGTTAGCTGAAGTTGCGGATTTGTGGGCTGGTTGAAGTTTTAGACAGGCACTCGAGGTCGGACTCCGAGACACAGCGTTCTGGCAAAACTTAACCCAGAACACGAATCTCTCAACGGAAAAAGAAATTAAAGTAGAAGCCAGCAAGAAGAGTGACGAGACTACATGGTGTTTCTCCTCATGGTTTTAAAGGAGCAGCTGGCGTGTAAGCCAGAGGACACTCAAAAAGCACTAAAAAGCAGCGTCAAAACGCAGTGGCAAAAAGGCAAGAAAAGGCATTATTTGATGGTGTCCTGAGTATTTTAAACATGGCTGTTGGACACATCCCAAATGGTGTCCTGACCAATTAGACATTATCTTAGCTCGGGGTGATGCTATGTTTCTCCTCCCAATACATAAATCAATATGTTATCTTATCAGTCACATGGTCCGAATTTTCCCACTCTTGCAGAGTATAACTTGGACATGATTTCTATAACCGGAATATAACAACCCTCTACATTGCGAGTAAATAACTCGCATATGCGACTAAATCTTCACTCTGGGCAACTAAATGATGTCTAATATTAGCCAATTGCTAATAAATTCTCAGATTTTACTTGCCAATGCGAGTTGGAGGCTAAGTATAAGTTTAGCTCAGATATATTTTCACTCGCCGAACACTCTCTGACTGAGCATCAGAGTTTCACACTCCGCCAAGCGATCTGTGCTGTTTTTCATTTAATCTGAATGGATGTGCAACACACCTGTATTTAACGTACCGTAAACTCTAGTGTGAAGGCGCAGTGTTGAGCGAGAGCGAGAATTGACGCTCTACCTATGCGCGCTACATGTGAACGATATTCTTTGTTGTATTTTGCTGTCAAATTAACGGAGTTCCTTTGGAATTCTTCCGCTTTTAAGAACTACCGCTTTCTCCGGTAGTGGGAAGAACTAATGCGCAAATGGCAATCTCATTGGCTGGCGCTCACCTATTATTGTCCCTGTTTTGATTTCAGCAAATCAGTTCGAGCTAACGCACACAACCTGATTGAAAGTCATGAATCCAGGAGCTCATTAATCCTTGGTGCGTTTTATATTGTTCTTATTAGTAGAATTCATATCATTATTATCTAATCAGTATTTTTGTTAGTTTTTCCCCAATTTAAATTTTTTTTTACAGAAACACTGAATGACCAAAAAAGCACCACCAGCAGTCCGAAGTGCAGTTAAAATGACTAATACGCATTCATACATGGTTATCAAGATTTAATTCTAATTACAAAAGTTCTATCATTAAACAATATTGATTATCATATTATAATACTTGACTGACTGAAGTTAAGAGTGTACTTTCAGATATTTATAAAACTGTGCCATTTTACAAACAAATATATATATATTTGTTTGAGATTTGAAAAGGGAGGGAAAAAAAGGCGGGATGGAACCAGGGTCGATCGCGTCAAAAAGCCGACGACACGCGCTTATCCATCTGCGCTACTGGAACTGATGATTTACAGCCACTTTTAACTTAATGTAAATATACACTCCGTATTTTTTTATTCCATAGTAAGGGCAATTCATACAATACATTTAAACTGAGCTACTTTAATACCATCTCCGAACTTTCTACCACGACTCTGCTGTTCTTCGGCTGGTTCTTCCTGTATACATTGATTGACCGATGTCTCGTCCAGTCAGCGGTGAGTAATCCCAAACCAATGGCGCTGTCTCAAACTATACCTACCTCTTCCGGTTTGTCTGATTTGTCGTTTTGTTTTCTGACTTGTTCATTTGTTTTCAAATTTGTCATTGTGTTTTCTGACTTGTTATAATGTTTTCTGAATTGTTATTTAGTTTTTTAGACTTGCATTTGTGTTTGTAATTTGTTATTTTGTTTTCAGAATTGTGATTTGTTTTGCACTTTAAGGCCACCGTTTACCGGTTACCAGTTTTTAAAGGCCTTAATATGAAGCTTGTCACATGTTTAGAACAAATTGGATAATGCACTTTCTCCTCAGCAGCTCAGTTTGTGTCCTCCGCTATATATATACAACAAGATATACCGCCCAGCCCTAATGCTCATATTCGGTTATAGTCATAGCGCCACCTACTGGCAACAGGAAGTGACATTTAACACTGTGATGCACTATTAACAACACAATAAAATATGCCATTGTGTGTTAAACATGCTAGAAACATGCTAGCAACTCTTACTAAGTGCTAGAGTATGAAATAATGCTGTTAATGCCATGAAAGAGGAAGTTGTTGTAACTCAGCCATACAATGTCCGATCTGCCTCAACCTTCACATGTTTGATAAGAGTCCTGGCCTGAACACATCTTAAGGCTAATATTCAGTTATAATCATAGCGCCACCTGCTACCAACAGGAAAATACTTGGTTTACACTAACTTAAACATCCAATGTCCGATCTGCCCCAAACTTCACATGTTTGGTAAGACTCCTGATCTGAAAACATCTACATGCCAATATTCAGTTATAGTCATAGCGCCACCAGCTGGCAGCAGGAAGTTTGGCACATATTAATGACTTTGAATATTCCTCCTATATTTACCACTTTAAATGCATTTTGCCCAAAGTTCACTGTTTTCCTAAGGCCACCGGGTGGAGGTGGTTCCGGGTGTGAGGGCCCTTTAATTATTTATTTTACCGATTATCATTTTTATTAACAGCTCCCAGTATTCCAAGAATTCATAGAAAATAATCAATTTAATTCAATAAAATGGAATTTTGATTCACTGTTGCACTGAATATAGTAGTAAACAGAATAAATAGTTATTTCAGTTATATCAGGGATGCTGTATAGGCCATCTTCATCCATTCCTGAGTTGATTACAGATGGTATACTTTTTCCATTATATATAAATTTTTTTTGTTATTTTTGTTTATTTCAATATTTTTGTTCAATATTTTGGCTGACCCATCCATTAAGTCATTTCCTTTGTTATATTGACATTTAAAAGATACTATTGAGACTATTGGTGTTAAAAGTTGTTTAAGTAGAGCAGAAAGGCAGAGTGTAAACACACAGGCTCAAAGGCTCAAAAGGGACCCGCTGTAGCACTCTGAGCACCAAAGACCGGTACCAAGAGGGTATAGAGAGAGGTCAAGGAGAGATCAACCTTCTCTCCCCCCTAAGGAACCTGATAACCAGGTCGTACTTCCCCATCGTTTTCCCCTCCACGGGGTCGTGGTTGGCGGAAACAGCAGCGACGTAAACTTTAAGGGTGGAGGAAGACAGCCTTCACTCCAACCCTTGCTGCAAGAAGGAGAGCGCGACTCTCATCGGACATCTTGTGTGTCCACTCGAGCCCTACCCTCTCGGCGGCCCGGGAAAGCATAGCCGTCATCTCTGGATCTGAATCAGGCCCCGCTACCATCCCGGAGGGTATTCGATCGTCGGGAGGAACCCCAAAGGATATGGCTGTTATGCTCTTTGTACCAGCCCAGCATGTTCCCCGGGGAGCTCAACTGGCTGCAGAGTGCTTGGGAGTGGGGGATCCTCGGAGGTTGGTTCCTTGGAGGATTTGCCACCACTGTAATCCTCAGACCGCCCGAGCTACTGCCCAAAGTAGTCCTCCCCTGACTTCTGCCAGGAAGAGAACTAGATCCCGCGATACTATATATCGGAACTCCGCCCCTTTCGAGGTAACGGAGCCTGGCCCGCAACTCCGAGATGGTCATCTTCCCGCAATGAGAACATGACTCATCCACAAACGTACAAAACTACTCAACACGGGAAACCACCACCGCTGTAGCGCTGTGCATTGGCTCGTTTAGTTTACACGCCAAGTAGATTGGTCTCCCTAGCGAGATTCCCAATTCGTCGGTTGTGACGTTCAAAGTGACCGACTGAAAGGGAACTTCCTTTTGGAAAAAATACTCCCTGCTAGCTCAACTTTTCTGATGAAAAATGGCTTGCTCTTCTGGCCTACCTAGCTGACATTTTCAACTGACTTGATCTGAACACAGGACTTCAGGGCAAAAATACTCTTACTGATAAAAATGAAGCATGGATCAGAAAACTCTCATTATGACGAACTTGCTTGGACAATGGTAAAGTTGATGCTTTCCCATTTCTGGACGATTTTCTGAACAAGAGCACCGTGCCAAAAGCCAGTTTTGTGTCTGGTTATCGGGCTCACCTAAGTGAAATGGAAATGCAATTCTGTGAGTATTTCCCTGAAAATCAAGCCATGTCTGCAACAGAAGAGTGGATTAGAAACCTTTTTACAGAGATATCACCGACAAGAATGCCGATTGAATTGGAAGAGTCACTGATTGACATAGCAACAGACAAGGGCCTGAATCAGAGGTTCACGGAGAAATAACTGGCGGATTTTTGGATATCCGTGCATGCCGAATACCGAGAACTGAGTGACATGGCATTTAAAAAACCTCTCCCTAGTACATTAAGTCTTTGTTGTACATGCTCTACTCTTCCATGGGGTATTTATTTTCTTAGTCTGTCTGTGTTCATACAAATACCAGACAGATGTTCATTTCACACAGTGCTGGTGAAACCTCCTGAAATAAAGCTTGGTCAAGGCCAGAGGCAGAGCTCATGTGTAAAATACAAAAAACAGAATACAGACTACATGTTTTTTCTTTGAAGACATTTAGCACACTATTATTAAAAAGAGTGCTTTACTTTTCATGTGTGAAATGTATATTCACAATGTACAGTACACAATATTTTTATGAATACAATCAACAAGAAACAACTGTGAGCCAAATAATTACAGGCTAAAGTTCATGGGGAAATAATGGAAGTGACATGATCTTCATTGAGAAAAACCCAATTATTACAACAGTATGTAGTAAACTGAAGAAAAAAAAGATACTTTATTAAAGGGGTCATATGATGCGATTTAAATTTTTCCTTTCTCTTTGAAGTGTTACAAGCTCTTGGTGCATAAAGAAGATCTGTAAAGTTGCAAAGACTAAAGTTTCAAATCAACCCTCTACATTACGAGTAAATCCCTCGCATTTGTGACTAAATCTTCACTCTGGGCGACTAAATGATGTCTAATATTAGCCAATGGCTAATAAATTCTCAGATTTTACTCGCCAGTGTGTGAGTTGCAGGCTAAGTATAAGTTTAGCACAGATATATTTTCACTCACCAAACATTCTGAGTTTCATTCTCTGTCAAGCGCTCTGTGATATTTTTCATTTCAACTCAATGGATGCGCAGCGCACCTGTGTTTGTGTTTTTGGCGTAATGTAAACTGTAGTGTGAAGGCGCACGACTCGCCGTCGCATTCTCTCACACACACAAAGTGAGAGAGAGAGAGAGAGAGAGTCTTACATAACATGCAGAATTGATGCGCTACATGTAAACGATATTCTTGGTTGTATTCCATTGGCATTCTTCAGCGTTTAAGAACAGCCGGGTTCTCTGGTAGTGGGCGGAACTAGTGCGCAATGAAATCGCATTGGCTGGCGCTCACTTATTATCGTCCCCGTTTTTGATTTCAGCAAATCAGTTCCAGCGAACGTACACAATCTGATTAACATTCATGAATCCAGCAGCTTGTTAATCCTTGGTGCGTTTTATATTGTTCTTATTAGTAGAATTCATATATTATTATTATTATTGTTATTATCTTTTCAGTATTATTGTTCATTTTTATATATATATATATATATATATATTATAGTATTTCAGTCTGGTGAGTAAACAAAAAAATTTACTAGCCAATGGCGATTCAGTTGCCAAGGTGTCCGTAGAGGGTTGCAAATCCAGAGATATTCTTTATAAAAGTTAAGTCAACCACGCCTATCTAAAACGGCTCGTTCTAACACGCCCCCACATGTCTACGTCACGATGTGGGAAGATTTGCATAACGCCGCCTAAATGTTCACGCAAAGGCGTAACTTTTATTCTTGCTGTAGTATTGTTGCTGCCACCATGTCGTGAAGACGCTGGGTTTCGTTGTGAAAGCAAAACTACTTTGTTTGGCCTTCCAAAAGAGGACGATATCCACTTCATCATGCCTAGAGCTGATCCGTGCTGGTCGCTGAGGAAATACATCAACTTCGCGCTGTGGATCGCCGGATCGGCTTTCACCATGGACGAAGTGGAGTCCAGCCCGGGGTCATCACATGTGGTTGCCGCTCCTTCGTCGAATCCTCACTCTAGCCCGCAGGCCTCCGCTCACTCAAAGCCGCCGTGTGTGACGATGCATTTCGTTGTGAAAGCGAAACTACTTTGTTTGGCCTTCCAAAAGAGGACACGACTAGAAATCAGTGGTTAAGTTGTATTTACAACACTGTTCCAGAACAGTTCAACCCAAATATTAATTTGTGTGCAGCGCATTTTATGGAGGACTGTTTCCTGATCCTGGAAGCATAGACTACAATGCCGGCTGTTCCGACTCGCAGAATGTATGTACGTTTTTTATATATAAAGAATTTGCCACTGACGATTCAAACGCAAGTTTTGAGCAGTGTAGAGTAGCACTTGTTGTTTGTCATTTATCAGATCACAAATGCAGACATGGTTTTATATTTACGCGGCGCGATGCAACGCGTAAAAAGACAGTATAAGTCATTATAATCCGTAATTATGTCCCCACTGGATGCAACAAATGCTTCGTTTATAATGGGTTTTAATGTTTTTGTCTCGTCGCTCCGGCCGGACAGGGCATCACAGTATAGTAAGGGCATAAAATTTCCGTCACACGCTTGAGGTGTTCGGCCAATCACAATGCACTGCAAAAATCGACACATTTCAGAAAGGCGGGGCATTGAGGAGAAACAATAAATGTACAGTATGTGGAAAATTATGTTTTTTTTACCTTAAACTGCATAAACACATTTCATTACACCAAATACACAAAATAATGTTCTTTTTAGCAACATCATATGACCCCTTTAAGATACCAAATTTAAAAAATACTCTAGTTTGCTATAGCCCAAATAATGTTAGTTAGTCAATGTTTAATTTAGTTGATTTACTATAAATAGATAACTTTGTTTGTTTAACTTAATGATTAATTTAGAATATACATTTCACGCATTATAAAATGTGTGCAAGAATTTATATTTTATAATAATAACTGTAATGGGATATTGATAACGAATTTACAGTAAAAGTGAAATGACAGTAACATGTTACTGTGTTCAGAGTACAAAATATGTGTGTTTCTGTGGAACATCACCTCTGACCTGTTGGAATGAGCTTTTTTTTTCTTTATCTAATTTTGTGATTTTTGTTCTTTTCTTTACAACTGTGAAAGGAGCTATTTTCATTTTATATTGTATACCACAATTTTTTTTATGTATGTTTAAGCTACATACTCCACTTTATTGCCACACAATAGATATACTGTACTAAAATTTGTTTTTTTAAAAACATTATAATTTTAATATAATTATATAACATAATTGTATAAAATTATTATTGTTGTTGTTGTTGTTATAAATAAATAGGTTCCTCTGCCAGATGAACAGCATATAGGAACAGCTGCCTCTAGAAACGTGCCCACCAGAAAAATTAATAAAACACACAATAACTTCTGCAGTCAGTAAAATGAGAGTTTGTTTTTAGACTTTTACATTATATGCATCTTTTGATGGCATATTACATTGTACTTGTATTCATTTAGCAGATGCGCTTATTTAGACCGACTGACAAATGAGGGCAATTAATATTAATAGCAATTCTGCCTGTATAATGCAGTCAACTGGTCATTTAGAATTGGCAGTGAGCATCTTTAAATGTAAAAAATATTACACTTTTGCCCATTTTACAGTGGCCCCAAAATATGTTTGTGCTACCTTTCTGTAAATGAAATGTGTTTGATATTTTCTAATTCAATGGCATTAGGTGTTTCTGCACTAAAGTGTCCAAATAATTTTTGACCACTCTATGTAAGCCCTATATTATCTTCAATTGTACTGTGTATATAGAATAGTGTGCATGTGGTGAGCCTGTAACCCTCTGGTCATTTCAACATCTGTGAAATGGAAATTCGCCACAGTTAATGTTTCATTTATGTGGGAATGGAGGGTCTGGTGGAGTTACAGGGAGGCATGTTGAATAGAACAGGCAAAGAGCACTCACAACATTGAGTGAAGACAGAAGATGAATGATGAAGCTGACCAATATCAGGACATTATCAGACATATGAGAAGGCTGAATGGATGAATGGTGAATTATTACCCTTTTTCTATGTAATGAGTGATATCAGATATCAAAGCTCAGGATACTTTGATTTCAATTAACTAATGTTTCAATTGTGTATAATCTTTGTCTCAGATGTTTCTCCTAAAATTTGTTAGAATAAATGAAAAATGGAAACAAATGACAATTGTTGACATACACAGTAGGAGTATAGAATATATATATATATATATATATATATATATATATATATATACTGTGTATATATATATATTGTATATATATGCAT